>NC_067151.1:12258569-12598152 GCF_903995435.1 Acomys russatus | reverse complement strand
ATCAGGGCCCACTCTTCTGTCCTCAGGGCAGGGCCCGCTCTTCCGCTCCCATGTCATCATGGCAGGGCCTGCTCTCTTGCTCCCTTGTCCTCAGGGCAGGGCCCATTCTCTCACTCCCAAGTCATCAGGGCTGGGCCGGCTCACCTGTTCCCATGTCCTCAGGGCAGGCTCAGCTCACCCACTCCCATGTCATCAGGGCAGGGTCAGCTCACCTACTCCCATGTCCTCAGGGCAGGGCCATCTCACCCATTCCCATGTCTTCAGGGCAGGGCCCGTTCTCCTGCTCCTGTGTCATCAGGGTGGGGCCCACTCTCCTACTCCTGTGTCCTCAGATCAGGGCCTGCTTTTCCGCTTCCATGTCCTTGGAGTGGGGCCAGCTCTCCCACTTCCGTGTCCTCAGGGCAAGGCCAGCTCTCCAGCTCCTGTGTCCTCAAGGCAGGGCCAGCTCTCAGGCTCCCATGTTCCTCAGGCTGGCTCACCTGCTCCCATTTAATTTGCCAGATTGTTGCTGGCCGTCGAGGCCTGGAAGACCTCCTACTCCTATGGGTACTGGATCATGTGGGCCATCAAGCAAGTGGCAAGTACAGGCCCCTCAAAGTCTTCATTGAATATCTTGCATAAACCATTGATTTTGGCCCATCTCATCTTCTTGTCCTGGGAACTTCTGGCTCTGTTGTTCTGCAGATCAGACACAGTGTGTGATCAACACCATCTTGGATGATCTCAGCCTGGATACTGCTAATACATTGCGCTAAGTGTTTCCTCCCAATCAGACCATTCTCAGGGGCGAACATTTCTGTGTGGCTCTGGAACACAATCATCCTCCTCAGTTTACATTGAGGACCTCATTTTTTGAACCCCACAGACCTGCACCCGCCACCCCTCTCCAACAGTGAATTCTTCAGGGAGAAGGGAAGCCCTTCTTTCCTAGAACAGTGAGTTTCAGATGGTCATTGATGATCCTTGGGCAATGGAAGGGGTTTTGAGGATGAATATGTTTGACTGGCCAGGGCTAGGGCATGGTGTGCTCTCCTTGCATGAGGAGAAAAGTAGCACATGCTAGCCTATGCATCTGACCACCTGTAACCTCCTGAGGGTTGTGTCATGTGCTCTGAGGAAGGCAGCAGAATCAGAAGCTTTGTTACATGCCTTCCATTCTCAGGATGAGACTTAAATCTCAAATATAAGGTTTCCAGGCTTTGAATATGCTCCATCTCACTAGTGCCGTGCCAATTCCTCTAGAGGCATGGTTCAAAGGGGTTACATCATGGGCCTTAACAACTAGGCAAATCATAGGTTTTAGACACCGGGCAAGAGAGGTAGGATTGGGATCCAGAAAGGAGGAGGGGAAAAAACAAGCAAACAGATTCCTACCTAAAACCAATTCCAGTTTTTTCAGTTTTGGACACTGGAAAATGGACCCAAACTAGAGAGACCTTTGACTTTGATGGGTTGAAGAAATAGATGTTGAAATGCAAAGAGGTTGTGGTATTCTGGAAATAAGGAGATTCTGTGGTAAATTAAAGAGCTCTATGGAAAAGGCAGCTTCAGACACACAGAAAGGTTGCCTCTTGAGTCTTTGAGTAACAATATGAACACGTGTAAGAGGAAAGAGAATGGAGACAGTGGAGATACCAGGACCCAAGGGGAACACTTCAACATAAGTAGAAAATTAGAAAGAGCCAAATTCTGCTTCTAAACACACACACACATGCACACACACACATGCATACACATGCACACACACATGCACACATACACATATGCATACATACATATATACTCACATACACACACACATGCACACATACATGCATTCACACATATACACACACTCATATACACACATGCACACACACATACATGAGGGTGGGGTATGGGAGTGAGATGCATACACAATCTAAACACAAAATCTAATCTACATTTTTCAAATGTATTAATCCTGTGTTTCCATCAAAATTTAATTTTTGATTGAAAAAACTGTTTTATACAATATGCTCTGATCATGACTTCCCTCCCCATAACTCCTCCTTGATCTTTCCCACCTCCCCAATTCCTGCCTCCCCCACTCTCTCTAACAAATAAACAATCAAACTAACAAGAAGTCTTAAACAAGCCAAAAAAAAAGCCACAAGAAACACACACACACACACACACACACACCATAAAAGCACAAAATTAAAAACTGTAATATATAAGCAAAAGACAATAAGATTTAAAAATGTCCAAACAGAACAGTATGCAACAAAAACTTTACAAAATACTGTGAAGTTTGTTACACAGATGGGAATGGGACCTATCCTTCTCAGCACTGGGACCCCCTGTCTTGAACCTGTACAGGCCCTGTGTGCATCACGGGGAGTACCTGGAAGAGACTATTTCCTTGAAGTTAACCATTCCCCTGGCTCTTAGACTCTTTCTGCCTCCTTCTGTGATCTCTGGGAGAAGGGATTTTGATGAAGAGATCCCATGCGGGACTGAATATTTCAAAAACTCCCTTTCTATACACTCTCCAGTTGTGGAGAGTTACCATGTGCAAAAGAAGTCTCTCTAATGTGATGGTGGCTGAATGAAACACTAATCTATATGGATAGCAAAATGTCACTTGGAGTCATTTTATTGCTATGTTCATTTTGCCAAGCAGTAGTATTTGCTGTTCCAGCCCCATGTCTGTGTAATCAAAGCTCATGACCATTCAAGCAGTGTCAGATATGGGTTCCATCTTGTGGAATTAGTCTTAAATCCAATCAGAGAGTAATTGTTTATTCCTACAACAGTTGTACCACTATTGTACCAGCACATCTTTCAGGAAGGCTACCATTGTAAATTGTACAGTTTTTAACTGGATTAATGGTAATCTTTCTCCTCTGGTATTGTGCAGGGTACCTTCTAGGACCATGAACATTAGTCAATATGGGTAAAGGCTCTAAGTTCTCCATATTCAATGAGATAGCTAAGTGTTGTCCTCCACAACAGACTTTATCATACGTTCATTTAGAGCAGCCAATAGCCTTGTCAATAGCCTGCGATTTTTGGGGGCTCCTATGGGGTCCCTTTGGACAACAACTGAACTAGATGTAGGTTTTCATTCAGTGGAAAAAGATAACTGGTTGGAGCATTGCCACTCACATTATCCTGTGATTCTGTTTAGATTTGCTTCATATATATATATTGGAAAGTTTCTACAGCATTATGTTTCTATATAACTCCCCTCAAATTGTCCTTAGTGTTAGCTGCCCTCCCTATATCCCCTCTCATACAATTTTTTCTCCATTTAATTCTACTCCAGTCTCCTTCTGCATTTCAATAATTATATATTCAATATCCCCTTCTTTGGGGAATTCCCTCTCACCAATCCCTCACTTAATACCTAACCTCCATTTTATATGGACTATGGCATGTCTATCAAAGTCTTAAAAGCTAACATACATATATAAAAGAAAACATAAAATAGTTGTCTTTTGGGGTCTGGACTGTTTCCAATTACTGGCTATTATGAATAGAGCAGAAATAAACATGGATAAGGAAGTATTTCTATAGTAGGATACAGACTCCTTTGGGTATGTGTCCAAGAGTACTATACCCCAGATCCTGAGGAATTGCCACTCTGATTTCCTTAGTTGCTACAAAAGTTTGCATTCTTAGCAGCAATGATCAAATGTTCCCCTTTTTTATATCCTCACCACCATGAGCTGGCATTTGTTTTATTGATCTTGGCCATACTGGTTCCATTAAAATTCATGACCTCAGTCTTTTTTCTTGCCTTTGTAAAGAAACAAAGGAGAACACACTGGCTACTTTAACCACCCTAAAGCAGGTTCTGAAAATATCATCAACAACATGGCCTTTTTGACCAAATCAAGGATATATAACTTCATTGTTTTCCTTGATGTAGTTCAAGCAACCATCATTGATCATAAAGCTGTGATTTTCTTGCTGTTATTGATGAGCTAGACTCAGACATACATACTGATAGCAGAAAACTTTCAATGTGAAAACATTGAAAGAGATGTGTCTACCTAAATATTAGACAACAGTCTTATTAACTATGTCGTTCAAGCTAAAAGAGAACATGGGTTTTGACTCATAGGATCTATGAACTCTACCACCGTATGGTGAATTTTATGGATATATGCATTTTGTGGTCAAATCATTGGTTCTTAGACATGGCACATCAAGATTGTTCATTTTTAAATGCTAGTGCTGGGGTGCTAAATTTTAATGGAAGGGCCATGGACAGTTAATCACAAGGATAGAAGATTCATCACATTTGTCCATGTCTCTGAGGATTGTCTCTAAATCAAAAGAATTACTTTTTAAGGTGTTTGATACAATCTAGATAATGGTTTATGGTAGCTATATTTTCAGTTTCAAATGGATAAACTTATTATTAATGTAGCAAGCAAGAGTAAAAGAACAAATAATGAATAGCAGATAGAAGCTGCTAACATATATCAGACATGATCAAATCAGGAGTGTATAATACATGACAGAGACAACTGGAGTAGTCTTACTGAGAGAATCAACAAAAGTAACATCATCAAATCAGAGCTAATGAACACCCATCAGAAATTGACTAGTGAAGTTGAGGCAGTCAGCTCTGCTTCTCCATTGAATTTTCTCTCCATGGATGAGATTCTGGCCTTCCATTTACTATTATAGACATTTCTTTTTAAAGTCTCTTTTTCTTTAATTGTTGCTACAGACAGAGAGGTGGATGGATGGATGGATGGATGGATGGAAGGATGGATGGATGGATGGATGGACAGGTGTATGAACAGACAGACAAACAGACAGGCATCCTAAATACATAACTACAATCTGCTCAGTCCTCATAACGTTATCTGTATATACATTATTTTAGGGCTGACTATTTGGTATTGGACAACTTGCTCTTCCTTCAGGAAGACTATTTTATACCATAAAATAAGCAATAGTAGTGTCTATTAGAGATGGTTCATCTTCTATCTGGACATCATGCATGGATACAGTGTTTTTAACATTCTTGGAGGCTTATTGTTTTCTGTTCTTCTGGTGTTAGGAGCAAGGAGCCAGGCCATCCCCACACAATGTCCTTGGGAGACACATTGAGACAGGTTTGGGTCTGAAATGGCAGGAAAGTCTACCCTACTTCCAGAGCCAGCATCTCAGAAAGCTTAAACAGCACATTAAAATTGTCATCATATTGTATATTATAGTGAGTATAAAGGATATACCATTAGTTATTAAAATGCTTATTACAAAGACAATGTAAATGAAGAATTACTAATATAGTTGAACAAAGTCCAATGCTACATTGTACATGGTGGTTTGGACCTGAAACATCCTCATAGGTTCATATTTTAAGCACTTGGTCCCCAGATGATGGTGCTGTTTTGAGAAGTGGGTCCTAGCTGGCAGAAGTAGATCACTAGGGCCAGGCCTGTGTAGGATGTTAGCCAGGTCTCTGGTTATGGCTGCTTCCTGTCTTGCCAAGATACGAGGAGTCTCTGTCACAGCCATACACCAAGAGCTCTAGCATGCCTTCTCTATGATGGATCAAAGTGGCTCTGAAGCTACACATCAAAACAAGTGCTTTCTCCCTTAAGTTGTATGAGATATTCTGTCACAGTGATGATAAAAGTATCTAATACATGTGTATAAACAGAGGTCACCACAGCATAAAGAAATGGTGACAGTGCTAATGCTAGAAGGGTAAACACAGCAGAATGTTGCTGAAAAATTTTACATAACATAGCTTCTTTGTTTTCCAAGTTTTCTGATTCATAGATTGAGGGCTGTGTGTGTGTGTGTGTGTGTGTGTGTGTGTGTGTGTGTGTGTGTGTATTTGTGTGTGCCTATGTATGTGTGTGTGTGTGTGCATATGTATAACCACAGCAAGCAGTGAGCAGACAGCCTAATGTGTTGCTCCCCTGCGGACCCCTCCAGTATCCTTTGTGTCCTCTTTTCCCTTTCAGAGTGTCACTGCTCACCCTTGCATCAGTGTGGGTGCCATCTTGTTAAAACTAAAAGATGAGGTTGCCTAACTCTGTAGTTTCCCTGCAGGGTGACCACCTCTAACCAAGGCCATGACAGCATGGCTTTATCTTTCAGACCTCTCAAACTGCAGGTTTCTAGCTCATCATTATTTATTTATTTATTTATTTATTTATTTATTTATTTATTTTAGTCAACCTTACAGAATAGTTTTCTTTCTTCCCTGAAGGATATTGATTAAAAAGAAAACTTTATGGCTCAAATCTTTTGCCAGGGGGTGTGGAAAGTCGCCTCTTGAGGCTGATGCTGAGCCTCAGCTGGGACAAAGCAGGCACTGTATCCCTATCACAAGGCTGCCAGCACGCTCATTACCTCATTCCTTCTGGCTCCAGAACCTGCAGTCGCTCTCCCGCAGGGGTGAGATAATAGCTTCTGTTCTTCCTTCTTTTCACTTCGTAGGATCACAAACCCTTGTGCTGCTCTGTGATTTAGCAAAGTAAGCAGTTACACAAGACATTGGGTTCATCTGTTTCCCTCCCCGACCCCAGCCCAATAGACATGAGAATGAGTGAGTGGCCTCGGGTTTTCATGCTCCCAAAAAGTTGGTCAAATTCTTTCTGCTTTATAAGGCCATTGCTGTCTTGTGCAGTCTCCTAGAAGGCTCTGTCTGGAAGGCTCTTCAGCAGAGCCATTCCAGCAAGCAGTGCTCCTCAGTCCACCTTTGCTTGCACACAGCCAAAGCTTCTACAATACATTCATGCAAAAGTAAATAAGTAGATGAGACCCAGTGCAAAGAGGTTGTGTAAGTATGTACGCCACTGTACCCAGAATTCTCTGGAGAGCCAGAATATGCCCATGACCTTAGATAGTGCTCACTCTCAATCAGTCCCCTCCCACTGGCTGCCTGTTCTGCTTTCTATTTCCACACATTAGCTCCTACTCCCCCAAACTGTATATAATTGAAGTTACACAGGATATAATTTCCAGTATTCAGCTTTTTAGCTAAATGTTTTATAAATGGATTTGTGTTTTTGCATGCACAAGTACTTCATTTTCCACACATCCATAGGTTCCTGTTGATAAGCAGTAAGGTTATTTCCAATGCGGTGATGGGTGGCAATGCTTGAAGTAGTCTCAGACAGTTTTCTCACCATGTATTTTCATTTCTCTTGACTAAATACTTAGGATTGAAATTTCTGACTATTAAAAAAAAAAAGATTGTCCACAGTTAGCTTCCAAAGTAGTTGTCTCATTTATCTTCATTTTTATTATTCATCAAGTCTTGTGCAACACAAGCTGACCTTTAACTCAAAATTGATGGCCCTATGCTCAGCTCCATGCCAGCATGCCCAGCCATGAAGTTCCCATCTTACTGATAGTGTTGGGTGTTTGCATTGCTGCCTGCCTTCATCAAGGTGCTGCCTGAATCTTCATTTTAACTATTTTGGTGAATCTCTAGACATAAGTCATAGTGGCTTTAATTGACATTTTTCTTTGTGACAATTACACTGAGGCAATTTTAATATCTGTGGTCCATTCAGGACTTTTTTTCTGTAAGACGTTTAAGAATGCAACCATTTTTATTGGCTTATCTCACTGTTGCTTTATATATTCTGCACACTTGATTTTGTGTTATGCATATACTGCAATATTTTTTCCAATCTGTATTTGATCCTTGGTCTTTTTACCTGTATCTTCTGATAATCAGAATTTCCTTATCTTGTTGAAAACTAGCTGTTCTAGTTTATATTGCTGTGATACAACACTCTGACCAAGAACAACTTAGGGTTTACACAGTCCATTAATTAAGGAATTCAGAGAATGAATATAAAACAGAGCTAAAGGCATGTCTTTTTGCTATTTCTTTGATCATAGCAGATCATAGCATTATAGAAGAATCTATGAAAGTGTCCCTTTCTGTCTCCTTTGCAGGCTTGGCTTAACTAGCTGTCTTATACAACTCAGGCCCACCTGCCCAGGGAATGGTGCTGCCCACAGTGGACTGGGCCCTCCTGTATCAATTAGCAATGCAGACAGTCCTGCACAGGCATACCCACAGACCAACCTGACCTTGGCATTACCTCAAATGACACTCCCTTCTCAAGTGATTCTGGGCTGTGTTGAGCTGGTGATTATTGCTCACTAAGACACCACAATGTCAGGTTTTTTTAAGTAAAATTCTTATGTATTGCCTAAGAATATGCATGCTGTAATGCCACAAAGATACTACTGTCCTTCTTCTCCTACAAGCGTCATAAGTTCAAGTGGAAGATCAAGGCCCAGAGCCACCGCAGATTCTTTTCATGTGCAGCTGGAGGTGGAACTGAAGGGCTTTCTGCTCTTTTCTACACTTTTAGCCTGGGTCCTAATAAAAGTGATGTAATTGACACTTGGGACCAGGTAATGCCCTGCTGTTGGGATGTTTGTAGGATATTTAATACCATGGCAGGCCTTTCCTCAGATGTTTTGTCTAGTTGCCCATGTTTGTGCAGTAAATCAAAAACCAATGCGCTAGTTGTGACTAAACACAAAAGTCCCAGTATTTTTCCATTTTACTTTTAAGGTTATAATATGATAACACCATTTCTCCCCCTCCTCTCCTCCCTCCAAACCCTCCCGTGCACCCATAACATCTCATCAGCATTTTTAAATGAATAAATCTTGCTATAGTTTGGATTGTTATTTGAGGAAAACACCTTTCTAATCGTCTTCGTCCACACTGCAGCCTCTTACATGGACTCATTTTTGTCATTTGCCCCAGTTCTTAAGAAAAAAAAAACACACACATTTTCTTTAGCTGCAAATTTTCATCAAACTCATTAAGAAATTTACATTTTCAAAAATCTATACTTTTAGAGTAAAAGGCCTTAAAAATCAAAGGAACACAGGCACATTTGTGATTGGAAAAAAGTAGCAATGAATGGCCCTGCATCGCCTCTAGTTGTCCCCTCTCAGCTTTGGCTTTATTAGGCTTTCCTCTGCTATTCAATACACATGTATGCTAAGCACCACACAGAAGGGCAAAAGAGCCAGTCAATACCATAACACCCTTCCTAACCTCATCGCTTTTCTCTGTGGATGACAGCATCTTTTTCTTGCATGATTTGCCATTCTTTTTTTCCTCTCTGCTGTTAATGAGTAAGGAGAAGAAAGGAAGAGTTAAATGATGTTAAAGGCTTATGCTCAGTGGAAAACTGCCGTTGTGGAGTGATAATTTCTCCTTTGGGAGCCTGAGGCCCTCTCAGTTTATGCCATATATTATATTCACCGATAACTTTCGGATTCGGGCATGACTAAGGTATTGTATTAGATTCCCCTGAAGGACACAGGGGACATAATCAGTGGATGTTGGTTCTAGTTCTCTTAATTTCACCAGCTTGCTGTGAGGCCATAAGCAATTTTATCTAACGCCTTCAGTGTCCTGATTCCATCTTCTATAAAATGATAGAATTAGATAAATCATTATAGTATTTAACATTTGCTAAACCTTTCCCATGTGTCAGATACTCCACAACAAATATGTATAATGCTGATTAATCGTCCCAAATTTATGATAAGGATATTATTATTCATCCTTGTCCCATGACATGCTTGAGAACAACAGCCTGCCATTGCTTTGTGGTTTTTACATTCTTTTTGATGTGTGTGTGTGTGTGTGTGTGTGTGTGTGTGTGTGTGTGTGTGCACGCACACACTCTTGTATTCATGGAATGCAGAAAAGAGCATTAGATCCTGTGAAATTGGAGCTATAAGTGTTGTGAGCCACCACCTGTCAGTGCTGGGAGCTGAACCCAAATCTTCTGGAAGAGCAGCAAGTAGTCTTAAACTGCTGAGCCATCTCTCCAGCCTCATTGTCTTTTGTTGTTGGTTTGGATTTGGTTCATTGAAGCAGGGGTCTCACTCTATAGGACAGGCTGACCCAAAACTCACTGTGTAACTCAAGCTGGACTCATACTCATGGCAATCTTTTTGCCTTGGTCTTCCAGGCGCTGGAGTTACAGGTATGAGCCATCGTCTCCTGTTTAGTTTACAAACTGTAATAATCCCTTCTAAGTTGTATATGGAAAAGTATGGAGGACACGGTGTTGAGTTTACAGCTCTCTGACTCACTGAAAAGTAATGAGCTAATTCCTTTAGCAGAGATGCCAAGACAGCCTACTATTGAGCCTGTCGTGTAGTTATTAGTAATCATTCTTGTGCAGGTCTGCAGTGAAAAATAGAAAGAGGACAGAAAGAAATACAAAATGTACAGTTTGGAAAGTAAAAAGAATCTCAGAGTCATTTTATTTTGCATTTCCCTCATGGCTAAGGTCATTGAGCATTTCTTTAGCTATTTATTGGCTATTCAATTTTCCTCTGTTGAGAATTCTCACTTTAGCTCTGTACTCCATTTTTTAATTGACTTTTTTGTTCAAATTCTAGAGATCTTTATATATTTTGGATATTACCCCTCTGTTGCATGTAGGGTTGGTAAAGATCTTTTCCCATCTGTGGCTGTCATTTTGTTCTGTTAACAGTGTCCTTTGCCTTACAGAGGTTTTCAGTTTCATGAGGTCCCATTTATTAATTGTTGATTTCAGAGCCTGAGCTGTCAGTGTTCTGTTCAGGAGGTTGTCTCCTGTGCCAATGAGTTCAAGCCTCTTCCCCACTTTTCCTTCTAATAGACTTAGTGTGTCTGGTTTTATGTTGAAGTCTTTAATCCGCTTGGACTTTAGTTTTGTGTAGGGTGACAAATATGGGTCTATTTGCATTTTTCTACATGGAGACATCCAGCTAGACTAGCACCATCTGTTGAAGATGCTATCTTTTTTCCATTGTGTGGTTTTGGATTCTCTGTCAAAAATCAAGTGTCCATATGGATGTGGGTTTATTTCTATGTCTTTGATTCCATTCCATTGATCAACCAGAGTATTTCTATGCCAGTACCAAGCATTTTTTTTAACTATTGTTGATCTATAGTACAGCTTGAGATCAGGAATGGAGATTGCTCCAAAAGATCTTTTATTCTACAGGATTGTTTTGGCTATTTTTGGGTTTGGTTTTTTCTTTCATATGAAGTTGAGAATTGATCCTTAAAGGCTTGTAAAGAATTGTGTAGGTATTTTGATAGGGGTTGAACTGAATATATATTCATTTTCAGTGAATTTTTGGAAGGCCTTAATTCCTTTCTTTATTTCTTCCCTGACCTACCTGTGACTGAGTAGAGAGTTGTTCAGTTTCTATGTATATAAAGGCTTTTTTGTTGTTTTTGTTGTTGTTGAGGTTCATGGCAGTCTGATAGGATGAAATATGTCACTCCAGTCTTCTTGTATCTGTTGAGGCTTGCTTTGTGACCTTTTATATGGCCAGTTTTGGAGAATGTTCCATGAGGTGCTGAGAAGAAGGTATATTCTTTTGCATTTGGGTGTAAAGTTCTATGGGTGTCTTTTAGGTCCATTTCATTCATGACATCTGTTAGTGTTATTACTTCTCAGGCTAACATCTGTTTTTTTTTTTAACCTATTCTTTGGTAAAAGGAGGGTGCTAAAGTCTTCCACTATGAGGATTGATGTGTGGTTCAAGTTTTATTAATGTTTCTTTTACAAATGTAGATGGCCTTTTATTTGAGGCATAGATGTTCAGAATTGTGATGTCATCTTGGTTGAGATTTCCTTCGATGAGTATGGAGTGTCCTTCCTCACTTTATAATAATTTCAGTTGAAAGTCTATTTTATTAGATATTAGAATGGCTATTCCATCTTGTATTTTGTGTCCATTTGCTTGAAAGATCTTCCAACACTTTACTTTCAGAAAATGTCTATGTTTGTGACTGAATTGTATTTCTCGTATGCAGCAGAATGTTCGGTCCTGTCTATGCATCCATTCTGTTAGTCTGTGTTTTTTATTGGAGAGTTGAGACCACTGATGTTGAGAGAGATTAATGACCAGTGCCTGTTAGATCACTGTTATTTTGATGTTGGTTGTGATAGTGTGTTTGTGTGCTTGTCAAATTTTTGGTTTTCTAAACTATAGTTACCTGTTTCCTGGGTTTTCCTGGGTGTAGTTAGCCTCTTTGGGTTGAAGTTTTCCCTCTAGTGTCTTCATAGGGATGGATTTATAGATAGGTATTAAATATTTTTTGTCATGGAATATCTTGTTTTCTCCATCTATGGTTACTGAAAGTTTTGCTCAGTATAGTAGTCCAGATTGGTACTTATGGTCTCTTAGGGTTTGAAAGACCTGTGCCCATGCCCTTCTGGCTTTTATGGTCTCTGCTGCGAAGTTGAGTTTGATTCTGTTAGGTTTGCCATCCTATGTTACTTGGGCTTTTTCTCTTGCAGCTTTTAATATTTTTCTTTGTTCTGTATATTTAGTGTTTTGATTATTATGTGGTGGGAGGAATTTCTTTCCTGGTCTACTCTATTTGGTGTTCTGTAGGCCTCTTGTATGTTTATAGGCATCTCTTTCTTTGAACTGAGGAATTTTTTTCTATAATTTCATTGAAAATGTTTTCTGGGCCTCAGACCTGGGCATCTTCTCTTTCCTCAATTCTTATTATACTTAGGTTTCATCTTTTCATGGTGGCCTTAATTCCTTGGAATATTTTAGATTTAATATTGTATTTGACAGATCCAGCAATTTCTTCAATTATATCTTCTACACCTGAGATTCCTTCCTCAATTTCTTGTATTCTGTTGAGGATGCTTACCTCTGTGATTCCTGTATTCCTCTCTAAGTACTGTATTTCCGGGATTTCCTCAGTTTGTGCTTTTATTATTATTTTCATCTTCATTTTGAGATCTTGAACTGTTTTATTGATTTCCTTCCCCTTATTGTTTGCATTTTTCTGAATTTCTTCCAGTGAGTTATTCATTTTCTCTCTATAGGTCTCTGTCATGGCCTCTCTAAGGGCCTCAATCTGCTTGACTGTATCTTCCTGTATTTTTCACAGATTTTAATATTTCCTCCATTATCATCTCCATAATGAAAGATTTGAGGCCATTTTCTTGTGTTTCAGTTTTATTGGAGTTTACAGGGCTGATTGCTTTGGGATAACTGGGTTCTGGAGTTGCTGTGTTACATTGGCTTTTGTTGTTTGTGTTTTAACACTGGTCTTTAGCCATCTGGCCATCTCTGGTGTTTGTGGTAGTTTTTCATGTCCTTTATTGGATGTTGAGAGCAGCTTGTAGGTAAGTGGCTATAGGCTGAGACCTCTTGCCTGTGGGTGTCAAGAAACCCTTCCGTGGATCAGCTGGGTGACCTGAGGTCAGATCTACCTGCATTTCACACCATAGTGTCTCTTTTTGCCATGGAAGATTTAGACACTGGTGCTTTGTGAACCACAGTTGAGCTGAGACACGGAGCACTGGTGCTGTGTGTATATAGCCCTGAAGCTAGAAGCTGTAAACTGTGCCTGCACCTTGTGGACCCGGGAACTTTCCATAGATTAGCTGGGTGATTTCAGGTCTTATCCACTTGTTTTCCACACTGTGAGGTCTCATCTGGGCTGGTAGACCGAGATGCTTGTGTTTTGTGGTCCACAGATCATTCTGGAACACTGAGAGCTGTATGCTGCTCCCTGGTATATAGCTAGACACTGGAGACTGTATGCATTCCTGCTTGGACATTATTTGTGAATTAGCCAGTGGCCCTGAGGCCAGACCCACCTGTGTTCCACACTGTGTGGTGCTCTGTCACATGGGAAACACCAGCTCTGGTGTTTTGGAACTTTCAATTTGGTCCCTCGGTCACTATGCAGTCACTGCTGTCCTGACGATCAGACACAGTGTGTTATTAGCACTGCCATCTTGGATATCTACCAAAGTTTGCATTTTAATATGGCCTCGCATTATGGCAGCTGGGGGTGGTATGCAATAGGTTCAATGAGATTTCCCCTATAAGTCTTGGGAATTTGAATGTTTGGTCCTCAATTTGTTGGTAACTCTTTGGGTATGATTAGTAAGTATGGCATTGCTGGAGGAAGTATGTCACTGAGGATGGGCTTTGAGTTTTCAAAAGACTGTATCATTTTAAGTGCCCACCTCTCTTTCTTCTTCTTTTTCTTCTTCTTCTTCTTCTTCTTCTTCTTCTTCTTCTTCTTCTTCTTCTTCTTCTTCTTCTTCCTAGAACTTGAGGAGATGTGAGCATTTAGCTGTTTCTGCTACCTCCACTCAGCCATTATATATTCTTGCCCTGTATTCTATGGTTTGCTTTTGTTGTGTTTTCTTATCACAGCAATATAATAATAACTAAGATATAGACCCTAGAACTTCTTCTCTACACTATTAAGCATGGCATCTTATTAAGAAAAGCTTCCATGCCATCTGGTAAGCCTCATAGATCCTGCTTCTGCTAATCCTAATGGAAACTTGCACTCTGTTTTCACATTGTCTGTGTGTCAAATCTAGTTCCCAAGCAAAAACTTACAACTAGAATGGCATTTGTTTAATAAAATTGTTACCATTAATATTTCTTTCTATTCATTTTATATACTTAAATGCTCAAAATATTACATTGAACTCAGTTCTATTATACAGTCGTTTGAAGTTGTGTATGTGTGAATTAGCCCACAATAACCAAATTTTTTGCATAGTCCAGGTAAATGTCATTTCCAGTAAAAATCTCTAAAATTTATTTTTATTTACCCATTGATTGGGAGTATTCAGAACTTAGTGAATATTTAAGTATCTTGTTTGTCTAGCATTGTGTTAGGCATTACACAAATAAAGCAAAGTTTCTCTGCCATTCTAAACAAATGAAACAAATACCCCAGCCCTATTGAGTAAATGCATCAGAAAAGGCATCTTAAGATAGTATTGGGGACCAGGGAAGTCATCCTACATAAGCCACTTTTCAATAAGAGTTGAAATATTTTCAGAAACTAGCCAGGAAAAGAACAGAAAGAAAAGGATTTAAGAGTGACAATGATGTGTAAAGACCCAAATACTGGGGAACGGAAGGCATTGTTCATAAAATGAATATAGTTTAGAAAAGCCAGATTATCAGAGTACTGAGAAATGGATTGGAAGGTGGCAATAGGTGTCATTATAAATGACCTTCTTAGTTTAAATTTCTGGAAGGAGGATAATGATCTGGGTAAAACAGTTTGCTCAATATGAAATTTGATAATGTAGCAAAGTACTTATGGAAGAATGCTCATTTGATTATTAACATTAAGTCCTGGAAGTGGTTATTACCTACACTTTCACCAGTGATGGATATTTTCATGTGTTAAGCTATGTTCATCCAAAAGATAAAAATATGTAAATTATGTTGTCATTGTTCTTTGAGTATTAATATAGATATATTTCTACATATTTGCTGGCTATCACTGTTGCTTTTATACTAATCACCTCTATTTTAAATGAAGCAATTAACTTTTTCTTACCACTTGTCTCACATTTTCTCCTGGTTTGTACATTTATAGTGTTTGTTAACATTCATATTTTGTCATTCTGGTAAATGAGAAATCAACCTTGTTTATTTGACAGTAATATAGTTACTTCTTTCTTTTTACTATATTTGTCTGGTATATACTTATCATATTTTTTCACAAGCTTCATTACCAAATCATGAATTATAAAGATTCCACACAGCAACACAGCCCTTGCCTCTACATAGCCAAGTTCATTAGGTAGCATGTCTTTCCCCATCCCAACTTTGCAAAATCTGGTCTCAATGTCCAGTCGGCCACTCAGGGCTACTTAGAATGGCCCTGAAGACTCTATCCTCCCTAACAAAAGGCTTGTAAATCACTATTTGGGAATTTTCTCTTTCATGTTCATGTTTATAATAAAAATTAATGTTGTCTTTTCATCTTGAACAGAAGCCATGAATTATGTTCTAACTCAAAGCCTTTTCTACTCACCTCTGTTTAACCAATATCAACATGACTTCCAAAAGGGAAACCTCTGCTGCTATGGAATAGTCCAGAGGCCTGGTCCTTAGACATAAGAAAAGTGGGGCTCACATATGCTTGCAAAACAGAAGATTAGTATGGGCTTTGCTTCCTGCTTCCAGATTAATAAAATACCCATGACCTGCACCAAGCATACCATAAACAAACACAGACAGCACCTAAGAATGGCTGTGTTGAGTCTTGATCACAAGGTCCTTCCTGCAGTTGTCAGGTATGACACTGAACTTTGTCCTCCAGGGTCACTTTGTGATGCATTTATTTATGTGGCAATGGTTAAAAAAAAAAGCTATTTTTATAGGTAAAGTCACATGGCAACAGAAGATATCTTTTTATTGTTGCCAATTAATTTCTTCAGAAATTTTCTATCTATGATATCACAATATCCTATTATAAAAATGAGTATAAGACTAATTATTGAACACATTCAAGGTTCTTCAAGCAGAACTCAGAAGATTTCAAACTCCTATTCAGATAGTATGTTCATCTCATCAGAAAGTCCCATTTTGGTTGGTTTCAGAGCAGAAGCTTATTATTCAAAAGTAGAATGAAGGTAGCCATAATTAATATCACTTGAGAAACCATACACTATAGCATAGTTCAGAAAGTACCTCTGAAGACTCTTACAGGGACATCAGCTTCACCTGCCTCCAAAGGGAAGGCCATTTTACACACGCACGAAGTGGGGGGACAACAGGCATGTCTATTAATAGGAAAGCAGGTGGCACTGATTAAAAGAAAACAGTCGAAGCTTATCATTTGGAAGTAATTTCACAAGTACGTGCTCAGGGTTAATCTAGTCTGGAAAGCGCTCTCTGGAAGTAATGCAGATGTATGTAATTATGAAGTGTTTAAGATGAAACCGTAGAGCCTAATTGCATTATCTTATATACAAAGTACATGGTTAGATTTTTTTTTTCATCTGAAGTCCTCTCAGATTGTAGGGCATTTTATGCACCATCCTCCAAGCAGTCCAGTTCAAGAAAGAGAACTGGTCTTGTTTAGCAACCTGTTCTATTTTTCATATAACTGATAGAAATGGCTAATCAAGAAATACTGATCAGTAATGCCAGTAATGAGAATTCACAGAGAATGAAAGTTTGATTATGGCAGTCTTTCTCTGAATACGGTACACTTATTAGGATCATATTGACATAATTTCAGATAAGTTACCAATTGGGTAAGTGTGGGGACCCATGTCACCCTGCCTGTATTTCCAGTGTTACCTGCTCTCCTTAAATAAGAAAAAGACAGGCATTGGCTAGAGTGGAGTAGTCTGTGACATCTTATAACTCACCCATGTAATGTATAAATTAGAATATTTTCAATCATTTAGAAAGCATCCCATATGAGCAGGGAAGGGGCCTTAAAGAGCAACAGACAAGCCTTCCTTGTTTTGCTCTCCCTTTATGAGATGCTCCTGTTTACAGTAAAATGCTCCACCTTGAAACCAACTGTGAGTAAGAACAACCTAGGGCTGCTGAAAAATTGAGACACTCATAATAGTAGCCGACTACCTTACAGACTGAACTACTGACTTGAAGAACTTCTTTTGATCTGAGAAAGTATCATGAAGCTTAATATATCACTATCAATATGTTTAAAGAAGTCATACAGAAAAGATTCTCTAATTACCACAGTTCTAATTCACTACATTAAAATTGTCAATAGTTGTATGGATAGTCATGTCTTGTGGTGAATCGATGTGAATATTTATGTTGGATGTACCAGGAGTAGAAACACAGGATTATAGGATATGTACACAATCAGTAGATAATGCGTAGGCATGGGAGATTGCTCAGTGGGTAAATTACCATCACACAAGTGTGAGGAACTGAATTCTAGTCCCCTGAACTCACATAAAAGCCAGACACTGTAGCAGAGGTTGGTAATTCCACAGGGGAGAGGCAGAGAGAGAAGACCCAACCAGCCTGGTCTGCAAAGTGATGAGCAATGAAAGCCTGTCTCAAAAATGGTGGAACTGAGCACCAGCACCCATGGTTGTCTCTGGCTTCTACCTGAGTGCCCTGCCATGCACATATATGCAAACATGCAAACACCCACACACAAATATGCACACACATGAAGATTTTTAAAATAGATACTGGACATTATTCTTAAAGTAATTAGATCAATGTACATGCCCACTAACAAAAAAAAAGGGTTGTGCCTGCTCCACTCTCAAGGAAGTTAGAAGTACCCTGTCCCATTCATGGCAGTCATTGGAGTGTTGACATACTATGGACACAATTTGTATTTTACTAATGGTCATTATGCTCTTAACCACCATTGCCATTTTATTCTGTTGAGCTTCCAAGTCACTTTCTCTCTCTCTCTCTCTCTCTCTCTCTCTCTCTCTCTCTCTCTCTCTCTCTCTCTCTCTCTCTGTGTGTGTGTGTGTGTGTGTGTGTGTGTGTGTGTGTGTTGTAATGTAAAAACAATGTTTTAAGATTAAGATTACATACCATGTCAGTTTTGCATGTGAATTTCCCATAGTCATAATATTCTTAATAAATATAATTTTTAGGCTATCAATCTGGCCTGTAGGCATAAAGTTATAGTATAACTCAAATGCTGATTTCTTTACCACCTCCCCATATTGGTTTCAATCCTTGATCTGAGAATATCCTGTCTCAATGTTTTATAAACATTGCTCCACAGTTGCCCCCTGATATGCCAATAAAGCAGCTTACAGCCAATTGCTGAGCAGGAGAAAGGCTAGGAGGAAGTAGGAGATTCAGCTGTGAGGCATAGGAGACATCAGGAGAGGAGCAGGAGCAGGAAAGCCACAAAAGTGAAAATATCTCTGGGATGTACACTGGGAGGAAACCAGAATAGAGTAATAATTGCTCAGTTATTGTCTTGTGAAACTTATTGTTAAATAAATGTGAAAGAATCTCAATTATTTTAATGTTACCCAGGGTAAGAGAGAAACTGAGAAACAAACTCAGTTTTATAAAAAATAACATTAACACTGAACTGAAGTAGAAGTTTCTAGTTTCTTTGAAGACTCTGTTATGTCATGTGATGTTTTTCTGGAAGAGATCTTGTGAGAAGGCATGTGATGTTTTTCTGGGAGTAGACACATGAGAGGGTGCATGATGTTTGGGAGGGTATAAATAGACACCCACAGACAGTAGAAGAAAGCTTCTGTATTGCTAGCCTGCTGTGCAATGCTTCCTTGGTTTTCACTGGTCTTTGCTGATCTTCACTTGTCTGTGCTGGTTATCATTGCACAGACAGAAACGTTCCAGAAAATTTCTCATGGTACTCCAGCTGATTCTGGTAGCTTTCACTGACTCTTGCAGTTTCTGCTGGATTGTGCCACCACTACAGATTTGTGTAACTGTTTGGTGTTGGCTATTGGACTGTACTGCTGGTATCTTGACAATGCAGAGTGGTATTGGCTCAAGGAACTACTTCTAAACAGGTCCACAACCCCTTTTTACTATGAACATTCATTCTCCTCTTCTTCCAGTTGGTGGGATAGAAGCAAGGTTGAAGTGTTTAAGAGCCCTAAATAAAGTAGGTATAGAAAATCTGAGCCTATAGTGACCCATATCATCCAGTGTAATTAATTATGCTCTAAAGTCTGGTTAAAATTATACTGAAAGAAACAATACTAGAATTCAGATAGAAGGAACCCTTAGTTTCACCAGTTTGAAATTCTTATTAATTTTTAAATTTTTATTTTTAATTATGTGAATGTGTGTATCTGTGTGTGGCTTTGTGTACATGAGTGCAGTGGCTACAGAGGCCACAAGAGGCATTAGATTCTCTGGAGCTGGAGTTACTGATGGTTGTGAGCTACCCATATTGGGTGTTGGGAACTGACCTCTACTCTTCTCCAAGATCAATGAATGCTCTTAACCTCTGAGTCATATCTTGGTTAAAACTACCTCACTTTTGATTCCTCTCTCTCTTTTTTCCTTTGTTTATACCCTGGACATTAGATCAATGAAATCTTGGTTACTTTATCATAAAATAAACAGCAATACAATTGACCTCAGGTGGTTACCACAGGAAGATGAAAGCACATACCTTGGTTCTAATGGGAGGGTTTAGACCAGATGGAGTGAGGGTCATATGATCTGGAAACCATTTACCTTATGTAAGACATGAGATAATTTAGACATGAATGCTTTAATAATAGCAGAGCCTTTTGGTATATGAATCTCTTGGCAAATGTTTTCTCAAAATGAGAAGTATAGTTGGCCACTCTGCAAATAAGTTCTGAGCATTCTCCAGTGGCAATATCAAGAGTGTCGGACTCTGCAGACACCACAAGGATTAATTCTGCAGCTAATCATTGCAGGGAATGTTAATAGTGAACATAAAAATCCCCATTCGAATAGGCATAAAAGATTACAAGATTCTTAATAGGAACATTGTCATTAACTAGAGTTTAGTCTTAACTTCTAATATACATCTACCAAAGGTAATGTGTTACTTCTACATTCCTTCATCTTAGTGCATTTTTATTAGTGTAATTAAGTACTTGAGGTAGGATACTCTATGAAAAAGGGTTTGATTTTTGGCTTATGGTTATGAAGAAACAAAGATCAGAGCTTTCTCTAGTGCCTGTCCATGCTGCAAGGCAGCCTAGAACACCGTATGATGAGGGATAGGGAGTCACATGACAAAGAGTGAATTGTTTATACATGCATATGTGTCTGGCCTCTTGATAAAACAAAGAGTCAGTCACAGGACTTTGTTTTCTGGATTTTATCTAGTTCTAATTAGTTCTCAAAGACTCCCATCTAACCCCCCTAGTTAAATTATTTCCAGTTTCTTAATACTGCAAAGTTTGGATTAAATTACAACAAAGAGACCCTCGCGTCATATCAAAACCATGGCTACCTGATGTAGCTGATTTAATAAACTCATTTTTCCTGGGTAACCCTCGGCATTATATTGTCAATAACATCTTGTGCTTGTTAGGATGTACACATGCACACACACACACACACACACACACACACACACATACACACACACACACTCACATATGCACATACACGCACATACATACATACACATACACAGTTTCTCTACATAGTTCTGCTGTCCTGCACACTATGTAGACCAGGCTGGCCTTGAACTCACAGAGATCCATGCCCCCCAAAAGGTATATTTTTATTTACTTATCATGCCAGTGCTATGGAAGGCTCAATAACTACGTATATGCCTAATATGTTAGAACAACATGAAGGAGTTCACTTCTGAGGCTGTAAAGGAAAAAGAACATGTGATTATGTACTGGAAATAAACCATATTTTATAACCCTCACAAGTTATCAATTGTGTAACTGGAAAAATCAATAGCTTACTTCTATGATGGATTAGGTTTAAAATTAGGATTAGGCTTAGATCCAACATAACTGAAACACCAGGTCAATGCAGATGATGAAAATTTATTGTAATCAAGCTGCTGTTGACTCAGAAGCTGAAAGGCTCAGGAGATGAACTATTTGCTTAACCCTGAAGGACATTGTACAGCATATTTAAAGGATAAAACCATAAACTGAAGGAGAACGGGATGGTCTGTAGCATTGTCCAACTATATTTTGACATAATGGGTGGAGCAAGGGAATCTCCACCAATCAGGATAGGAGTAGGTTCCTGGAATTGGAAAACATGAACCTTGTTTGGCCATGTCAGTAAGATGGAGAAGTTGTCCTTGAGATATCTGGATTTAAACAACTATGTCCTTACCAGTTGTCCTTGAGATGGCTGAACTCAGACAGCTGTTGCCTTACAACAGAAGCTGTTCAGCTATCAGGAAGTTCCCAACTCCCTTAGGAGCTGGGACCTTGAACTTAGTTTCCCACTATGATTAAACGGAGTCTGAAAACAAAATGGTAGAACCTAGAATAAGTTTTGTGGATTGTTCCCAACAGTAAGTATTAAAAATATTGAGGCAAATGTGCTAAAGGTGCTACATGTATTTCAAAGCCTTGTTGGTTTATCTTCCCTCTCTCTATTAGGTAGAAAACGTTGCAGCTAGCAACTGCATTTTCTTCTGTATATTGAGGCCAGTATGGTAATAACGTGCACTCTCCAAACAGTGACAATGGCTGCCTTCTTTCTTGTGTTCAGTTGTGGACTTTTATGTAGTTTTGGCTCACATCACCTATGGATACATTGTGTACATGAAAGTCATTGTAGGCAAGATGTTGGAATGCCAAAGTCCACATAACAACATCTCCAAAGGTGATGACCTGTCGCATGTCACAACCAGAACTGAAGGAGGAGGAGGAGGAGGTGGAGGAGGACAAGGAGGAGAGGAAGAGGAGAAAGAGGAGAAGGAGGAAGAGGAAAAGAAGAAGAGGAAGAAGAAGAAGAAGGAGAAGGATAAGAAGAAGAAGAAGAAGAAGAAGAAGAAGAAGAAGAAGAAGAAGAAGAAGAAGAAGAAGAAGAAGAAGAAGAAGTGACCACAGCAAAATCCCAAGTGCACACACATCTCTGCCTATCCCAGATCTTCTAACAGCTTGTAATGTATTGTGGTGGGGGTTATTTTGCTGCTACAACAGAGAAAAGTACAAAGTGAGTACATCTCAATATTTAATTCCAGGAGCTACCTGTGGACGAAGCATCTGGTACACTCACTACAGTGGACAGCACAGCATGTGGCCAGATAACTTTGGGCTTTTGAAGGTGGGTTGTTGTTTGATTTGGTTTGGTTTGGTTTGGTTTGGTTTGACTTTCTGAGACAAGGTTTCTTTGTGTGCCACTGGCTGTCCTGGACTCATTTTGTAGAATAGGCAGGCCTGAAACTCACAGAGATCTGCCTGTCTCTGGATCCCAAGTTCTGGGATGCTGCCACCACCACCACCCTAGGCTAAATCCTTATTTGTAGTGTGTTCTTTTTCATAGTAAGATGTCTCTGTTTCTAATTGTTTTCTCTGACGCTAATGCCTTTCTGACTGTCTCTGAGACTTGAGTGACTAAATCAAAAGGCATGGCTTTTTCTCTGTCTCACCACCACCACCACCACCACTGATGGCTGCTAGGAGTTTCAGTTTGCCGGTACCTTTGTTTTTCTCCCAAGCGCGAGTAAAATTGTCCTCCAGATTTAAAATAAATGACTCGACAAACCCTTAGATCAAACTATCCATAGGCTATGACAGCCAGTGTAGACTTCTGCTGTTCTACAGATGGCTCCTGTTCGTGATATAGTTGAGAATGTGCATAGCGGTTTTTATCACCGTCAACCCTGTGAAGCTGGGTTGCAGACAGCACCTGGCCATCTAGCATGAGGGGAAGGCATCATGAGCACAGGTCAGGGCATTGTATGCACACCTTTAGCCAGGAACTTTATCACCACCTGCCTCTACCAGATGTTCCAAAGTGATTAAGCCATGTAACCGAAAGTCTGGTGCTGATTAAAACGGATTCACAGTGAACAGGTCACAGGCTCCTGTATGCTGTAGACAATGTGGCACAGCAAGGATGGTGTGTGGTTATTAGATATAGCTTCAGTGCAGTCTCCAGAACTTATCGTTTGATGATTTCTTTCCTTGGGAAGATTATTTAGACTCTCAGTTTTCACATCATAAGAAAACAAAAAAACAAATTCACAATGATTTCAATTATTTGGGGGCTGAGTAACAAACAATTCTTGAAGTAAAGTAAAGGCTGTTGTACATAATAATCTACAATTTGTTGAGCTGTGTGGGGTCTGTGCAGTGAACTCCTTCCAGCTTTTGTAAGGTGTACCCATGCTGGGGTGAGCTTTGGTGATGGAACTGTCTTTGAGTCTTTTCTGCACCCATAGGTCACCCTTCATCCATACCCTTGTAAGTAAACCAAGCTAATGAATGGTTCAGCAAGTTGGGCATGTGTGCTATTTTTTTTTTTTTTTTACTTTTGTCTGTCATTAGTTTCCATATCTGCTTGAGTAAAAGTTTGTTCACATATACATATTCAGAAATAGTGCCATACAACATGGATTCACAAAATTTTCAACAAATTCTTAGCCAATAGTAAAAATTAAGACATGCTGAAAGGGTTTAAAGTTTACCTCCTGTATTGTCCTTGGCTGGTGCCTTAGTTTGAGCAGGACCCCTGGGCCCAAATCTGCCTATCATATTGTTCTACTTGTAGGTTTCTAGGACCCTCTGGATCCTTTTATTTGGCTGTTCTCCCATGCGTCTCTCATTTAGAGTCCCAATAGGATGCCTTCCCCTCTGTCCCACTAGCCAATGGTCAGAATATTCTCCACAGTTGAGTGGAGAGTGTGATACGACTTTCTCACATACTCTGGTGCCTCACATTTGACCATGTCCCCTGGAGGGGGAGACCTGGTGGCACTCAGAGGAAGGACAGCAAGTAGCCAAGAAGAGACTTGATACCCTATGAGAATATATAGGGGGAGGTAATCCCCCTCAGGAACAGTCATAGGGGAGGGGAATAATGGGAAAATGGGGGGGGGGAGGAATGGGAGGATACAAGGGATGGGATAAACATTGAGATGTAACAAGAATAAATTAATAATAAAAAAAAAAGACATGCTGAAAGGCAGGCTGCCCTATGCATGCTTGAAATGAGCATAGATTGATGACACATCTGTGATTTAATCTAGCTCCATCTCAGGTTTTTCATATGATGTTAGGGGAGTTTGCTAATCTATCTATGCCTCCATCTCAATATAAGCAGCAGGGGGTCACAATAATAGCTATCTCATTAGGCAGTTGCAGCAATCTGGTCAGAGCACCCTTGTAAGTCCCTTTGTTCAGTCTAGCACATCATAAGTGCTCAGCAAATATTCAGTTTTGTTATGTAAATATTTTCAGAGTCTACAGTGACACTGTAATTTGTAATCATGACTATAATTAATCTATATAACTGGCCAGTCTGCCAGAGCAATCTGCTTCCCTATCTTACAGATAAGAACACTGGGCTTCTTAGGTCCAGCATCATTGGTCATCATCACACAACATGATGATCAAAGGGGGAACCATGTGCTTCCGTGTTTCCTTTTCTTTCATAATGGGAAGTTTGAGACAAAAATCAGGTATTGATTCCAGACCTCCAGTTCCTTTTGGCTGTGTTAGTTACTTCTACACAGTTGATCAAGATGCCAGTGAGAAAACATTTAAGGAGGAAAGAGTAATTTTGCTTCGTGGTCTCAGAGAGTTGTGCCTACAGCTGTTTGGCCCCATTCACTCTGGACCTGGGATGATGAGGATGACTATCCCAGTACCTCAGAGGCTACTCCTTTCAAGGTTGACAGATAGCAGCATGGGAGGATGGAACTGGGGACCAGCTGTAAGCTTTGACTACACAGTCCTGGGACTTACTTCCTCCTATCAGTTTCCCAAACTTCCCAGAATAGTGCCACTAGCTGAGGCCCAGTCATTTAACACACAAGGCTGTAGGGCATATTTTACATTCAAGCCATAAAGCCTAGTTTAGATACAGTTAAACAAGTTTAAGATTATTTTAAATGAAATGGGGCTGAGGAGATGGTTCAGTGAGTAAAGTGCTTGCCACATAGGCATGAGGCTCTGAGTTCAATCCCTAGCAGGAACATTACATCAGACTTTCCTGTATTAACACCTCATGGCTATACTTAGAACCAGTGCCCATGGCTCTTCTCTTTTTCTAACCCACTTAATCCTCCACACCAATCCCAGGCACTTTGTAAAACTTAGATTTTACTGAATAATACCTTGGCTTAAGAATCTTCATTGGTTGGAGCTAGTAAGATGGCTCAGGGGTTAAAAGCACTGGTTATTCTTCCAGAGGACCTCGGTTCGGTTCCCAGCACCCACATGGCAGCTCGCAACTGCCTGTAACTCCAATCAAGGACTCCAATGGCCTCTTCTGACCCACATGATCCTGCATGCCTGTGGGCATAAATGCTCACACAACCACACAAACATACACAGAAAAATAAAAGATCAAATAATTAAAAACCTGAAATCCTTTTTAAAAGGAATCGTCATTGGTTATACAATATCTTCTTTAAAAACCAACCCTGTCACTTTGGCTGACCATCAGGGCCCCAGAGCCTAGATTTTCATTGATCTTCATATTGGCCTCTCCCATGGCAGCCACACGGAACATATCAAAATTTACAAGCCTTTTTCCTACCTGAAATGCCTTGCCTGCCCCAACCCACAGCATGTCCCTTTACCTGGAAAGCAACTTGCCTCTTAACTCAGCTCAAGTAGAATCTTCTTCACATGACATTTACCCAGGATTTTGTCACAGGTGGAGGTGACACAGCAGGAAGTAGACAGGAGTGAGTCTGAGACAGACCTTGTGAAAACATACCTGGGATCTGAAGAAAGAGGAGGGTGGTGGTGATTTATGCAGGAGGGAGGAGCTCAGTCTTGATGGAGTGGTGAGGACACACTCTCAAAATACAGAGACATCCACTTGAACTCCAGTTACCTTTTAAACTCTCCCTTCAGGTTGTTGGGTTATAAATATCTACTGGGATGTTTATCTCTCCCCACCCTTGCAGGAGTCAAACTTAGTCACAAATGTCTATTGAAATCCCTTTAACCAAAAAAGCATGGGAGTTAATACATAGAAGACTATTGTTATCATTATTGATTGATGATGATGACTGAGTCGGCCTAGTGTTATCCTAATTTAGTAAATGAAATTATAGGATATTCAGTTAATATATAGTTTGGACAAATAGTGAACACATTTAGTACATGTCCAACACTTAAAATCTGCACTTTACTTGGTGAGTTTAATTTTCTCTTTTTCTCTTAATCTGACAACCATATACTGGGCTAGCAATTGATACTGGCAAAATGAGTATTTAGTTTAATTTAATTAAAATCCCCTTTCATTAAAAGAATACTTACTTACTTTAAGCAAAACAAAGTAGGTTAGTAAGTCAGAAACAGAAAATCAGGGACAAGTAAAATCCATAAGTGATATAATTAAATTTTACATTTTGCCCCAGGAGCTGTTGAACAGCACAAGTCCTGATAAACTGCACAGGTCTTGGGAGTTGAAGGATAATTCCTCAAGGAAAGAAGAATACCATTTAGCAAACAGAGGAAATGTGCTGGGATAGACTACATGGATGCAAGTAGACCCTGTTTCAAGGATGCAGCAGCAGTTGCCTGGGCATCAGTGCAGAGTGGATCTATACAATGTACACAATGTATACAATGAAAGCCACTCAGTGGTTTTCAACTTGATTATGAGCTTGCCCCCAGGCTCCAGGTACCTCCACTAACATGTCTGCCAGGCTGCCGTTCCATCTGCCTGAAATGTGTTCGAACCATTACAGTGTTAGTTTTGTGTTGCTATGATGAAAATATGTGGCAAAGACAATACAAAGAAGGAAAGATTTAGTTTGACCCATCACTTCAAAAGTATATCAGTCCACAGCTTCTGGGCTGAGTTGTTGGACAGAACATCATGGCGGCAGAAGTATTTGCCAAATGAGAACTATTAACTTGTAGTAGACAGAAAGAAGACAGAGGAAGGAGAGATAGAGTGAAACAGAAAAGAAAGGTGAGAAGGAGGAGAAAGTCCAGGGAAAAGATACCCTGAAGGACCTTCCCCCAATGACCTACTTCCTCCAGCTAGGCTTCAACACCTTTGTTCTTAGGTATGACCCAGGAAGCACACACCTCTTGTACATGACCTGCATAATATCAGGGCTGGGTAGAATTATGATCATATTTTCACCTCATCACTCCCATATTTACTAGGCCATGAAGTTCTTTGTGCACCTTAGAGCACTGTGTCCTGTCTTGGGAGAACTCTGGCAGCTAAAGCTCCTGAAGACAGCCAAGACTTCTTCCACCCAACGCTTGTCCATATTTGGTCCCTATGAAGACACAACAAGGAACACCTTTACTTTGAGGGACTGAGGAATGGGACAAAGATAGACTACACTGTAGCACAGGAAGATTAGTCCAGTCCAGTGGACCATCCTCAGGGTAAGGATGTAGAAGGCAGTAAAGGCTGGAGAGCAAGACCACAGAGGAAAATGTCCATGTCTCGGGTTTCCTCAAGGATTATTCTGAGGAGCATCACTCCTTTTTGCACATTCTTTGATAGCCTTGAAGCACACATGGACCCAAACAAAGGTGTCTACAGAAGGATTTGTCAAATGCGTAATGTTTAGCATTTTATCCTTTTCTCTAACTGTTTTCACTAAACTGTCAGTGACTTTCAATGTTCAAGGTCAGCAGTATTGGGGATTTTCGTCAATGCTTCTTTTAGCATACAAGAAGTCAATCTCTTTCCAAGCCAAAGAACTTGGTTAGCAAATGTCAAGTTGCCTCAGAAGCTCCAGTTTCCTGACCCTTTTTATTATTAACACCTGCCCTACACACACATACACACATACATACATACACATATATTACAATTACACATACTACACAGACACACACATGCACAATGCGCCCCATACACTCATACATCACACATAATGACAACACACACACACACACACACACACACACACACACACACACACACACACCATATAGAAGCATACATTCCACACATAAAAACATATGCACAGAGATATTTTGTTGATTTTCAGAAGGAAGAATGTTCTTGCAATCTGCTATGCTGATATTTTCAGAATTTCTGTGACAACATCTGATGAACGTTTGACAACAATGAGATGTCTTTGGCTGTACATGGAGGAAATGGCACAATAAGCCATGGAGGCTGAGAACATCCTTTACCAGTGACCAGCAACCCTGAAGGGTGGTTAGGGATCTTTGGAAACAAATCTCGTAGTTTCTAAATTAATGAGTTTCATGATACTTTGAAGTACCTAAATTTACAAAAATATGTTATATAAATTATGCAGACAATAGATGAATAGAAGGTGAATGATAAAAAGATAGATGATAGATAGATAGATAGATAGATAGATAGATAGATAGATAGATGTTCTGAACTTGCTAAACTCTATTAAGTGATATATTGAAACTATAATACTGAACAACCATTTAAAATTAATGTGTTTACATGTTCCACAGTGCTTCATGGTATGGTTTTAAATAAGCAGCATATACATTTTAATATACAATAAAAATAATCAAATCACTTGTAAGTTTTTTCTATAGGTTCATTTCCCAAAGTCTTTTTGCCTGGAATCCTGTTAATTTTAGAGGATTTCCAAATGTTTTGCATTTGAAAAATGTCCTTGAGCTTATTCCATAATGAATGTGTCCTTAAAAGTACACTTCTTCTTGTAGGTTTCTCGGATCCTCTGGATATTGTAATGGGTGAATTAGGACCCGGGGGGGGGGGGGGGGGTCTGTTCAAGCTATTGCACTATCCAAGGACAATACAAGTAGTAAACACCGAACCCCTACTCTGATCTAGCCAATGGGCAGGACATTCTCCACAGTTATGTGGAGAGCGGGGACTGACTCTGACATGAACTCTGGTGCCCCATATTTGATGACCTCCCCTTGGTAGGGAGCCCTGGTGCCACTCAAAGAAAGAATAAGCAGGCTACCAAGATGAGACTTGATAGCCTATGACCACATAGTGAGGAAGGAGGTCCCCCTCGGTCATAGACCTAGGGGAGGGGAATAGGGTGGAAGTGGGAGGGAGGGAGGAATGGGAGGATACAAGTGATGGGATAACAATTGAGTTGTAATTTGAATAAATTAAATTAAATTAAAAATTTAAACCCCCCCCCAAAAAAAAGTACACTTCTTGCAATGACATTTGGGTCTAGAACATGTACATTTCATAGCGGAGTGTGCTCTTCTGCCTTCCAAATGATCAGGATCCCAATGACTTCCACTGTCAACCATCAACATTCCCAGGAAGATTTTGGTGTTCTCATAACTGCTTCTTAGGAATAAAACATTGTCTCTGCCAATCGTGCCTGATGACGAGCCAAAGAATCAATGAACAAGACACCACAGGACCAAAAGCTGCTCCAAAACCCAGTAGTGAGTGGATGACATTCCTCCAGTCTGGCACATGCTAGGCATTTCACTGTTTGAAAATATATACTTGTCTTCGCTGAAAGCTGTACAACACCTGCCATAACTTGTTGGTAGATGCATTTAGATTATTTCCTCTCTCCATGCAGAAGGTGCCTGTGATAGAATATAAAGTGATGCCATGAGGAGGATGGTATGCAGGTGAAGCAGTTGTTTACTGAGTGGCAGTTGAAATACAAAGTGGGAAAGAGATGTGTCAAGAGACATTACCGATCAGGCTCAGCACCAGCAGGAGGTGATTTAAAGCCATAGGAGTCATGACTACTGGCTTTGATCCTGTGTGACATGAGTGCTAGGTTATATCAACAGAACCCAAAATTGGATGAGAAAAATTATCAGAATGCACTTCAAAGCAAGCAGAGGAGAGTTCATCCTTGTGGAAGAAACCTCACAGAGAAGTACAAGACACTTCCCTATACCTGGCTTAAATATGATGTCCAAAATAAATGTATGTGCACACATACCTGGAGAGAGAGAGACAGAGAGAGAGAGAGAGACAGAGACAGAGAGAGAGACAGAGAGAGAGAGAGACAGAGAGAGAGAGAGAGAGAGAGAGAGAGAGAGAGAGAGATGTACATAAAAACACACTTGCGTGTGTGTATATATATATGTGTGTGTGTGAGGATATAACATTAGTAAGACACGTTTGCATTTATGGAACAGAAAAAGGACACAAAACAACACAGTGAGGAATGTATTCAAGATAATCAACATAAACTTAGATTGAGGACACTGAGGAACTCTATGTTATTTCCTAGAAAATCACACAGGGCTCTTTGACAATGAATTTTGAGCAAAGAATTAAAAAGAGAAAGATAAATAGAGCCATTCCGATATCTGCAAGAAGAGCCCTGTAGCAGCACATGCCCAAGGTTTTCTGTGTGCTTAGAGTATCACAAAGGAAGAGGCCAGTGTGCCTCAGCCAGCCCAGCAAAGCAGAAAGCAGGATGTAAGAGATGATGGTGTCAGAGAACAGTGTAGCTTCAGGCTCTGATTTCACTGTTGTGAGGGAAGAATCATTCTGGCCTCTGTGGTGGAGCCTGCAGAGAGAAAAGATGCAAAAAGGAAGACAAGTGCAAAGGTTACTTCATAGCCAGTCAGTGAGAAGGGCAACTTAGTCGAGAGAGCATGTTGAAAGATGGACAGGAGTTCTGTACATATACAGCAGAGTTGACAGCATTTGCAGATGGCTTCATTTTGGATATAAGAAAGAGAGGAGTCAAGGATGACTGAACACTTCATGCATTGCCTAGAAAAATGGGATGGCCACTTAACATTGGGGAAAGTTACATAGGCAAGTGGGAACAAGAGTCTAGTTTATGGGGTTGAGCTAGGGTTTGAAATGTTGACCAATCATCTAAGAGAAAATGTCAAGTAAGCACCTGTGTCAACCTGGAGTTCAGACGCAAGAAAAAGGTTGGAAATAAAAATGTCCTCAACAGGCGAATCCATGGAACCAGGAAGAGCCTTGACAATAAACAGAGGTGTGGATACCAATGGGGGCCCCAGATGATGATGATCATCCACAGACTGGGCCACTGGGAGACCAGAGGAGATCCTACCCTAGGCTCAGGTTAAGGGGCTATTTTAAGAAGGCAGCCATAAGTATCTGTGTTGTGTCTGCCAACAGGTGGAGTATGGTGAGGAATGAGAACTGACCACAGTTGGTGACTTAAAGGGTAATTACAACCTTTATAAAAAACAGCTTTGAGATTTCATGGTGGACTGGAGCCAAAACAAATTAATTACCCAAGGGAGTATGGTGGTGTTCAAAGGTGTGGGATACCATATATAGTTTACAACAGTGGAAACTAGCCAGTGGAGAGAGAATAAATTATCCCTCAAGAGAGATGGAACAGTCAAGGTACAAAGTTTGTAGGGAGAAGAGAGTGAAAACATCCAGGCACAAATGCAAACAAAAGAATAGATGTGAGGATAGGGCTATGTGAGGGGAAAGTCTTTTTAGGTTTCCTGTTAGCTTGTTGAATTTAAAAATGAAGTGTCCAGATGACTGTAAGAAGAAAGAGACTTTGTGGACAAGTAGAGCAAGATGGTCAATTGATGAAGGAATGTACCAAGGTTTATTGGGTAACTCCAGTGAATCGCCTAGTTGAAATGTATGGTCCAGGGTTTAAGAGGACACCAACAATGTCTCACAGGTATGATAACACTAGAAAACTGGATTTAATCTGCTTTGTGGAGAATGAGGGAATTCAAGATGGATGGAATCCTTATCACTATAACTATATTGTTATTTATCTATGATGCATGTGACACAGGTTAGCACTTAAAAAGAAATTATCTGCAATCTTTGTAACAGGTTTTCTTTAACATTATCATTATGTATTTTATTTGAGTGGGTGTTTTGCCTCCATGTGATTGGGGCCTTGGATCCTCTGGAACTGGAGTTATAGACAAGTGTGAGCTGTGATGTGGGTACTGGGAATTGAACCGTGGTCCTCTTAAAGAGCAGGCAGATATCTTAACCACTAAACCATCTTTCTAGCCCCACAACACATTATCTTTCTTTCCTTCTTTTTCTCTTTCTTTCTTTCTTTCTTTCTTTCTTTTTTTCAAACAAGATTAGTATGTGTAGCCTTGACTGTCCTGGACTCACTTTGTAGAATAGGCTGACCTTGAACTCACAGAGATCTGCCTGCCTCTGCCTCCCTGAATGCTGGGATTATAGGCATGCTTCACCAAGCCTGGCTCACAACATCCCTATCTATCTATCTGTCTGTCTATCTATCTATCTATCTGTCTATCTATCTATCTATCTATCTCCTCCCCCTCTCTCTTTTCATAGAGGGTTTTTTCTTTTCTTTTTTTTTCCTTTTCTTTATTTGTTTATTTACATCCTGGTCATAACCTCATCCCTCCTCTCTACCACCCTCTCCTTCTCTCTCCTTAGCCCCCTTCTCTGTTCCTCAGAAAAGGGGAGCCCCCAATTCCCATCCATCCCAGCTCATCAAGTCACATCAGGACTGAGTATGTCTTCTTTCCCTGTTACCTAACAAGGCTGTCCTGCCAGGGAGAAGTGATCAAAAAGCTGGAAACAGAGTCCATGTCAGAGACAGCCCGCCTCCCATTACTAGAAGACCTACATGAAGCCTGAGCTGCCCATCAGCTACATCTGTGTAGGGGGTCTAGATCCAGGCCATACATGGTCCTTGGTTGGTACTTCAGTCTCAGGAAGCCCCTCTGGGCCCTGGTTAGTTAGCTCTTTTGGTCTTCTTGTGGAACTCCTGTCTTCTCCAGGTCATTTTCTCCTTCCCCTCACTTTTCCACTAGACTCCCTATGCAACACCCAATGTTGGCTGTGAGTCTCAGCATCTGTTTTAAAGAGCTGCTTGGTGGAGCCTCTCAGAATACAACTCTGCTATGCCCCTGTCTGCAAGCATAACAGAGTATCATTAATAGTGTCAGGGGTTGGCTCTCTCCCATGGAGTGGCTCTTGAGGTAGATCAGGCATTGGTTGAATGTTCCCTTAATCTCTGATCTATCTTTATCCCTTCACATCTGTTGGTGGGTTGGTGTTCCCCTCCCTCTACTAGGAGTCCTGTCTAGTTAGAGTGAGTCCTCTTAGTAATGATAGGAATTGTTATCTCCATTTCACAGGTGAGGAAATGAAGACTTAATGCAATTCAGTGACTTGCAAAAGCTGCATCTGTCTAGTGTGCATAATAGCTGCAAAATATCAGTAAGACATTTTGCACATCTTAAATTGGTAATAATGACAGCAGTATTATTCATTTTGGCTTCTTATTCATGGACATTAGAAACAGAACAGGGGAAAAGAGACACATGACTGTCAGAGTCTGCTTTGAAAATGTCCTCCCACAGACACACACACACACACACACACACACACACACACACACACACACACACACTCAATATTAGGGTGGCCATGACTTGCTAATCAAATGCTCAAGGAAAATTTTCTGTTGACATAAACCTTTGAGAGAATGCAGAGCCAGTACTTGTGTATTGTTTGTTCCAAGCACAGAGAACAACTCTAAGAGCTATGAAATGCCGAAGCATTTTCTAATTTCAAATATGCTGTAGCTCTTTCCCTTCTTTCCCTTACTCACTATAGAGATGATTTTACCTTTGGAGTTCTAGACTCCTTGCTCTGAGTGTGAAAGGAAACAATTCAGTAGGACTTTGGCAGGGCAACTGTAATGCTACACGGACCACAGGACCCCCACTGTTCTTCAGAATACATCAAAGGTCTTCTCCATTAAGTCCCACTTCCAGAAAGTGTGCTTTGCCCTTGTCTTAACTCAAGAAACAGAAGTTCTTGATTATTCCTACATGACAGGAAAAGCAGGCCTGTCTCCTATGACCTGTCTTTAGCTGGGGATCAGAAGGGCATGGCCATGGGAGCAGCAGCATCTAACCTGCAGCTCTGCCTTCATCTTCCCATGCCATAGTCCCATTCTGTGAAGCTCAAGCCGCTGTGGGTGTCATGCCAACCATGGCCTGTTCTTACAGTTTGGAAAGTTTTAGGGTGGAACCTGTGAGTTCTTATGGGATACAGAAGCCTGAAGAAGGGCTAGGAGAACCAGAAGAGGAGAGGGAGGATGAGGATGAGGTCATCAAGGAGCAGTGCACCCTGATGTGCAGGCCAAAGGAACAAGGGGGCAGGGATAGGGACATGGCTCTAGAGTCTGTGACTCTTTGTAGTACTCAGACCTGCTAGACTTGAAATATTCACATGTGTTCCATACAGACAAAGTAACATGAATCGAATGCCTTTATGACTTATAACCTAGAGTCACTGAGTCCTGCCTCTGCCTCACCATGCCATCAAGAAGCAAAGTGAATCACACACACACACACACACAAACACACACACACACACACACACACACACACACACACACACACACACCAAAGCAAAACAAAAAACAAACAAAAACCCAACCAAGCAGTGATGCATGTCTTTAATCCCAGCACTTGGGAGACAGAGACAGGAAGATCTCTGTGAGTTCGAGGCTGGCCTGGTCTACAAAACAAGTTCCAGGACAGCCAAGGATACACAGAGAAACCCTGTCTTGAAAAACCAAAAATAAAAGGGAGCAAAGTGAGTCAACTAACCTAGACCCATGGAGGCTTACCGAGATGGAAGCACCAACCAAGAAACATATATAGACTGGACTGGGCCCCTACACATATGTAACTGATGGGCAGTTTGGTCTTCATGTGGGTTCCCTAGTGAGTTGAGAGGGTGCTGTTTATGGCATGGACTCTGTTGCCTGCTTTTGATCACTTCCCCCTGGAGGGGCTGCCTTGCCTGGCCTCAGTGGATGAATATGAGCTCAGTCCTGATGCAACTTGAGGTGCTGGGATGGGATGGGGGAGAGGCTCTCCTTTTCTGAGGACAAGGGGAGGAGGGATAGGGGGAAGAGGATGTAAGGGGAGGACCCAGAGAAGAGGAAGGAGGAGGCTGCAATCGGAATGTAAACTGAATATATAAATTAAAAATGAAGGAGCAGCAACAAAATGATCCAGGTGTGGTGGCACATGCCTGTAACCCCAGCACTGTAGGAGGCAGAGGCAGGCATATCTCTGTGAGGTCGAGGCCAGCCTGGTCTACAAAACAAGTCCAGGACAGCCAAGACTACATACAGAAACCCTGTCTCAAAAAACCAACCCAAGCAAACAAACAACAAAAATGCGAAGTGACATGCATGCTTGACATGCACAGGGAAGTGTGACCACATATCACTTAGGATTCTTTTTCTCATGACCCATGTCACATATTCTTTGTTTTTACTGTAGTTGAATTTTGTTTAACATATTCTTCACATTTCTATTATACAAATGTGTTCACTTCCCTCTCTGTCCCATAAAAGTCACTAAAATTAAGTTTTAAGGCCACTTTTAAGTTCTTTTTTTTTATTTCAATGCTAAAGCTTAATGACAAATTTCATTTAATAAACTTTAAAAACACAATGTAATGGCTCATATGAACTCATGATATCAAAGAGATAGAATTCATAGCATTCCAGGGATAATATTTACATGTTCTCTCTCTCTCTCTCTCTCTCTCTCTCTCTCTCTCTCTCTCTCTCTCTCTCTCTCTCTCTCTCTCACACACACACACACACACACACACACACACACACACACACACACAGATCTCTATCTTCAGAACCTGGAAAAATAACAAATTTTCCATTATCAAGAGCCTATATTCTGTTGCTCAAAGTAAAATATGTCCTCAGCACATCAAGTCCCTCCAAACAACTTCGTTAAATACCATCAAAGTACTCTTCGAAAGCTTTATAACAAGCACCAGGAATTTTCACATGATACAAAGCTTGTAAAATGCCAATTACTTAATTATTAAACTCTTAATGACCTCATTAGTATGCGTGCTTGAATGCTGTACAAATGGAAACTGCACATTAGCAAATGCAGAACACATCTTCTGCCTACACTAGAGAAAATAGGTGCTATAACGCAAATATAAACTAAAGAGCCAAAGAATAAATCTGAATGGAACCTTAGCAGGTGGATCACTTGGGGTTCTGGTAGGAACTTCCCACAATCCTGAATATGTAGAAGCTCCGGAAGGGCTGAGAAAATGACAGCAAAAATGCAAGACATGCCTGGATGGATGCCTGGATGGCAGGTTCCTGTCGTCGGCAAGTGCGGCAAGCCAACTGGGCTCTACCCAGCCTCATGCCAGGAGTCAGAATGTTCCTAGCCGTCATTTGCAACTTTCATATAGTTTAAATTTTTTTTTTGATAATGAATTTTGCTAGTGAGTGAATTCTTCCCGTTTGTAAGTGATGACAGTGAATATTCGTATTGAGAGGGTCAGAGAGCAAAAGATTATACAGAGAAATATAGATATATATGTACAAACATGTACACACTATATTCATGTATACCTATACATATACACTGTTTTATATACACACACACACACACTTACATGCATTCCTGGACAAAGATAAATCACTTTTTAGGGTTAGTATTGGGAATTAAACTCAGGACTTTATGCATGCTAGCCAAGTACTCTACCACTGACATGCAGTCTCAAAAGAACTCACTTTACTTGATCATATTTATTGACACAAGTTTCTATTTTAAAAGATGAAATGTCACATAAACAAATTAGTGAATTACCATTTTGCTGTCACTGGTCACTTAAGTTGTTCATATCAGTCCATTATTAAATGTTCTATATAAATCTTACTGAAAATTTGTGATTATTTTAAAAGTTTGAGAGCCTGGAAAGATGGGTCAGCAGTTAAGAGTACAAACTGCTCTTGCAGGAGACAATCCCACCATCTACATTGGGCTGTTCACCAAAACCGGCAACTCTGGCTTCAGGACATCCAGCGCCCTCCTGTGGCCTCCATGGGCACCTGCACACACATATGAACACACACACACATACACACACACACACACACACACACACACACACACTTTTTTTAAGTTTTGAGAGTAGAAATAGAAGATCATAGAAATAGAATATAAAACATCAAAGAATTTCATTTACTTTGACAAACAATCTCTTGAAAAGATAGACTGATAAAAATATAGTTCCTGCAATGCCAGAATAAGATTCATCTCAAACCCTTCCCCGAAATGAGCAACATCTTAAAAATAAAATTGGTGACAGTGACACTTACATTTAAATAAAGATTTCATTTCTGTCATTACTATTTGTGCCTGACCCCTCCTCTCTGAGTCGGACTCTGATATGTCCCAAGCTGGTCTTTCACTCATGGTCTAGACTAAATTCCCAATCGTGCTGTTTCCTCTCCCATGTGCTGGGATTATGGGTATGTACCACTATGCTCAGTTTATGAAGCTGTTGATGGAACCCAGCATTTCCAGTATGCTGGGCAGACACTCTATCAGCTGGACTACATCTCTACACAGTTTTTGATAACTTACTTACTGGTTATTTATATTTATTGATTTTATTAATTTCCTGATCATGTACTTATCATGTTCCTATCAGTTTTTAAAGCATTTATTTATAAAAAATGTATTTGTATATTAAATATTATTACCCACTGTCATTTATATCATGAATCGCTTTTTCTTTGCAAAATTTGGGCGTGTTCCAACATTGGGCTAGATCCCCATTTGCTCAGCTGAACTGACTCCCTTAGGAGCATTGGTTAGTGCGAAATGGAGCTGATCCACTTATAGTAGACACTATCAGGCATATACCTAGCTCCTACCAGTTTATAAAACTTACAAGGTTCTTCTTCTTTGCACTGTGTGGGAGAGCACAGCTTCAGCTCTTCCAGGCCAGCCTTGCTACGCAGGGAGGTCTAAGAGACTGTCTGGGTGGTCCTCACTACCTCTCTCGGAAGCACTCAAACCTTGGCATCGCATGTCCTGCGAGCTGAGCAAAGCCGTGATCACATCAGTCCTTTGCCTCACTTAGGCCCCAGCGCCCATGACTGAAGTGCAGAATTGGTGACTCCCAGTGTCTCCACTGGCTCTGCTGTTCTCCGTGTCACTTTATAGAGCTGACACTGCAGATGCCTGGAAATAAATTTTCATTGAGGGGACTAAATGGTTTCATTGGTTTGAAGTACTGAGTTCCTTAGTTTACAAAATGGGTGAACACAGCATTATCTTGATTAACATCTCTTCTTACTTAGCTCACTCTCTGAAAGCACATTTGGTGCTCTTTAGGCAGCTGGAGATACTTGCTAAGGAAGATTATGTTTCAACCAGCATTTAGTAAGCTGACAACCTGCCCAGCCCATTGTGCAGCATTGAGGAAACAGTGGCATTTGAGGAAAATGTCTGCTTGCTACAATCTCCCAGGTTTGTGGAGGAGGAAGATCTGTAAATAAGCAATTACAAATTCCTTCAAGGTGATGCTGATAATACAGAAAGGTACCATGTGATCACCAACAAGCCAGAGTACCAAGAACTTCACCTGCAGCTGATGTAAGGAAGGCCAGAAGCAAAGGCACAGCATCTCTAGCCCCGGAACATGGAGAGTCCCAAGAGGAAGGGATGGGATGCCCAAAGCTGGAAGGTACAAGCTAGCCTGGTACAGTCGAGCACAGCCAGGAGCCAGCCGGAGCAATTCTAGAGTTGACTTTTTCAATTTTTTAAGATTGTGAGGTATAGTGGCTCACTCCTTTATAATGTTTTGGTTTTGCTTTTTCATGTGTATTGGTATTTTGTCTGCATGTGTGTCTGTGGGCCACATGCACGCCTGGTGTCCACCGAGACCAGAAGAGGGCATCCAATCCCCTGGAACTGGGATGACAAATGGCTGCAAGCTTCCATGGTGGTGTTTGAAATGGCACCTGGATCCTCTGAAAGGACAACTAGTGCTCTTAATTGCAGACTCATTACTCCAGCCCTGTCATTCAAGGTTTATTTAAAACAATTGTCATTGAATTTTGCCTTCACATTAGATTATTTTTGAATTATCTTATCATCAACATTTTCATGATATTCCAATTGCAGCAGAAGTAAATTACCCTCCCTGGTGATTGTTCAGACTTTTTACAAAGGTGTGAGTTGTCTAAGAAAATGAAATCGTTAAAACTAGTCTCTCATGTTCATCTGCGTCTACTTAATGGGAATTAAAAACATGAAAGGGTTGATCAATAGAAAACCATTGAGAGAACTTTTAATGTCACATTTGTGTGTAGGGAAGCCACGATCAGAAGGCCAGCATGGTCAAAGTAGCTTAGAAGCCACTGACAAGTTAGAGGCTATGCTAAGAGCCCAACAGAGAAGAAAGGAAGGGTCAAGTGAATTTTATTTGTAAATGTTCCTTCTCTGGAATAAGATCACAAAAGGTCTGTCCAATATTTAGTGCAATGTAGATACCTGAAGGAACACCAACATAGTAATGAAGAAATGCTGATTATTTTTGTATAGTTTTTTTTTAGTTGGCCTAACAGGAGCTCTGTTTGTTCATTGGATAAACGTTGCCATCATTGTATGGGCCCAGCATCCCTGATCATTGACCTTTCCTGCATCTGGCTCCCTGGAGGCATCTAGGCTGTGTGTGCTTCTCCAGTTCCTCTCAGATCCAAAGCCCAGAACAGCAGCAGCTAATCCCACCATTATGTCAGAGACAAAAGAGAGCACATGGACCAACATTAGCAAAACATTCCTCCTTTAGCACAATAAAAACCAATTAGCCATAGTAATTTGGGTCTACAGCTATTTTGACTTCTGTTCTCTCCTACGCCTCTTTCAACAGCAGGCTTTGAACTGCACAGATTGCGAAGAAGAACTTGACCACCCAAAGGCTGGTGGTCTCTCTTTTCTCCCTTTAATCCACAAGAACAGCTTTTCCAGAGATTTAATGTTCTGAATAGTCAACACCCATTTAACAATACACAGGAGAACTCACTCACTAATAAGCAAAGGTATTTGATCAATGCAGAGTAGATTCAGCCCTTTCCAGTCTTGGAGCCTTCTGATGGTGTGAGTTGAGGTGGAAGCCACCCATCTGCAGGAAAGACAATAGGATAGCATTGTCTGACAAACCTACAGGCCACTCATGATACAGCCAGAGTGTTTTTCCATGGAGACAGGCACGGGCTGCACTTCACTCTGGGTACTGCTATGCCCATGCCATCACAGGCAGATGGGAGCTGGCTTTGCACGCTTTTACACAAGTGAAGCAAGTGCTGCATGCAGTTACGGCTCTCCAATTTCAAGGTCCGTACATACAAGGCAAACTTGAGGACTTTGTTGAAAGACCTGAGCTGGAGTGGACGTTTCTAACAAGCTCCCAGCACACACAGACCTTGGAGTAACAAGGGCTTGGGGTTTTAATGACAAAATAAGCAATGTTTTCTGGAGCTTAGGTCTCATATCCAATCATGTCCACCCTCAGTTGCAGGCAATGTTAAAAGAAAAAAAAAAAAAAAAGATGTTGGCTGTTTTCCTCTGAAACAGGGCAAACCTTAGTGGATTTTTCCCATACAGCCCTACCACCTTGAAGTCAGGCCGAAGCTCAGGGTGGCATTACTACCACTGAGCCCTATGTCTGTGTATAGGAACAACTAAAAGACCCATACTGACTCTCCCTCCCGTGCCATGTGTGCAGGCATGTTTACAAGAACATGTAGCTATTAGTTGGAGTTTGTACAAACTACGTGTTCACCTTGCACAAGCGCATCATCAACATAAGAAATAGAAATTCTATAAAAGATAAAAGGAGACACACATTTGGCAAAATGTGCCAATTTTTACTCAAATAATCCTGGTCTCAAAAAGATACAGAGCTGTGACCACTTGCCTTTGTTCTAACCTCACCGCCTTTCTCTAGCCCACTGTCTGGTTAGTTTGAGGGGAGTCAGTTTAGCCATGACTCCTTGGGAAGGGAGCAGAGATTATACAGACAGGGTTTCTATCGCAGCAGTCATAGAACAAAGAAGCTGTGCCATTATTCCTTACAATGGTCCTTTAAAACAACCCAAAATTCAAAAAAGGATTTCTACAACTTTTTTTTTTTTTTTGCCTTTTTTGGCTGAAATGCTACATTTGAATGTCTTTTGTAAGAAGCGAAAATTGTTAGATGATTCTGTGAATCAGCGTTCTCTCAGGATACTGCCTCCTTAACAGATAATCAGCCGACTGGCTTTGTCCAGAGAGCCTGTGCCTGCACATAGGTTTAGAAGGACATATTTGTATTGAAAAAGAGAATTAAAGTTGAAACCGAAGAAAAGACCTTCAGTCTTAAATAGGAGGAGAGGTGAACTTACAGTGGTGTTTTTTTCCTTGGGTCTTTCAAAGAAGAGTCTAGGCTTCCTGATCTTTCTGCCATGGTAAAATATCCTCCTGTCAGGCAGTTGAACTTAGCACAGTCAGGTACTACGTTATCAATGAATCCGAACGAAGGAGCGAATGAAAGTTAATCACTTAGACTGTGAGACTGGAGCAGCCCTGGCATCCTGGATCCCCACTTGAGCAAATCCCATGCCTCAGTTCTAGGGCCCTGAAACTGACTCTTAGACAATGAGAGTTAGCCAAGGCTCCTCCACTTCCAGACTTCCTTCAGGAAGATGGCCTCCCTGCTCTGTGTTCACAGCCACCATGTACAAGCTCCCCTTTGCCATCTTCCAGCCGATTCTCACTGTCCAACCTACAAATACCTGCTTTGCTCAAATATGCTGGTCACGAACTTTAACGTGACTCCTTCTATCTACTGCCTGAGAGAGAGGCCTTCACAGAGAGCAGTTCCAGTCCCAAGGTTTTATGAATGAGTTACCTACGTTAAAACAGAAGATGAGAACAGTTCTAACTTGAACTCTAGTTGCTGGCCACACTGGCTGGTTCCAGTGTTTTTTACAGCCATTGGCTCCTTGTATCTGCTATGAGATAATATAATCACAGCACAGATTCAAACTTTGGCATCAGCATTGCTTCACAGATTTCCAAAACTTTTCATTCAAAATATAAGAGTTTCCCCCCCCCCCCATGCTTTTCAGACCATAAAAATAACTCCTTTTAAAATTTTGTAGTGGTTGAGGTCTCAGGAAATCAGTACTCTTTTGTATCTGAACTAAAAAAATGTGTTTGCATATTTATGTGTGCAGTCCTTTATAATTCTCAACTCTTTCTTTGCACTTGGTCACCAGCAGGCACAGACAGGGCAGACACTCACCTTTTATTCTAGCTTGCTTTCTAGTGATAAATACCAAGACCAAAGCAATGTGAGGAAGAAAAGTTGTTTGATTTGCATGTCCCAGTCCCACTCTGTCACAGAGGAAATTAAGGCAAGAACCTAGAGGCAGGAGCAGATGCAGAGGCCACAGGATGAAGGCCATACCAAATATGTGTGTAGGTTTATATCAAGCTGAGAAAAATCAGACAGCACACCACATCAATAGAGAAAAAAAGGGAGGTTGGTGCTTTTGCTCTTAAAAAAAAAAAAAAAACCAGGGAGGTAGGAAGCTATTACTGGTATGTCAGCTGGACACCTGCCTCAAGGCTTTGGCTCCCTCCAATAAAGAAAAAGGAAACAAGACACGAGTGGTATATCACAGTAACTAAGAAGTCACAGACTTGATTTTCAAGGTAGACCATAGAGTTTAATCACACAGGGTTGAGGCAGAAGCGTGAAGAGAATTGTCCTTAGTTAACAATTGCTGAGGTCTAGTATCAAGCCAGCTGCGGCTGGAAGGTCTCGGGCCGTTTTCCCTCTACTTGCTCTTTTTAGGTCTTCAATGTATTGAACTGGATTAATCATTTCTCGTGTTCATGTCTTCTCACGAGTCTCTGCATGTTGTATTTATTTTCAGACATTTTTAAAAGGCTAAGGGGTGCCCTGTGGTTCACCAGCTACAGCTAACAAGTGACCTTCCTATAAGCAGGCTCCTTCCCCTGATCCCCCTCCCTGGGCCCACATTTCAAACACTGAGGTTTCCCTGATCATAAAGTTACGTGAACGCACACCCTAGTTTGCATCCTCATACACACTGATACATGGGGGTTTATACTGTGTTACAGAAGACTTGGGAATCATACTGTGAGGTTGGGGCTCCCTAGCCAACTACCCTGTCACTTGGTTTGTGTGTGTATGCAGGGGGACGCACATACTGTACAGTCTTTTCAACTCAGGATCAAATCAAACACTCTCCTTATGTATATTAGTATACGGAACAGGTCGCTCCTTCAGCAAATATTTATTGAGTGCCTACCACCTGTCTCCTTCTTCTCCTCCTGGTCACACCCATCCTCTCCTCACTTCCCCCTTCTCCTTCTCCTCAGGAAAAGGGAGTCTCCCATGCACCAACCTGCTCTGGTGCATCAGGACTAAGCACATGCATCCTCTACCACTGAGGCCCAACAAGGCAGCCCAGCTAGAAGAAAGTGATCCAAACGCAGGGAACAGAGTCTATGTCAGAGACAGCCTCCCCATCCCCCACCCCCGCGCCCCGCTCCACTTGCTAGGAGAGTCACATGAAAACCAAGCCACCCATAGGGGCGGGAAGGGGGGGCGCTAGGTCCAGTCCCTGCATGTTCTTTGGTTGGTAGTTCAGTCTCTGTGAGCCCCATGGCCCTCGGCTAGTTAACTTTGTTGGCCTTCTTGTGAAGTTTGCGCCCCACCCCCACGCCCGCAGTCTCCCGCCTCTTCCATGCCTAATGTTTGGCTGTGGGTCTTTTCATCTGCTTCGATCAGTGCTGGATGGAGCCTCTTAATGCAGGGAGAAAGTGTGATTTTTTAAAATAGTATGCTCAGAGGTAGCTGAGACTGGGATGCATAGGTAACTCATTGGAGCTCAATCAGCCTGCAAAACTCTTCCAAAGCCCCCATAGGTGGCCTACTGTCTGCAGGGCATGCGATCTGTCAGGATTCACCTCCCCGGAGAGACTACTGCTTCTCTCCCACTTTTCTTCCAGCTGGTGGTCAGTCCCCTGTCTCGGTATCGCACACTGTATGGGATAGTCAGCAGTTTTCAGGCATGGAACTCCTCCTTCAGTGAGCCACCAGGGTGAGCAAGCGGAACACCGCCCGGGAGCGCGCTCGCTGGAGCCGCCCTCCCGCCTCCGGCTCCGCGAGAGCGCGCGCGCCGGGCCAGCGGCTCTCGGCGGCTACGAGCCCCGGAGGGCGGCGCGCGCCCTGCGCTCGGCAACTGTGGCGGCGACTGGCTCGGGCTGGCTTCGGGATCAGGGGCGGGGGGTGGGAGGGACGCGGTAGCCTCGTGAGACGCTAGGAAAGTGGGGTGCAGGAGCAGAGAGTTGGAGAGGCGCGGCGAGCAGCACCGCGCCCGCGAAGAGCCCGGTCCCGCGTCTCCGTGCCCGCGCGCGCTCAGCACCCGAGTGGAGGACAGCTCCGCAGCGCGCTGCTCGCCCTGCTGCCCTCTCGCCAGCCTGCGTCCAGTCGCCGGTGGCCCGGGCCCCTCGCAGAGAGCCCTCATCGCGCAGCCCGCCCCTCTCTTCCCTACCAGCTAGCCCGGAGAGCAACCCTCGGCCTCGGGAGCCCTGACGACGCCGGAGCAGAATGTACCAGGGACACATGCAGGTAAGAGACTTCCCTCCGAGGGTCGACGGAGGAGCCAATGCTCCCCAAGTTCCTTAGGGGGCCGGAGATGCCCTCGCCCAACTCAACAAGTGACTGGTGCACCATGACCCAGGCGTTTGCGTCTCCCAGTAGCACTGGACTGTTTCCCAGGGTGGGATGGGAAGGAAAGACCGGGAACTTGTGCAAGGAAGTTTGCTTTCTGTGTAGTCCTGAGCCTGTGCCTTTAAGCCGGCTCTGGGATCCTAGCAGAGGAACCCAGAGGAGGTGACCATGTTTCCTAGCAATCCTATCGCTGCACCTCGCACGTATGTCAGCTGAAGGGCAAACATCAGCTAGACTTGCCGCCTCTCCCGCCTGCACGGGGCATACCACAGTCCCAGCACTTAGCCGCGGTAGCGGTGTTCTGTTTTATTTTAAATATTCGCGATGATGTATTTCCCGTTCAGGAGACGGGACATTGTCACCTGTCCCAGTAGTCACAGCTCACAGCGGAGCGCCCCTGGGGTTCTCAGGAGGGGCTTCTTCAGATGCCAGCGCTGTACTCATCTGGAAGATTATTTTAACCTTGACTCTAGTTTTTCATACACGAGGTTGAGTCTTCCTCATGATAAAATTATGCTGCCATGTGGTGGAGAGATAAGCCAACACTAACTCTGAAGTATGAGAGAAGCTCGTTCTCTATCCCTGGACATGTTTCCCCCAGGGCTTCCTTTCCAAAAACTCTCAGCTAGCAGTCAGTTCTCATAGGCGGTGTCCTCCACACCTGGCATCCATCCCGTGTGTCGGTGTGAGTACCGAAGATGCTGCTCCACTGTTTTTTTAGACTCCTGGAGACATAACAAATATGCTGCTGCGTGCATGACTTAATATTTGATTTCCAGGTCTTGGGGAAATTCCTTTGAGCTATCCAGTACTGTTGTCTAAAGCATGGTACTAATTGTATCATGTCTAAAGCATGTTACTGATTGTGTCTTAAGTTTGGTTAGACTTCAGAATCATCCAAGTAGAATTCCGATAGCGTTGCCCTGTCACTGATATCATCTTGTTTTGAAAGTCATTAATGGGATTATGTCACATTTGATGGATAATGATTAGTATAATTTTAAAAATATGTAGCAAATACAATCTGCCTGACTAGAGAATTTTAAATCAAAAGAACTCTCCCACTACTGGAAAAAAAATCAGCAAAGGACTGATTTAGTTTTATGCTTTGTTTTCACCCAAGAATGATAAACTTTCATTATTTACTTATCATTCTTAAATAGTCTTTTTACAGAGGTAAAAGAGGAACATTTGAATAAATAGCCTCAGCTCTCAAAAATTCTTATATCCACATTGACTGCCTCGTGCAATTTATTAAAAACTTTCCATGACGTTTTGGGTTTTAGGGGGTTTGGTGAGTTTCTTTTTTCCAAAATATGTTCTTGTGAATGCAAAATTGAAGAAACAATCTGGTGAATTCACACACACACACTCCAAAACAATTTTAACTCAATTTTCAGAGTATTTTAAGAAAGGCTGCTATTGAAACTTAAATGGTCTAGAATCATATCTGAAGGCTGAATTTCACTTTGGAAGAAGAGACAGCCTGTGTCTCTAAGGCTGTCCATTTGTTTCCACTGTGACGTGTCTGCTGTAACAGCACATCAGGGCTTACAGCGAAGCTCACAAATCTCTCTCGCCAAGCCTGACTTGAAAATGTTACAAAACAAAAAGCTTTGACCGGCATCCTCGCCAAAATTCCAGAGCCCAGTGCTTCCCCCACTCCTCTCTTAACCGTTATGTTGAACATAAAATTTCAGACACGGTCTGAATGGGGATTGTGTTTATCCCCAAATCACCTCTGACAACCTGATTCGTGATATAGCTCTTTGTTTACACTCTTAAATACCCACTGTCTTCCCCCCAACACTGTCATTTAGCCTGTAGACAGACCCCCCATAGTGCTGGTATATTTAAAGAACGGGACCTTAGTGGGTTTAGCTCCATCCTGTGTGTCTACCTATATTTTCAGTTAAAAATCTCAACACATCCTTTGTAGCATAGACCAGGAGTGTTCATTGGTTGACTGAGGCTGCTGCCAGCTTTGGGCTCATTGGAAAGGCTGGTATTATTTGGCTGTATTAAGGCAGGTATAAAACAGAAACCCTTTGTGGTAGTGTCCTATACCTTCTAAGTCTTCACTTATCTGTATGCAAGATATTAAAAAAATAAAACAAAGTGCCTTGTAAATAACAATCTGGAGTGAAGGGAGGGGGTGTTCACATGAAACCTTAAAAAAAGTTCAGTTAAAACTCCTGCTGAGCCTTTGGACTTGAGACATACTGTTTCTGCAAGTCGGTTCTTGATTCTGACACAGAAGGCTAACTAGTCTACTTGCGGGAGAACCTGCAGTCACAGGCTGTTAGAAACACTCATTTGTTTCATTCTGACCCCTCATTACAAGATGAAAAGTGGCATCTCTTTGAGAGAGACAGGGCACAGGCAGGAACACATTTCTTGGTTTCACGGTCATTGCTGTGTGTTTCTCGGGTGCAGGAGTCAGGTGCTGTTCCCTGTAGTTGTGTTGTTTTCCTCCGGCTCACCAGTCATTTCTAGAGGGAATTGAGTGCCCCAGTAACGTAAGCAAAGATGGCTCTCCTTAGTGATGCCCATAGGCTCGCTTCCTTCTCCCTTGCCACAAGGGGAATGATGGTGATTAAATATACTTCAGCATCAGCTATAGACAAAGCTGTCTACTTCTGATAAGCACCCTGTGCTCTTAATCCCACTGTCTCTGTACCCAGTGCTAAGGTGCTTGTTCTGCTCATGTGGGTGTGAGTTAACACTGCCAGCAGGAACCAAAGTACCCATGGTCCCTGAATACTTTCCGAACCCAACTCACTTCCTGCTGGAGTATAAATATAGAGCGATGCAATTTACATTTTCAACTAAGATGCTTTTTTCTTGGGAGTGAAGAGTTAGTTGGTAATTTATTTGTTATAAAAACTTATTTCAGAAGAAAGTCAGCCTAAAAATAATCTATTTGTGATGATAACTAATCTTTACCACAGACATTTGGTGCAGAGTCATCACTTATTTAAGCCTCTCAATACATAAACATGTACACCATAAAATTACAAGATTGTTAGCCACTCTCAACTTCAGCATTTGGTTTGTTGTCTTCCTGCCCCCCCCCCCCGCCTCTGAAAATGGGTTTGAGCTGTGTTTTTAATGTATGCAGTTACTTTAGCTTTTCTTTAAAGTTTTCACAAAGGAGATCTGTTTAGATAAATAAATCATGTAAATATATTAGACCCTACCACTGGAGGTTTGTTTGGGTCCTCTCAACACCATGCAAAAAGCAAGAGTCCTGCCAATGTAGGCTGTGGAAGCTTTCAGCATCCATACCTCAGCTTGCCACAGCAGAGACCGTCAGTTAGCTGCTGCTGTTACGCTGGGTACTCCAGTTTCCAGCAGATGCCTCTTCCACCCCCACCCCCATGGTACCTTTTCACTCTATGTCATTTCTTTAATATAACCCTTTGCTAAGTCATCAGCTGCCAACCCTACACAAACACACACACACACACACACACACACACACACACACACAGAGTGCTTTTTGAACCACTGGCGTTTGGGGGCTTGGTTTTGTTGTCTTGGTCAAGGGTGCCCTATATGCCTTGCCACTGGCCCCTGTACCCAGTTTAGGTGGCAAGTGCCTCTCCTCATGGTAGTGCCTTCCTATGAGTAATGGAGTAATGATCAACAGTTTTACAATGGGTTTATTGTCTTCACTAGTAACTACATACAACTCCACTGAAGAAAATTCACATCCAGTTAAGCAGATGGTCAAAACTAAAGGGAATCTTCAGTAAGATTCTGACATGCCTTTCTGTGCGTTCACAAGCAGTTACACTTGGTATGGACATAACACTGAGCATTTAGCACTGACATTTTTATTGTTGAGGTTTAGTATTATGGGATATCTGATTACACTGACAAATTTCATTCCTCAGCCAACAGTTAACAAGAGACACTCTAAAAGCCATTTTATAAGCTCTGTAGATTTTATTCATAGTTTATAAAAATTCTTCATAAAAGCATGTTTTTGGAACTACAAATGTTTGGACTCCAAAACCTTTTTCAGGTGCTGATGAAGAGAAAGTTAAAACAGGGCTTGTTGACTTTAAAATCCAGAGTTTCTGCAGTCCTACTCCCAACCTCAGAAGCATTAAGATGCAGTGTGCCCTGCAGTGAGAACATCTGGCAGGCAGTTTCCATTTGCTTGGCTGGTTTGGTCTGGATTTTCTCTCTTCCTCTTGGGATCACACTTTGCCAGCAGTGGCGTCACCTGCACTGTTTCAGGGGCTCATTGCTCTGAATCACCTTCCTGATGCAGGTATATCTCTCTTGAAGTGAGCATGCAGGCAAACCACTGTTCCTACCCTCGCTCTGAAAGACCCAAGTCCATCTGGATTTTGGTAACAATAGTGATGCAATTCAAGTGTGTTTTCAGGTGTGCGGGCACATGCCTGTAATCCCAGCAATAGGTCAGGGGCTAGGGAAAGGATCACAAGTTCAAAACCAGCCTGGGCTACACAGCAAAAACTGTTCTCCTCCCTCCCTGCAAAAATCAAATAGACTGATAGAGAAAAAAGGCTGTCAGATTTCTGAAACAGGCATCATCATTTTTGTTGTTGTTTTGTTTTGTTTTGTTTTATTTTATTTTTTTCAAGACAGGGTTTCTCTGTGTAGCCTTGGCTGTCCTGAACTCACTTTGTAGACCAGACTGGCCTCGAACTCCCAGGGATCTGCCTGTCTTTGTCTTCTCAGTGCTGGGATTACATCACCATCTTTTTTTTTCCACTGAGACTTTATAAATGACAAAGTCATTTTTGATAAGACCAGAACAAGGGGTGACAGTCTTTCAGTGATGACTTACTTCATTGCACGTCCATCATTTCTACCTCTCCTCACCCACTCCGTATCCTTCAGTAAGGGTACCGAATCAGAGACTGACCTTCCCCAGCCAGCTGAGAAAGACAGTTAGGCCTTATCAATTACTCTATGTTATGTCAAATATAAGCAGGAAGGTAATTCCTTGTTGGTTCAGTATCAAGAAAATTACTTATTTTTCAGTTCTCAAGGTATAATATATAACATGCTGCCAGTGCTATCCTGTGGTGGCTAAGTGCAACACATTGATATATTTTTATTAGGAGCTAGCATACTCTTATTTAAATTTCATGAAATAAATGGCCAGTATCACACTTCAGTCAACAGCTCATCTATATGAATTTTTCTTTTAGGCAATCACTGTTATAACATGTGGATGCCAGTGTCTGCATGCTGGGATAGGAGGAGACAGTTTACCCACTGTCTTGTTGGAGGGAGATGCACCAAACTCTGTTAGCACTGCTGCAGTTGCACAGACCAGAGGCAGGTGGGGTAGCTAGCATTGGAGATACACGCTCAGCTCTCCAAGCCCTTGTCTTTGCGAAGGAACCTCTGTAAAGCCAGGCAAGCCCAGTGATGGAGGCTTAGCGTGGCAACACTTTTCCTCTCCCAAAGAATACCATCTGGTGATCTATGAGTCATAGAGATACCAAGAGAGGGTTACTGCTGTTCCGATGTCAGTGATCTACCTAGGGTGATGGACGCAGAATTCTCACTCTCATGCACCTCTTCAAAGCCATGCGCCTCTAAAAGCAACTGGCATAGTACACAAGTTCAAAAGGCTTCCATATGAGTGATGATTAAAGGACATGGAATGTTTTGCCTGTGGAATTACGTGCAGGCTGCTGTTTAGGAAAGGAACAGAACCATTCTCTATGGGTTCGCTAAATGCATTGAAGATAACATGAGAGGCATAAAAGCATGCCAGCATCACACTGAGCAATGAAATCACAGACTTCCTCCTGGATTATCTGGATCAGGAGGGAGCCCATGTTTGAATTCTCCACTTCTCTCCCTGTGTCTTCTGTCTGCAGTTTGTGGTTGTCACTGGTCTATGCCTGTCCCTGTCACTGTGTCCACAACAAAGGGCTCTGCTCTGACCCCAACAGACCTCAGAGCCCTCACTCACTCAGTACAGCAACCCAGTTGTCTGTACATTGTTTCTCACACTCAAGGTGGATTTTTGTTGTAGGAAGTTTCTTCCAACCTGTTGGCTACTTTGAGCTAATGATTACCACAATGCGCACACACACACACACACACACACACACGCACACGTATCACTCTGGGTCAGGGGCGTGGAAGAACACATCACTTAAGATTAAAGCTAAGTGTTAGCTTAAGTTGTAAAAGCTGATTACATGGGAGAGCCAAGGCAAATAGGGTTACATTGGTTACATTGTTCTCTTAAAGGCAGATTAAGCACACAGGGTGAGCACACAGTAGGACAGCAGGTAAAGACTCAAGGGATCTCAAGGCATTTTACTAATTTAGCTGCAAGGTTCTGCAAAAGGTTTATTCTTTTTGATTTTTCATCAAATTGTATCACTACTCTCTATAGGTTTTGCAGTGCAAACTGGTAACGTGGCAGGGTGAGGTAAAGTTTCCCAAAGGGATAAACAGTAGGAAAGCACCACACAGGGCATCCTGTTGTCAAGATGCTTGTTTGACATTTATAAAGCCAAATGCAGAGAGAAGAAGTGGCCAAGCAGGCCAGTGTCTGTGCACACGTAAGCCCCTTGCTACGAAACCAGCATGGCTCGCAGAAGAAATGCAGTACAAAACATACTGAGAAAGTCTACACCAAACACTGGGTATGTTCGTGTGTGTGTGTGTGTGTGTGTGTGTGTGTGTGTGTGTGTGTGTGTGTGTCTGCACACATGCACGTATCTCTGTGTTTCAAAAAAAGGTGTTCAGTCAACTGACGTGACATCTATGATAAGCAAATCCAACACTTGCCAGATAATATTGTCCTATCACTGGGCAATTGGTAGGTGGCCATCAGACCAAGACCCACAAGATCAATACACAGTGTGAACAGAGAGTTGACAATCAGAAAACACGAATCCTCCTAAGGCGATAGGAGGCAAAAATAAAAACTTAGGAGAAAATAAGGCTGCCAGAGCTGTGTGAGCCCTGCACATGAGTGTTCATGGTGTTAGGGCGGCAGCTTCGAAAAGCCACGCTCAGGTAATGTAGCCATGCAACACTTGAATCAGAAAATAAGTGTGTGCAAGTGAAACAGCTGCGGGCTCGTTGGAACTGCAGAATCTCAGATGCTACTGCAGACACAGGTTGGGATTGATATGCACATCAGCATTTAAGGCTGTGCAGAAGCTCTGCGTGGAGGGCAGAGCTCTACCACTGAACTGAGACCCTCTACAGACACCTAATTCTTGGGTAGCTTTCTGATGTCCCGAAACCATGATGAGGTCCCCAAAAAAGCAGCTGACAAGAGCAGTGACCACAAAGTGTATGTGCACAGAATGTCTTGTTCTATGGACAGCTCCTTCTCTGCCTTGACAGTAGAGCAGACACCAAGTTTCCCTCCGGCAGAGATCGCGTCAACATAATGTTCCACCTAAATAAAACGGCCTTCCTGTCTCTGAAAAACTATTGTGTCTTCATCCGTTGAGGTCTTTTCTTCCTCCGGATAAACAGCCCATTACACTCGATTGTTTCATGAGGACATCTCTGGTGTTTTAATGGCTCCTCGATAGCGTGACTGTCCAAATGAGGCACATCGCTCTGGGTCTGACCGTAGCAAGCTGTGCGAGATGGTTTCTCTCTTGGGAAAGACAGTCACTCTGATAGCCTGAAACGGCTTGAGCCTCTTTACACTAAATCGTGCTGATGTTTCTATTCTCTGAAGGCTCGGGGGCCATCTTACTGGTATTTGGTCTACTCCAAAATAATCTTGGACCCAAATGTGCTGAATAGAACATCCTAGGTGAACAGTTTCTGTGTTTCAAAAAAAAAAAGAAGGTGCTCATTGGTTTTCAGGTCATAGATTTCTTAGTTTTTAAAACCTGTTTAAAAGTTCACCTCAGCCATCTCATTCCACAAATGGAAAACTGGGAACTGGAAAAAAATGTGTTTATTTCCCCCAAAGGCCCACATTGTTTAATTACTAGAGCCATATTGGTATGAAGTCTGCCTTTCTTTGGTATTTATTTCCATTGCACCTTTATTCTTATTTTGACATTTATGACATCAAAAAAGCTAAGTGAAAAAGTAAACATTGCAATAAACCAGGATATGTTTCCAAATAGCCAGGTGTTTGGCACTCAGTCACCAAAGCTGACATTCTCCTGATTTTCAGCTGTGTTATAACTATTTGATACAAGTTACATGGCCCATTTTAGCAGTCCTTTGGCTAACAGTGGAAGAAGGTCTGGCCTGAAACGTGTTACAAAAGTGGAGTGAACTAGCTTGAGGACTTATATTATTTCTCATCCTAATGGTGCTCACATACATTGTCTTCTGTGCACAGACTAGATGGAATATTTGAGTGAAATAGTTTGACAGGTTCTTGGCATTATCCTTAGTTCCCTAAATGTACTCAACCAGGTTCTTAAATGTGAGTAACTGAAAACAAGCTCCACCTCAGACGGCAGGTGAGAACTCACTTTTAAAAAACATATTCAAACAATAACAAGCAGAAGCAATTGGCATAGTTTGAAAAGTAATCATTTTTTTCCATCATCATAGGAACTGACTCTTAAGGATGCTCTGTGGGAGTTGGGGGTAGTGGTGGCACATCTGGACACTCAGGAACTAAAGCAGGGCATCAGGATTTCAAGGTCATCTTTGGCTATGTATCAGTTTCAAGGGCAGCCTGAGCCATATGAGACAGCCCCCTCCCCCAAAATAAACCTCTTGACCAATGGCAGTGACATTTGATTAGAAAGAAGACAGGCATGTAACATTAAAACATCACCTGCAAGTTTAGAAAGAACAGATGCTAACGTTTGAATGACTGAACGAAGAAGCACCAGAACTAAGCAATAAAAATCGGTGTCAGGAGGAATCCTGTGGGTATCTGAGCTCTGGGCCTGGTGCCCCATGAGATTCATGCCAAAATCACTGCAGTTTAATCACAAGAAACTCGGGCAAACTAAAGCAAATGAAGTTCTATAAAACAATCAGACTTTGTGTTTCTGAAATACCAAAGTCATAGAAGAAGGAAAAGCAGAGAAGCCGATGCAAGTTAAAAGGAAACTAGAGAGATAAGACAAATAAATGCCATATATGGTCCTTAAGTGGATCTTGGATGAATAATGACAGTTACTAAGGATACAGCTGGTGGACACGTTAGTGAAATTGGAACACAGACCAGAGGTCAAGAGTGTTGGTAGGTGTTAAATTTCTCAAGTCGGAGAACCCGTGCAGGAGCATAAAACGATGCCATTGTTCCTAAGTGACCCTAAGCAAATGCATTGAGCCACACGGCAAGCAAATAAATAAGTGAATGAATAAATAATAAGACATGAAATTAGGTTGGGAAGAGGAAGGAGACCAATGGGAGTGGGCAGAGGACAAGACAGAGTAACGAGGTGGATATGATCAAAATACATGATGTGCATGTCTGAAAATGTCATGTGAAACTCATGTATAGCATGTGATTAAAAAATACCTCAAAAAGAGTCTTCATAAAGTATGCATGCTGTCATATGAAAGGATAAGAAAGGGTGCGGCATGTGTAAGCTCCTCTTGTTTGAACTGCAAATGATAATAAAATGTATGTGCCGAGAGAGAGGGCATATGGGAAAAGGGAAAAGAGATCACAAATAATCAAACAGAACAAAAATTATTATAAAAAGAAAAGTTGGTGAATCTGAGAAAAAGACATTCAGGGACCCGTTGTACTACCCACCAATTCTTCTGTAGGCGGGAGAGATATTTTGAAATAAAGAAGTCTGAGGTTTTTCTTTTGTGATGCAAAAAGAAGTACATTGGGGGTATTAACAGACTCCTGGAACTAAACTAAGGCTGACAGGACTAGATAAGAGGGCCAGGCCAAACCAGATGCAAGTAGGGCTGACGGGAGCGCCTGTGCAGTCTGCACCCCAGAGCTCCTTTTTGCCAGCACCAAAGTGAGCGAGTGCAGCATTGGCCTCCACACTACCTCTGTACACAGAAGCCTCACCGCAAAGCTTCAGCACTGCCCCCTTGGCACCAGCATGGACCCTGTACTGTGTAGTCAAACTCCAGGGAGAGACTGAGAGATAGGAGGCGGGGCACAGCGGCAACCCGATGCCTGCCATGAAAAATGCCTTATCCACTTTGTGTTGAGACTCAGAAAAAAACAATGTGAAAAACAGTCTGGGTTCCGGAAAGTACTTTGAAAGAATGTCTCCTCTCACATGAAGAGCTATCTTGAGGCTAAGAGGAACGCCCAGCTCTCTGCTGACTTAACTGCCCTCCAGTCAGCCTTCTGTGGTAAGAGTTAAAAGCAAACAGCTCTTTCATGTTGTTCTTACCTGATCCTGCCTCCCTTCTCACATAACTCTAGGAAAATATGGTACAATTGGGCTGTATTGGCTTTTTTAAAAAAGATTTTATTTATTATGTATACAGTATGATCAGATCACATTATAGATGGTTGTGAGCCATCATGTGGTTGCTGGAGATTGAACTCAGGACTTCTGGAAAAGCAGTCAGTGCTCTTAACCACTGAGCCATCTCTCCAACCCTGGTATTGGCTTTTTAAATCATGTAGCAAAGAAGAAGAAAATGCTGCTGCTGTCATTTGTCAATGTCTGTCTACTGCCCACTTCTGTTCCTTTTAAGAAATTGGAAAGAACCATGTAAATAAGTCAGTAACTAATCAGAATTAAAATGCATACCATGTACCTTAAAGATAAGGACATCCTTGTCCTCTGTGTGCAGGAATTTAATGAGCAGATGTGGGCGGATTAGAATGACAAGCTCACCCTGAAGATGATGGTTGTCAGTATGCCCTGAGCACTAGAGTCCTTAAAACTGATACAAAGTGTCTTGTGTGAGTTGTTAGGGAGATTTATGTAAGACCAGAAAGAGCGTTCTTATGCCTGGGGAAAGATTTAATTAGGGTAGAATCTAAAGGATCAGTGTCCTCAGAGCGCAAGCTCACAGCTTCATCAGGTCACAAAGGAGGACACAGAAGGTCTCAGACAATCTCATTATAGAAGCAAGGCTGATCTTGAACTCCTGGTCCTCCTGCCTCCACTTCCCAAGTGCCTAGCTTATAGACATGCACCGCCATTTGGTTTATTCCATGCTGGGGGCCTGGATCGAACCCAGGACCTCATCCTTACTAGGGAAACTCCCTGCTGACTGAGCTACATTTTCAGAAGCCTCAGTGGATTTAGAGGCATGCTTCATACATTTCCTTTATATCAGGAAAGGGTCTTAGGGTCACTAATGTTATTATGAAACACACAACCAAACGCAAGTTGGGGAGGAAATGCTTTATTTGGCTTAAGCTTGCACATCTTAGTCCATCATTGACGAAAATCAGGATGGGAGCCCAAACAAGGCAGGAATCTGGAGGCAGGAGCTGATACAGAGGCCATGGAGGAGTGCTGCTTACTGCCTTGTTCCTCATGGCTTGCTCAGCCTGTTTTCTTATAAATCCTAGGACTACCAGCCCCAGGGTGGCCCACCAACAATGAGTCATAGCCCCCAGTCACTAATTAGTCAGTCATTAATTAAGAAAATGCCCTGCAGGCTTGCCTACAGCCCAATCTTAAGGTAGAATTTTCTCATTTGAGGCTCTCTCTGAGGGATCTAGCTTGTGTCAAATTGACTTAACACTGCCCAGAACAGAAGTAACAAAAAAGAGCTTCCATCCAAGGGCAAACAGGTCCAAACTTCAGTCCATAGTACCAGTGACCTTATTGCCAACACTCCTGTCCTCATCTTCTGTGGTATGGAAAGGTGTGTGTGTGTGTGTGTGTGTGCGCGCGCACACGCACACACACACACTCACACACACACACTCACACACACCTACCTCAATCACTTCAGTAGATGAGATCTTTTTATAGCAAAGGCTTAACACATAGTATTTCCTCAGTAGATGCTGTCTTCAGAGTCTTCGTGGAGCTTGCAAAGCTTTCCTGTCCATCATGTGTGGAAGGAGGGATGCAGTGGCACCTTCTACTCTAGGCTGTTCACTGTGGCAGCCATTGTTGCCCTTCCCACAGAGTTCTGGATTCTTCCCCTTCCTCCGTCCACAGTGTTTGTTCATCTTTACCATTTCTCTTGTGTTGTCTCTCGGCGAGTGTCACTCTTTCACGTGTCAATGCCCTTGCCTCACTAAGCAAAATCAAGGATGTCCTCTTCCATATCTGCTCCCCCTTCTAACCACCTCACTCATCTGATAATTAGCATATAATTTTAAGCATTTTTGAGCCTCTCCAACTGCTCGAAGCCTGGCTTCAGCAGTGACAATATCCAGTATTTCTTGACATCCTTAGACACTAGTGGTGCAAGTGCATATTACTCCTGTAGCATGTTGAATGGGTGGGGTGAGCTGAGAAATGAACGGAAGGAACGAAGAAAGGATGGCAAGAAGGCTGGCCCATAATAGTCCTCTATTATGGACCCCAGAGTGCAGTCAGAATGGCCTTCCAAACTCTAAGATCCACACAACTCCAAGAAGGGTCTGGTCTATTCCCCCGAGTTCCAGGAGCAAATGCATATCAAGTGAAGTTTCCACACACTTGAAAAGGAATCAATTACGGAGGAACCTTGTAATTAGATTGGCCCTGTAATTAACCAACACTCGCTGTCAAAGCAGTCTTCACAGTTTAATGGTTGAACCTCTCTCGAGCTTCAGGACAGACTGGCGGTCCAGATTTAGAAGTGCAATAGATCCTTCTAATGGCTCCTGGCGATATCTCTAAGCAGCCATAGTTCTGTGGGATTACACTCCATCACTCTAAGTTTCAAGACACTTCCTCCCTGACTCAGCTAGTAGTTAGTAATTATTTGGATGGAAAGTTTCTGTCCCATGGACAGTATATCTATGCATGGCCAAGGGAGATTGTCCCTGCTCACTACTAACCATGTCCTAGAAAATAAATCCTAAACATATCCTAAGGTCAAGATACTCGGTATTTCTATAAAATCAAGGATTAAATCCTCCTTGTCCCCCAGAGAATGAGCTGTGGGTTATAATCTTAGGAGACTTCTCTTTTTCAGCCTGAGTATGCCATAGACCCATTGCCACAAAGCTGTCCATCTCCATCGTAGATTCTCAGCTGTGACAAAATTCTGATATCTCTGCAACAGCAGTCACTTTTTGAAAGAGTCCCACACAATGTCACCATTAGAGCTTGGCAGAGGGGAGAGGTATTCAATCGCTGCAGTGCTAAAGAGCACACACAGTGAGCAGGCAGGCTCTGACCTCTTCACTAAGAGCTGAGGTGACAAACCTGAGTCTTCGGAGTTTTGTTCTATGGCCGGAGATGTTGTAACGAAGTCGGGCCCCTTTTCCATGTCGGTACTTCAGCCACTACAAAGTGACTCAACTCACGAGCACAAAGGATTTTGCAAGTTTCCTGGAATGCTGCGATAGTCGTGGAGGGTGGAAAGCCAAGACGCGTTTTTTCCTACCATTTATTCAAAGGCAGATGCCAAATCCGTAAAGCGTTTCAGTTCGCTGACTTCCAGAATGCCTAGCGCTTTCCCTTGGAGGGTGGGATCTTTGTGCTTTTCTATCATTACTTACTCATCTACCATAAACGGTTACATACACACTTACACTTAGTGCTAAAAATAAGTTCTTTTGTGTACACAAACTGCACTTTCTTTACCTGTTCTCTGTTCATGGGTAGACACTGATGTGCATGCAGCTCTGTGTTGCGTTTCCTGGGAATCTTGGGTGGAAAATCTCTATGGAGGGTCCTTAAAAGACAGACCCACTGTGTGACCTAGCTCTACCACTCCTGGGTGGTATTGGTATTTGAACACCTTTGCTAGCAACAGAGTGCACTTGCTTGGGAGCAGATAGTACCCTTGGTAAAACATCTAGGAGGTGGCGGAAGAATGGAAGAGCGATCGCTATCTCGCGAGAGATAGATAGGAGCTATAGCTCCTATATCTCTCTCTCTCTCGTCTCTCTTCTTTCTCTCTCTCTCTCTCTCTCTCCTCTCTCTCTCTCTCTCTCTCTCTCTCTCTCTCTCTCTCTCTCTCTCTCTCTCTCTCATAGAAAAAAAAAATACTCTGACCAAAAGCAATTTAATGGAGGATGGATTTATTTCATCCCACACTTCAAGGCTACAACAAGGAAGTCATGAAAACGGGAGCTTGAAACTAATGCTCACATCCTGTCTACAGTTAGAAAGAAGAGAGTAGTGAATGCTTGCTCGCTAGTGATCTGATCCATTCCTCCATTTTATATATGCTAGGATCTCACCCAGGAAACGGGCCCACCCAGAGTTGCTATGTGGCCTCCCACGTATATTAACCAAATCAAGATACTCTCTTAGTGATATTCTCAGATGCAAGCCCTAACCTAAACGATCCCTCACGGGCGTACCTGGAGGCTTGCCTCCTCGGTAATTCTAGATGCTGTCAGTTGACAGTCAACACCAACTAGAGAGTCAACTCCCATAGTGGGCTTGGGTGACCAGTATAATATTAATGCTATGATTTAACCAAAACTCTGAGACTCTGATTTCTGTTGCTCCATGATATATATATATATGTGTGTGTGTGTGTGTGTGTGTGTGTGTGTGTGTGTGTGTGTGTGTGTGTGTGTGAGAGAGAGAGAGAGAGAGAGAGAGAGAGAGAGAGAGAGAGAGAGAGAGAGAGAGAGAGAGAGTCTGGGGTTGTATGCATCTGCTAAGCCAAAATATCCCTCATCCCTAAATCCTAATATATAAATTATCATTTATTCTTTTTATATAAAATATTTTATAATAATGTGGTGGCTGTGTGAGCTTTCTGTTGCTGTAGTAAAATACCTGAGATAATCAACCTACAAGGATGAAGTGTTGATTTGGGATCCTGGTTAGGAAAGCTTTAATTTGTAGTTTGAAACCCATTGCTTTGGGCTCTGTAAGAAGCATTACTTCCTGATGGAGGTGTGGAGCAGAACAGGCCCACTCAGCTCAAGGCCAGTGCACAAAACAGGAAGGAGGCCAGAGTTCCACAGTCCCCTTGGAGGGGACGCCGGTGACTTAATTCCTCTTATCAAGCCCAACATGTTTTTTTTAAATACAATTTTACATATATCTATGTGTAGGGGTGTATTTGTCTGTCTGTCTGTCTGTCTGTCTGTCTGTCTGTTGTCTGTCATTTGTCCATGTAAATGCAGTGTCTCCAGATTCCAGAAGAGGCTGTCATATCCTCTGGGACTAGAGTCCAGGTGGTTAGGTGGGAGCCCCTGAGAGGAGTGATGGGAACAAAGCCCTTTTACAGAAGCATCCAGTGCTCCTGTCTCGTCATCTTTTCAGCCCCCAAAGCCCCATCGCTCACAGCTCCCATGACTCACCAGCACTGCCAAGACTTCACCAACGCCTCATACCCAAGTGTTTTATCCCCTGGCTGACTTGTCCTAAATGCCTGACTTCACTGCCAAAAATTACCCATTACTATTTGAAGGAGTTCTCTACAGTCCCTATGCTCTTAAACACCTTTAGGAAGGAATAGAGAAAGTGCCAGGACCATGGGAAGTGGTCACTTCTAATGGGCAGGCGCAAGATTGTCATGGAGGAAACGTATATAGCTCAGACCTCAGCTATCTCAGTTCAAGTTCAATTCTATTGACAATGAAACCACTGTTCCCTAAGTTATTCAAATTAATTTAAAAGTTCCAATTAGTCTAGAAATGCAATCTCCAAAAATTCACATTATAAAATTAGATGTAATACTATTAACACTAGCCCTATGTAAAGTAAAAGTTATGGACGGTTTTCTCATAGCCAATTCTGTTACAATTAATACTTATAAATAAATCTCTATCATAATCTGGTCTAATTATGCCCTGATTTCAAAATCAGTAGGTGATTAAATTTCCATGTTCTATTTTATGTTAAAGAACACTTGCTCTGGTTTTCCATATAAAAAGCCGAACGCTTTGCACTGTGAAGAATCTGCAAAAAGTTACTACAATCTTTGTACTACACACAGTTGTTTTAATACATGTTTAAATGGATAAGCTCATAGGGTGAAAGCAGGAGGGAGGGAGGAACGGGAGGATACAAGTGATGGGACAACAATCGAGGTGTAATCTGAATAAATTAATGTAAAACAAAATAAAATAAATGGATAAGCTCTTTGCAGATAAAGAAATGTAGTTAGCCTGCTACAACCTAAATATCTATCTAAGGACAGAAATTCCTTAGCTAACTACCAGTATCTGTATCAACCACCGCCACTTGCTTCAAGTTCAAATATGCATCTGTTAGCAACACCACAGAGCTGGCAGCTCCCCCTGTCCTGAATTGTGTGGTAGCACCATTGTTCCCTCAGGGACCTGAGAGCTGGTCTTTCCTGCCTGCTGCACTCCGAAGTCTAATCTAAACACAGTCATCCTTTGACCCCAGCACTTCTGCCCCAGCGTCTCTCCCACCTCACCGCCACCACTTAGACTATTCGAGAGACTTATCAGCTTTACCTAAGAAGTCTAAAGATGGGCTCTAAATCCGTCCTTTTGCAACCTAGGATGAGCAAATGTATGTATTTATATCCTCTTTGTTCTAGTGTTAATTGGCTCAAACTGCCCTTCTGTTCAAGTCCTTTCATGGTACACCTCCTCTATAGCAACCTTCACAGGTGTGCATCTCCAGAATTATCTTAAAATCCTGGATATAAGTGCAGACTTCAAACCCTAGCACAGTCTTATTGAACCAAAGCCCTAAAGACAGGGCTGGAAAAGCTGCAGTAGCACTCTGAAGGTGAGCTTAAGGTAGCACAGAGATGATGGCATCCTGTTCTAGCATCCACGATGTTCCCACATGCATTGTATGCACTCCTGAATTTTATGCCCTCCTCTAAACTGGGCCTGGGCTTGCACACCTCTGGCCTTTCCTAGTGGTGTTCTCAGTGACTAGAACGGTCCTTCCACTCCCTGCGAATCCTCAGTGACCCATTAACATCCATCTAGACCTGGTTTTTCCATCATGAGTCTTCAGAGCCTCTGGCTCTAGTGACACACCCTCCTCAATGCTCACAACACCCCAACCCTGGCTGGACCTCTGCCACAGGCCCATCACCCTGCTGTCCCATGGAGCAGTTTTCCTTTGGCTATGCGTTCTAACTCCAGGCTAAGGCACAGAATCTCCTATCTACTGGTGCTTCATTTCACAGACCTTCCAAGTATTCTTTGAACCAGAAATAGTAACAAGATACCTCCCTGCTCTATATCTGTGTGTGTGTAATGTACTTCCCTGTATACCTCTTAGAGAGATAATTCAAAAATCAGACACGTTAAGAGATGAATAATAACTAATATTAAAATAGACCGGTAATAAAACTATAACAAGAGCTTTGTGAATGCAGTCGCTATGTTCTTATATTCTGCTCACCCATCTTCCCATGATGACCCCAGCGATGCGGTGCCTCCGTGGGAATAGACACTGGCATTTATGACGTGTCAACCCTGTGACACTGTGCTTGGTGACTAAGTGGGGCATAACATACACAGCATGGATGTGCTAGACAGACAAATGGATGATTCACATGTTGGTCGGACAGAAGCAGATGGTATCAAAATTCATTGTGCTACTCAAATGAATGGCCATTCAAAACGAGTGCACCGTCTGCTTCTAGAATTTTCCATTTAAGCCGTTGTTGACAATGGGTAACTGAAACTGAGGAAAGCAAAATTGCAGATAAAGAGAGCTTTTGTACATGCTGGATTAAATTATTAACTGTGGAACTAATTCATCTTATAATGAGCCTTTATTAATCTCCTTGGTTTGATTCAAACTCATAAAGATGCCCATAGACAAAAGTGAAGTAAGCATTTTATCTGGGATCTTTGAAGACATAGTTAAATGATTATACAAAAAAAACATGCTACACCCTTTAAAACTAAGCATTCCCTAAAAAATCTATTCAGATTCTTATTTGATTGAAAGAAATGGCAGGTGCATGAAAACCCAAACATTTCTGTTTGGCATCAAAAGGAAAAGCTGGTTCCCAGGGCTAGTGAGGGCACCCACCATGCGGGAAACCACTGTTGGCCATGAGTCCTGGTTTTCCCATCCACAAACAAGTAAACATAATGTCACTCTCTCAATACTGTAATCCATGTGTTCCAAACAAAATTTTGTTAAGTGAGCGTTTAAGATACTATTTAATATAAAGAAGGGCTGTTTTATTAAATGATGCCCAGCATTTATTCTATACATACAAGAGAGAGAGCTGGATTTCTCTAGTGGGAAACTATTGATCCCCCTTTACCACAGGGTTAAACCAATAGTGTATCTGTTCTGCTCTTCTTTACCAGCTATTCTGTTTTGCTGAGTTTGGATTTTTTTTCTATCAGTTAATTGCAAGATTTTATTATCAAGTACACTGTGAGAGTCTTGGCGTCCTTTGGCGCGAAGACAATCTTCAACTCTTGCTGTCCTTTGGACATATGGAGAAGTCACAGGTTAATATCTTCCCCCACTGGTGTGACCTTGAGCGGGTGTCTTCAGTCCCCTAGCACTTCATGCTGGAGAATGGAAGTGTGTGAGCATGCACTCCACAAACGCCCAGGAATCTGTGACTGCTGACAGCAGGAGTATGGAATTTGCTGAGGCTCTCACTACTGTGCTGCCAGTGTAGGAACACCTCTACACCACTGAGACTGACCACCAGTCAGTAAACAATGTTCACGAGAAAAATAGACAGTACCACTTCCTGTGGTTCAAAATTCAGATTCAAATGATAATGCAAACTATACCCTCAAACTAGCCAGACAAGTTACTTGTCTTAACACATCTTTACATTCCCTCATCTCCAATGTCCCTAGGAAACTGACATTCCTGCAAACAGCTGTATCAGAGGAGGTATGGGGACAGTCTTCCTTGGGAAAATACAATGGAGGAAACTGAGAGGGGGAAACTAGAACCTTATGTTGTGCCTCCAAACTAAGGCACTGGCATTGCCTGATTGAAAATGTAACGAGACACCCTCAGGTGGCAGAGAACAGTCACTAGGACTCTAACAAGAGGCAGGACCCTTTGTTGAGAGTGTGATAGTTTTACATCTCAAGGCTTTTGGATAACTTTGACTTGTGAGGAAACAGAAAAGGCTGGTCACGAGGGAAGAATCTGTGCATCTCTTCAGGCAGCATTTACATAAGCGTGGTTATGAGCTATGCAAATACAAAAAGCCCCAGAGACTTCGGGTCCAATTTACTGACTTTATTACAATTGTAACCTTCCAGAGGTGGAGTGACCTCTGCGGTCCATACCCAGCCCTTCTCACAACCTCAGATGCTTTCTTTCCCACACAGTGTGGAACCTGCCGCTAGGTGTGGAGCCCATCGAAACCACATCTTCCCTCTCTCTTCCCATTATTGTCTGCACGAGGTCAGAATAGACTCAGTAGACAGAGCTGAAAGACATGGATGGACGGCTGCACTTTAGGGTGAGAGCGGTGACTTACGCTGATGTCTGTGTCTCTGAAGATCCCTCTAACACAGTGGTCCTAAACTCTAGCCCTGTTTTTCCTGATTAGCAACAAGACAGACAAGGACATGAGGAAAAGCTTCAGAGAACTGTCCAAGAGGCAGTGGGGGAGCCCTTTGAGGAAGATAGCAACTGGGCGTCCCAGACATCCAGGCAGGCAGCTTCTAGGGAGCTGTCCAAATGCGCTTCTTGCTTCCTGTGAGTCTTTCTGCCGCTTTTCCCAGCAACCACTGCTCCTGTGTGAGAAAGAACAAGGTCCCCAGCCAGGCAGCCAGGGCAAACACATCTCTGACAACAGACCACACAAAAGGAAGTTCTAGAGGTGACCGACCACCTGGCCACAGATGTGGGCACTGTCTCTAAATGAACCAGGGACTACATCAGTGCCATGGAAAGGAGGCCCATCCCTGGAAGTTATCAGATACAGCCGAGCGGTGGTGAAGCAGGCCTAGCCTCCCTGTGCTGCCTTCAGTTATTTTAAAGACTGTGCTTAGGTGAGCTACAAAGTGGCGAGAATAGTTCCAACCCACCAAGTCAGGGAAAATCGGAACGGTAAGAGTAACTAACATACCACATACGTGCAGGCATGCAGTGCGTGTTCTGCTTTACTTGTGTGAGGTTCAAGTGCAGAGGTGAGGGCTTGTACACCTGCCTTGACAGGGGAGCGACACCCTAGAGTAATATATATGTCCCATACAGAGCCTCACACAAGATATAGCCATAATAAATATGAATCGCTGAAATCCAATTTACTTCCTGGCCACACTCCCAGGAAGCCTTGTCTGATTTCCAAACTGTGGGTGCTGAAATAAAACCTGCTGCAGGCAGAAGGAATACATCTCCCTAGATCTACCGCACCCACTCATCTGGTCCCCATGCTTCATTCTAACTGCCTAAAATACTGAGTCCTGACCCCTTTCTGTGACCCGGAACTGTTTCTTGGTAACACTATATCGTGCTTATGTTATGAAAGTAAATATTCATTCATTTATTCACTGACGTGTTTTCAAGCATGTTTTCTTCTTAGGGAAACCAAGGTTTATAATAATCCCCCTCATTAGGGAGCTAATATTTTAGTTGATGAGATACAAGCAAACTTATCTAAGACTTATTTAAATAAAATAAGGCTTCACCTTAAGAATATTTTAGAAAACAACATGAGTGAGTGGAATATATGGAAAATAAGCATTTGAAGCTTCTCTCGCCATTGCTGTGACTTCTGGAGAAACAGCACTCCGTCTGAGGGTAAATTAACAGGCCATCCCCCACTGGTGTAAATTAAGCACTGCAATCACCCCAGCTGAGCAGAACACGTTGAAAGTTTCCCTTTGTTGAAGACTGTAGCTTTCTCGTGTCACCCAAACTGACCGCAGCAGCTCTGGGGCAGGTTTCAGGGATGCGTGAGTGATCAGCAACTTCTACACACAGCTGAGCTTCACACAGCAGTCCGTGTTCTCTTCTGTTCCCAGCGTTCCTCCATAGTCTAGGTGTTAGGTGAAGAAAGCACTTCTATCCCACTATCCCAACGCAGCAGGAAAGCAACACCAAGGCATTTCCTTCTGGAGATGGGCACGCAGCCATTTCAACCGATTTATCAGTCAGAAACTACAGTGGGGAGATGATCTTCTGATTCCCTTTCCTACACACACACACACAGGACTCAATAAACAAGTCTTTTTCTGTTTACCATGACACAGCAATTTACCCAGGAGAGAAAATTCTGAATAGATGTCTAGTATAAAATGTAATTATGGAATGTAACTTCATGTGCAAGTGGGACCCGTGAATGAGCATTTTTCTTTTAGAAGATTAGATCTAAAGTCTCTTAGGTGTTTGGCTCCATGAGTCAGCAGTTTTCAGTCCTTCTGAGCTTCTCTGGAATTAAGTGATTTTATTAATGAAGCAGATGACCCAGCTCATAAATGGAAACAGTACTTCTATTTATAAAAATTATTCAAACTTTGACACAAATAAATTAACAAATAGCAGCATTTATGGATAATGCTTTCTGATCAGGAGAGAGATAACCATCCGGCAGTGGTCAGAGTCCCTGGCAGCTCACTGCAGGCACCAGGCGCCTGGAAGGGGGAAGGTCAGGCTGGGTATTTACTGAGAGCATTATTATCTCTGGAGTTAACCCTGGCTGTGACTGCTCTGCTCATGTAGCCATGTGATGGAGCACCAGGCACAGTCAAAGCAAGGGATACGTGGTCCAGGTTAGGACCTTGTGAGTACAATCTGCTTCCCAAAGATAGGAGGAGAGTTGAAAATGTTCACAGCAGAAAGAGAGGATGGGGGAGGGCAGGGCAGGACAGGACAGGGCAGGAAAGGACAGGCCAGGGGAGGGCAGGGCAGGGGAGGGCAGGGCAAGGCAGGGGAGGGCAGGCCAGGGGAGGGGAGGGCAGGGCAGGGGAAGGCAGAGTAGGGCAAGGCAGAGGAGGGCAGGGCAGGGCAGGGGAGGGCAGGGCAGGGCAGGGCAGGGGAGGGCAGGGCAAGGCAGGGGAGGGCAGGCCAGGGTAGGGGAGGGCAGGGCAGGGCAGGGGAAGGCAGAGTAGGACAAGGCAGAGGAGGGCAGGGCAGGGCAGGGGAGGGCAGGAGAGGGAGACTATATAGATGCATTTATAGTGCTGAGCCACTGCCTGGTTCATAGGAAGTTAAGTAGTAGAGGTAGCAGTCAACATTTACATAAAACTGTAAATGCTGTGACATAAGCCCAGATCTCTGGGCTCAGACCTAGTCGTTACTAGAACATTAGAATATGATTCAGAGGTTCAGATCCACAGCAAGAAGATGGGGTGTAGCACGGAGCTGGTGGGGTGTTACTAGCACTCACGTTCTTGATTCCTACGGAGAGGAATTTTCCTCAGGTCAGTCTCAGCATTTGTTTTGACCTAAATACTCTTTAATCACTGTTTTCCTGTGTCTGTAAATTTGAGCCCAAACACTCTGTACCTTTCTGTAATTCTCATATTCATCTTTTATTTCTTCCTGTTCTTTTGTTTTTTTAATACACTGAGTACTGATGTGTCAAAAGTCCAGAAACTCAGTTTCAAGTATTTTCCATCCTTGCCTACCATCCTTCTGACCTGGATCCCCTACAGCCCGGTTTCCTCACAGGGTGGTCTAAAGGCTTCGGCAACACAGAAATTCTAGCAATAACCACAACCACTCCTTGTTTGTTTAGTAAATTAGCAGAAATAACATGGGAACACTCAGAGACAGGTCCCCAGCCATCAACAACAGAACGGTCTTTTGTTTTGTTTCTATTTTAACTCTCTCTCTCTCTCTCTCTCTCTCTCTCTCTCTCTCTCTCTCTCTCTCTCTCTCTCTTCTCTCTCTCTCTCTCTCTCTCTCTCTCTCTCTCTCTCTCTCTCTCTCCTGTGTGTGTGTGTGTGTCTGTGAGAGAGAGAAACAGAGACAGACACAGACTCAGAGAGAGAGAGAGAGACAGAGAGAGAGACAGAAAGAGAGAGAGACAGAGACAGAGAGAGAGACAGAGAGAGAGAGAGAGAGAGAGAGAAGATCCCCAAGATCTGGAGGTACCTGCAGTTGTGAGCTTTCCAACATGGGTGCTGGGAGTTGAACTTCGGTCCTCTGTATGAAGCACTCTTAATCGCTGAGCCATTTCTTTAGCGCCAATGGTTTGGGTTTTTAAGAATATGGGACGTGACCACTTCAATAACATACTTATGTGAGACAGGACAATAGTGGGAGTGAGTGCCTCTGACATGAGTGCAGACCTCAGTCAAAAAATGGCTTTTCCTTCTGTTAAACTAAAAACATGATACTAAAACCCATTCACATACATAACACATCATTTTGGGCAAAACAGGTGTTTTTTTTTTCCCCCTCTTCTGCAACCATTTAATGATGTCTAGAGATGGCTTTTGTTGTGCCAACTGGAGAAGAAAGGCTACTTCCATGGAGTAGGTCTTGGCCAAGGAGGACACAAAAGACCTTACAGTACACATCATGGAGGCCAATCTTCCATTGCTGAAGCAAACAACTAAGATAAATTAATGTAATAGAGGAAAGGTTCATTTGGGCTCACGGTTTCATGGAAAACAGGTGTTTTATCTATTATTTTTAATATACAGTAGCTTTTCTCCTAACTTGAAGACGTGGGATTTGAACATGGGGAAAGCCAGCCTCAGTCCACTGGTTGTTTTCATTATTAAATGCACATATCTAAGGCATTTACTTACTGTCAGAGAAAAACAGCCACAGACAAGTGAGTGTAATGGTCATGGCCTCCATGGGTGACAGAGCCAGCCCTGCTCTCAGTGAGCAACTCTGAGGCTCTGCTAGGGCCCATCTACCCTAAATCATCTTGCTCCTTCTCCTAGCCCTTTTTACAAGTGTGGTTTTAGAACCCTGTTGCCGTTCTGATTCCTTCCTTGAAAGGATCATAGCATATTTGTATTTACATTCAGCCTTGGTACAAAAACAATTTTAAAATAATGGAGCTACAGGCCATATGTCTACACGTGACAGCTGATGGAGGCCACAGGGCTGCGTAAACTGAAAGACTCTAGTGAAGTACCTGCAATTGCAAAATTGCAATCTCTGGACACGTGTGTGTGTGTGTGTGTGTGTGTGCGCGCGCACGCGCGCGCGCTCATGAGTGAGAGCTTTTACTCACTAATAGAAGAATAACAAATTGCATGGAATTTGCCTCAGCCACTGTTTTTAGTAACAACATAATGAAATACTGTCCATGTTCCTTATATATTTTCAATTTCTGCCTGACTTAAAAAAGATTTCAGCTTTTGGTTAAGACTACTTCTTGTCTTGCTTTATTTGCTTAAAAACACATTTAAGTTTTAGGTTTGCTTTAAACTGTAGCCCTGGAGCTTATTTGCAAAGTTTAATTAGGACCATAGCCTGCTGGCCTGCAGTTTGGGGAGCTGGTCCACACTCTTCGCCTGCTCTTGGTACCAAAGTCTGAGCACTGGGCAGGACTCCTTAACTGAAGCGCTGAACCGGCTGGTTTCGTCCTCAAACATGGCTTCCTCAGACAAGGCGCAAGAAGCATAAAGAAAGTTGTTTGCTTTCTCCCTGCCCTCAGTCTCCCCAAGGCCTCAGCTCACATACATTCACATGCCCCCTCGCCAGGGTGCAGAGACCTCCTCAGCAGTCCATAGGAGCAGCTCCCACAGTGCATATGCACACCTGCTCAACACAATTTAAAATGCTTTCTGGTGGTGTTTTTTTTTTTTTTTTTTTAACCAATAAAATCAAAAAGGAATTTCAAAATTATACACAGTACAGTTGTTGGTTGTTTCAAGTTGTTTTGCCTCTGGCAACTCCTGTAGGGCTATGAACACCCTCAGGGAACCATGAGATACAAACGATGTTTTATTTATGTTTAAAAATAATAGCTACAATTCTACTGGCTGCTTGCTCTGATTCAGTGCCATCACACACTTTATTGACCACAGGTTCTCTCTGTGCCTAAAGCAAGCTCTGCTTGAAGACACCACACTGAGTCAAGATTAATGGAGCTTTTAGTCCTAAGTATCCCAAATATTATGGAAAAGAATGTTCAAGTGAAAATGTAAATGTCGAGACACTGACTTAAGGAATTTTATTTTCACAAAAGTTTATATGTGTTAAGCATGGTTTATTTATGCATTGTTGCATGTATGTGATCCTATGAAGAATTAAATATACACACTCAAGGACATAGTGTGACACCACACATACACACACACAGACACACACCCACACATACCCGCACAATGTAAGTATGTCATTTAAGGCCTTAACATCAGCAAATGTATCATGAGAAAGTATCAAGGCATGTTTTTTGAAACAAATTTTTCATTGTTTTATATGTACATAAAGTAATTCATACATCTTTGATTTACTAAAAAACAAACAACAATTTGCATGATAGAACAGAGCTCTTAATCCTTAGAAGTTTTGGGGTTCGTTTTGTTTTGATGTTGTTATTGTTGTTTTACCAGAGATTGCTGATAGTTAAAAAGAAACACCCTTTGTAACATAAGTGTACATAGCACTCTCTTAACCCTACGGGAAGGATACTTGAGTTGTGAATGGGACCCAGCAAGTCTGTTTTACAAAATAACTCTGCATCTTGAAAGAACTGTTTGGTCATATGAACTTGGGAGGGATGCACTAAAACAGAAGCATCTCTGGGTTACAACAGGTGATTTAATTTAGTCCTTTCAAATATATTACACATTCCATATACTGAGGTTCATTGTGCTCTTGAGTGGCGTATATTCTAGGAAGTAAGAAGTGTTAATGTGTTTATTTCCTCTTTGTTCCACTCATTTGTCAAGTGTCTTATACCGTAGCACTGTTAAATAAAGTATCTTAGACACAAGGAATGAACAGTCAGCGACGTTTGTGGTGCTTACGTTGTTTATCCTCGATGAGAGAGCTTCCGTCGCGTAAGTCTAAAGACGGAATCACACTGAAATTGCATTGACTCCAAGACAAAGCTCAACAGCATGCAGTTCTTTCTCCCTTTGTATTTCTACCAAATGCCTCCATTATTAATTTATAGCGATAAAAGCTAAGGCAATAATACAACAATACCCTAGTTAATTGAATTTTGTTTTACGTTAGTGTCCTGGTAACTTTAAGCAGATCATTAACACATAGATAAGGCAAAAATCTCCAACCGTAAGATTTACAGATGGACTAAATTAGGAACCCTTTTCTTCCTGGCTTATCTCAGAGTAGTCTTAAGTCTAATGGAGATTGTATTGCTCCTGTGTGGCGGCTCCTCACCAGGCCTGGGTCAGATGGGATTATACTGATAAAGCCTTTCAAGGATTAAGTTGTGGCTCCATGATCCCCTCCCACAGACAAATTGCCAGGAGACCGATAAGAGGAGGAAATAAAATTAAGGGCAGGATTGTTTTCTTTCTGGAAGGATATAGCTGCCAAGTTAGAAATGGAATTTTATGGCTTCTTCTGAGACAGATGTAGCCGGCTCCTCGCCATTCTTGCCATCCTAAGTTTAGTCCAGTTGCTTTCTGCAGCAGGAAAAAAAAATCTCTTTTCTTTTCAGTCTCCTAGAAATAGTCCTCTAACTGCAGTCTGTTGTCATGTCTTTGAAAGGGATAAAAAGAAAAGAGAAGGAAAGAAGGAAGGAAGGAGAGGAGGAGCCAGGACGTGAAGCAGAGGAGGAAGGATCCATTAGTCAGCTGCATCCCATTTGTTTCCAAGGTTAAATATTCGGTTTCCTCTGACTTAAGTGAAGCAAGCCTTCACTATGGCCTGCTCGGCAATGGCCATAGTCAGGTTCTACAGAGAAGGAATGGGTCACATGATCCAAGTGCCTAGCAAACTTCTGCATGATGGAGTCTCTTGGTAACTAGAAGGAAGTCACATGCACGCGTCTCTTCAGGAGGATGGTGTCCCCGCTCTCTTGCAATGCAGCTTACACTGCCCTTTCAGGTAATTAGTGTAATTTGACACATTGTAAGATAATGATGCCACCTGCTCTGCATAGCTAAATCACCACTAATGCTTAGAAGCTTTTCTCCTGGCAACAAAACCGTGCTAACTCCTAATCCAACTTGATTTTACAAGTTGCATTTCCCAGATAAACTCTAGAATCTCATAATCTTGATTTCAAGAATACACTAGAGTTGACAGCTGGCCTTGCTTTTAGGAAAGCTCACAGGGGTAATGTCTTAGGGTATGCTAGTTTTCTAAGTCCACAGAGCCATGATGGAAGGGCACGGGGTCGATGCTGCAGGTTAGCCAGTACCTTGCCTAGCTCTGTGTGAGGTATCTCATTGAAATACCGTCCTTGTCTTACTACTAAGTCAGAGGAGGCTCCTGCATTTGAACCTGAGTCTTCTGATGACCAACACCTTTCAAACCACCGCTCCTCAGCAGCACTCTTTAATGAGTTAGCTCACCCTGTGCGTGAGCTTAGGAAGTAATGTCAAAAAGTGAGTGAGGTCTTTGAATACTTGAACAAATCACATTAATGAATAACCACAATGCTGTGAAGGGAATAGAAGAAAAGGCAGTTGTAACAGAGGCTATGACAAGGACACAGACAGAGCTGCAGATAACACTTAGCCTGCAAGCAGTTTGAAGAGCAGCCTGAGGGGAGACAAACATACAGCTCACCAGGCAGCTGTGGGAGCGGAGAGGAAGCACCTCGCTCCGGCTGACAGAACCAGGAATGGAGGGGAAAACAGGAGGCCTCAGAGCAGAGCCATCCATGCATCTGCCTTCTAGAACATCCTGCCACAGTGAAAATGCCCCATCTTCCATACTGCCCCCACAGTAGTCCTGGACAAGTAAGGAACTGGACGCCTAACATACGTCTAAAGTAAGGGATAAATAGAAGCCCTACAGATATATTTTATTTAAACTAATGCAGGCTAATGGTGTGTATCTGTGGGGTGCAGCGTGACATTCCAGGACATGTGTACAGTGTGTAGTCATCAGAGTGACTGGCACATCATTTCATTCAGAGTAAGAAAACGGAGTTTCAGTTTTATTTAATCTGAGTTGACTGGGAAATAGGCATATGATAATTACAATGCTGAACACTGCGTGACTTGGTCAGAGGAGCTGTGAATTGTAACCAAAATATGAAAGCAAACTGCCAGAAAGTTCTAAGCAGGGAAATGCATAGTTTTCTGAGGTTTAAAAATGATAAAATCTAGCATTTTTCTGCTCTTTTAGAATACATTATCTAAACCCAGTGAGAACCCAGCAAAGTGCCTTCAGCTGAGATCTTCCAGTCCGAATCCCCGTCCTTTCTAACTGACTTTCTGTTTTTATTTTAATATTGATGCTGACGTTCGCAAGCCTGTACCACATTCTTTCTGAAAGAATGCCGAGTGTAATTTTATAAATGAGGAGCACCTAGACGCAGTCTCCACCAGTTAATGAGTGGGAGAAAATAGTAAGCCATGTGTCACATCCAGACTTATAATAAGACAAAACCAAACACTGAGGATGCAAACTCAGAAATGTGATCAGAGAACCAGCTCTGTCTAGTGGACCAATCCATAAAGAACGTAAATCACCCCCATTTCTGTGGTCAACAGTAAACTTAGTAATACAGGATAATATATAAATGTCAAGCATCAATGACCAGGAATAATTATTTTACAGATGCCCATTGACTAACTGGAAATAGCAATGATTACAAAAACCCTTTGCCTATTAGTGATGTGTTAGCACATGATACAATGAGATTAAACTGTGGCCATTATCTGATGAGTCTGAGGCAAGCAAACAAACCAACCAAAACATCTCACTGTGGAAAATTAACTATTTCACCTCAGTGAAAAGAGCAAGAGAATGGTAACAAAAGAGACAAGTCACTTATAAGTGTGATTTGAGCACTTCCTTCACCCTTTTAGCAAGGACCACACTTCCACACTTAGTTTATGAAAGTGCTGGCCAGCCAGCCCAGCCAACACAGCCAACTGAGCTACATCCCCGATACCTGTTTCTACTTTCTCAAAAAAAAAAAGTTTTACTTTCTTTTAAGGTGTGTGTGTGTGTGTGTGTGTGTGTGTGTGTGTGTGTGTGTAGTATGTGTCCTCAGAGGCTAAAAGAGGGAAGCCAGGTCTCCTAGAAAGAGAGTAACGTAATTGACACCTGACATGTGTGTTGGGAACTGGACCCTTGTTGGAGGTTGTTCTGATATATTTTGATGCTAATTAATAAAAAGCCACCCCACCTGGGCAGGGCAGATGAGATAGCTGTGGCTAAGGTTCCCTGGCTAGAGAGACAGTGAGGACGCTGGGAAAAAGAAGGACAAGAAGAAAAAGAGAGACCAGAGGAGATGGGAGAAGAAGAAGGCTGCCATGGGCTAGGTGGAGGAGAAGCACATGGCCGGTGTGGATGGAAGATTTGGCCCAGATGAAGAACATTAGCAAGTGTTTGGGATTATAGATTGGAGGTAGCTTGATAGAAATTATTAGAAGCAGATGGCATGTGATTGAGACAGGGATCCCATACCTGCCCCACTATGGGAAGTAGTTTAGAGGATTAATATCTGTCCTGCCCCAGGTTAACTGAGGCTATTTTAAAATATAACAGGTGTCTATGTCATGATTGATTGCTAGCAGGCTTTACTGTAGTAATAATAATTATAGGCCTGATAGTAAACAATTATTGGGCCCTATTGGTTATCTGCAAGAACAGCAAATGCTCTTATCCACTGAGCCATCTCATAAGCCTTCTTTTTTATTTTTAACTATTCTCCTTCCTGTGGGCCCATGTATATCAGCACTTTTAAAAGAAACAGACTGTTTAATTGTGCAGATTTAAAGCATGCTTTTGAGTTTATTCAGTATTTCTTCACTATTTGAAAAGATTAGGTTTATGTACAATTGTAAAAAAAAAAATAGTTAATACATCAAGAAGGAAACAGTGAAGGAAATGAAAGACCTCTGTATGGATGGAAATGAGGCTGCTGAAGCAATTAATTAAAAATGTCATATACAGCCATCAAGGGAAGGATCAGCAATTAAAGCAGAGAGGTTTTGTTAATTACTCAAGGTTGAAGCCCAGAACAACCTGAGAATAATGAATTCATCAAGGAGTATAGTCATTGCAGTGGGAAGCGAGTGGGTAACTTTTGTCCCTTAATTGAAGATGTATTGAGAAGATCTGATGCAGTACCAACATCAGGAGCGAGGCACCTGTGTACAGAGGTGCTTCCCATCCAATGATGATGTATCACGTTCGTAAATTCTTGAAGCAAACAAGAACAGATAAGAAAGGAAGTCATACTAGTTTTCAAAGTAAATTAAGACTCCTGGGGTCCAGAAAGATGGGTCTGTGTTGTGTGATGCTATTTTTGGGGAAGACTTGATCAAATAAATGCTCACCCCAGAGTGGGAACAGACAAGAGACCAAAGTAAGTATACCACCAGAGTTCAACTTTGTTGAGGGCTAGTGGCTTGTATCTCCTAGTGAAGAGAAAAAACTCTAAGCCCCTGGGTGGTCTTTAAACCATAAAAATAAAGATGCTAAGACCTTTAAATTTTTTCAAAACTTAGGCCTTAGACGGGCAGACTCTCAACTATCTCACCTTAGTTAACCCGCCCACTTTGCCTCACCCAGTCAGGAGGGCCAGCTCTCCTTCCATGCCCACAACCACATCTGTCTTCCTGCTTGTCTCCTGGTAAAAGGGGTTTTCTCTTTTCCCTTCCCAGAGTTTCTTTCTCTCTATCAGGAAGTCCAGCCTTCCACTTCCTGTCCTTCTGCCCAACTAATTGGCCAGTCAGAATTTTGTCAGCTGCTATATCCACACATGATATTCCTCTACATAACTTGATGAAGTAATGAGTTTTATTGGAGTTACTTATAAGAATATAGGTACAGGGTTACTTAAAGAAGCAGAAATGACTTAAAGAGACTCTATCACCAAACCTACCCCAGCAAGGGTGACAGCTCATGAAAGTTGGAAACCTAGAGCTCACTACCGGAAGCTCAACAGATTAGAAAATGTCTCCTCCAGGTAGCTTTGCGGGACTTTGTTCAGTTTGTCTAAGAATGTCTCTTAGCTATCATTAACTGCTTCTGTATGCTTGGAAGGGAGGAGCGTAGTGAATCTGCTAAGTTTCAGGAACTTCATGAAGCTTACTTCCTGAGCTTAAGGACCTTCCCTGAAGGGTGAAATGTTTTACCCCAGGTTAGAACATCCAATCTCTTCAGGAGCTTCCTAACAGAATAGAATGTTTTACCTTCCTCTAGAAAAACAGTTCTTAACCAGTGGGTCTTTGTATGACCCTTCCACAGAGGTCATCTAAGATTATGGGAAAAAAAAAAAAGCCAGGCATGGTGGCACACGCCTTTAATCCCAACACTCAGAAGGCAGAGGCAGGTGGATCACTGTGAGTTTGAGGCCAGTCTGGTCTACAAAGTGAGTCCAGGACAGCCAAGATAACACAGAGAAACCTGTCTTGAAAAAAAAGAAACAAAAAAGATTATCAGAAAACACAGATATTTACAGTATGATTCATGACAGTAGCAAAATTACAGTTAATGAAGTAGCCACAAAAGTAATTTTATGGTTGGGGTCACCACAACATGAGGAACTGTACTAAAGTGTCACAGCATTAGGAAGGTTGAGAACCACTGCCTTAGAACATCTTGTATTTAAGGAACATCTGTCCAAAATGAAATGTTTTATCTCCAAGAAAATCTCCTCAGTGTGTGGAGTCACTTGCTGCCAAGCCTGACCACATGAGATCTAGCTCCAAACCCTCACAGTAGAAGCATAAAGCTAACTCCTACAAGTTGACACCTGACCTTCACATGCATGTGTGGTGACACTAAGTGTTCACTAAGTAAATGTGTATTTTTCAGAGTTTGTTGTAATTGTTTTAAAGCAATGCAGTCCAACTGCTATACTTAAAAAAATATATATGCAAAATCCAAATCAAGTTCAAACAAAATGCCTAGTGTTTTACTAGTAATAGCCTGTATTTCACATTTCTATTATTCAAATTCTTAGAGCAAGACTCAGGTCAAAAAGAAGAAGAAGAACTAGATGTCCCTTATGTCTCTACTGCTGAGATCTGACCATGTGCAAAGCCCATGCCTGGGGCTTTTGAAAATGCAGCCACATTTTAGTGGTCCAACTTCATTTCTAACATGTAGCCTAAGAAGTGCCCTATGTGACCAATGTTCAGGGAGATCTTCTACAGCAAGGTCTTCAGCCTTTCAGAAAAGCAACAGTTAACAGAACACAGTTTCTATCCATTTTGTATGCCGTGGGTTTAGATGCGGGTGTAGATCACACACCATTTCACCCACGTTAAGATTCCTGTTGACATGATTTCTGCATTTTGTGGAAACACAGTTCGTTCCCCTTGACATGACCAGAGAACTGTATCTGAAGCTTGGGGCTACAGTCTGTCTATTTCCTACGTTTACCAATGACAGACATAACAGTCAGCGTTCCCCACCAGTAGCAGAGTTTGGCTTGCCCATCACCGAAAGCAAAGTGTAGAAATACAGTCTGAGGCATCTTCTTGAACCTGGCTAACGCTGAAGCCAGCAGCATAGACCCCTCACCACTCACTCAGTATGGAGTGTATAGAAATGGCTGGCAGGTGGGATGCGGGTCTCAGTTGTCCAGGAAAGGTGTTTTCAAATCAGTTATGAATGAAATTAATTAGCTAATCGATTAATAAAATGACTTTTCTGAACTTGTCTTATTCAAATAGTATTGTCCAAAATTGGAAGACTGTAACAGGGGCAACAGCAGTCAGTAACAGCGGCCGCTAAGCACTGTCTAAAAACAGCATTCTTCTCAATTTAAAGACATTTAAGTACTATTTTAATGGCATTTACTAGCTGAGGAAGTGGAAGGAGCCTTTTATGGAACACTGGGTGAGAAGTTAATATCATTTAGTTCCCTTTAGTTTTCTTGGGGAAACTTTTAGAGCAAAGTTGAGTTCCCATTTTCCAAAATTGAAAACGTTATATCATAATTAACTTGGAATCAAACAGTTGAGGACTCAGAAGCTTTCTTTTTTTCTTCTCTCATATATCACATGCTAGCCTCAGTTTCCCCTCCCTCCTGTCATCCAGTATCTCCCCCACTTCCTCTTTGCCTCAGATCCACTCCTCTTCTGTTTCCGCTCAGAAAAGACTGGCCTTCCCGAGGATATCAATGAAACACGGTATAACAAATTACAATAAGACTAGGTATATGCCCTCATACCAGGCTGACAAGGAAACCAGTAGCGGGCAAGGGGTCCCAAGTGCAGACAAAAAAGTCAAGAGTCCTGCAAGAACACCAGGCTACACAACCATAACATATATGCAGGTGGTTTAGGTCAGATCCATGCAGGCACCCTGGTGGTCAGTTTGGTCTTTTTGAGCCCCTGTGATCCCTGCTTAGTTAATTCTATGGGCTTTCTTGTGATGTCCTTGACCCCTCTGGCTCCTACAATCCTTTCTCCTCCTCTTCCATGGGATTCCCTGAGCTCCACCTAATGTTTGGCTCTGGGTCCCTGCTCCCATCAGTTGCTGGTTGAAGCCTCTCTGATGACCATTATGCTAGGCTCCTGTCTACAAGCATAGCAGAGTGTCACTAGGAATCATTTCGTTGGCTTTTCCCCCTTTTCTTTTCTTTCTTTCTTTCTTTTTTTTTCCAACCCTGTTTATTTCTTTTTTTTTTTTTAACCAAAAATTTTCATGATTTTATTTTTCTTTACAGCTGAATGTTTTTTTTTAATTTTTTATTATTAATTTATTCTTGTTACATCTCAATTGTTATCCCATCCCTTGTGTCTTCCCATTCTTCCCTCCCTCCCCTTTTCCCCTTATTCCCCACCCCTATGACTGTTCCTGAGGGGGATTATCTCCCCCTATATATGCTTATAGGGTATCAAGTCTCTTCTCAGCAACCTGCTGTCCTTCCTCTGAGTGCCACCAGGTCTCCCCCTCCAAGGGACATGGTCAAATGTGAGGCACCAGAGTACGTGAGAAAGTCATATCCCACTCTCCACTCAACTGTGGAGACTGTTCTTACCATTGGCTAGATCTGGGTAGGTGTTTAAAGTTTACCGCCTGTATTGTCCTTGGCTGGTGCCTTAGTTTGAGCGGGACCCCTAGGCCCAAATCTGCCTATCATAATGTTCTACTTGTAGGTTTCTAGGACCCTCTGGATCCTTCTACTTTGCCATTCTCCCATGCTTCTCTCATCTAGAGTCTCAATAGGATGTCCTCCCCTCTGTCCCAGTTTCCTGGTAAGTGAAGGCTTTGGTGAGACATGCCCCTTGGGCTAGTATGCAGATATAAGTGAGTATATACCATTTAAGTCTTTCTGCTTCTGGGTTAACTCACTCATTATGATCATTTCTAGCTCAATCCATTTATCCACAAATTTCGGGAATTCCTTGTTTTTAATAGCTGAGTAGTATTCCATAGTGTATATGTACCACAGTTTCTTTATCCATTCTTCTACTGAGGGACACTTAGGCTGTTTCCATGATCTGGGTATTATGAATAAGGCTGCTATGAACATGACTGAGCAAATTTTCTTGTTGTGTGCTGGAGCATCTTCTGGGCAACCCTGTTTATTTCTATCCTAGGTCGCTGGGCTGTCCAGCCTCTGGCCCCTGGCCAACTAGGTAGTATCAGGTGTGGATTTCAAGTTGGACCAGTCATTGTTTGGCCACTCGCACAAGCCCTGTGCCATCTTTGCTCCAACACATCTTGCAGTCAGGACAGGTTGTAGGTGGAGACTTTTGTGGCTGGGTGGTGGAGAAGCTTTGGCATGCAGGAATAAAATTCACCTTTGTCTTTAGCCATAGGAAAAGCAACCTGTGTGTATGGATTTCTAGTTATATGGATTTCTGGAACTTTTTATGAAGAATTATAATATCAGTAATATAAATTTTGGTTGGATAATTATATTTTGTTCTTCTGTATTTTTGTCTTAAAATTGTGTAGATATTTTTACTTTTTATTTTCCTTTTGTTCTTGAGTCCTTAGCCTGAGGCCACATATGTTTTTTTAAAACCCTAGTATATTCCTATTAAAATGTATATACAGGAAGCAAGGGACACAATACAGATGTTTTGTGTGTTTCAGATGGTAGAACTAAGTGAGCTAAGCTCCCTTTCGAGTTTCATGAGCCAGCTTCTTTTGCAGAATTGCTAAGACTGCTACTGTTTGGAGAGTCTCGGGACAGGAGTGGGAGGCAGCCAGAAGCCCTTGTCTGAAGTGGACCAGCTTGTACCTCCACTCACAATCCAAATGGATTTGAGTTATAGTGTTGTCTTCTACTTGAAAGGAGAAACTCCCTGATCTGGTCTGAGTCCCCTTGTGAAGCAAGGATTGATAAGACCTTGTATTTAAGATTCCCTCCACACTAAGCATGCTAGGAAAACATAACAGCATTTGAACGGGACATTCTGCATGTCTGTCACAAGTGTTTGCTCATTTAGCAAGAACCCTAAGTACAGTTATCACTTTTTCTAAACAGACAAGGTTTGTTGACATATTTCAGTTTGGTTTTTTTTTTTTTTTTTTTTTTTTTTTTTTTTTAAATACAGTTTGTTAGGTGGCTTCTCTGTAATCCTCCGGCTGCTAGGTTTCTTGCAGCACTTAAAACGCAAGCAAATGCATTCCTCTGTGCATGCACGCACAACGTCGGGTGTCACTCTTCAGGCACTACCCACCTTGCTCTCTGTCATGTTCTTTCTCACTGGCCATAAGCTCACCAATCAGGGTAGGCTAACTGGCCTGGGAGCCCTAGAGACCCCTTTGTCTCAGCCTGGACACCCTTGGGCAACACTGCATCATTTATCCAGCTTTTTAAATGTACAGGGATGGACCTCAGTTCTCAATGCCTAGAGATCAAGAGCTCTCTCTATGGTCAAGACTCACAGGGACCAACAGCCAGTCCCCTAGCTCAGGGAGCAGAGTTCTTGGTGGAAAGTTTAAGAATATGTACGAAGGACAATACTTATAAACAAATAGTAAGTTTGCAGCATCGCAGACATAGGGATAATAGATTCACTGTGCAGGGAGTTCTCGGGGATTACTGAGGAACAGACCAACAACACAGCTTAAAACTCAGAAAGGGACGCAAAGAGGGTCTGGGAAGAGTAAAATTTCTGAGAAAAGCTGATTACCTAGAAGAGAAAAATCAAATGGCAAGCAAACATATAAAAAGATGCTCAAGTCAGTGGATGGCAGGAGAACGCAGTGAGCTCACGCACCCATCAGACCCCAGCTGGCCTTAGAGGCAGCAGCGTTGCACTGAAGATAGGTGAAGCCTGTGTCTGGATAGTACACAGGAACCTAGGAACATTTGGGAAATAATTCGTGGCGGCATGAACGGGAGTGGCTCCCGTAGGCTCACGTGTTTGACTACTGAGCAGGCAGCTGGGGGAAAGAGGAGGGATTAGAAGGTGCTGCCTTGTTAGAGGAGCTGTGTCCCTGGCGTGGGCTTTGAGGTTGTAAAAAGCCCGTGCATTCCCAGATACCTTTCTCTGCCTTGTCTTCGGAGACCATGTGAGCTCTGAGCTACTGCTCCAGCGCAATACCTGCCTGCTGCCATGCTGCCCATGATGGTCATAGATTCTAACCCTCTGGACCCATGAGGCCCCAGCTAAATGCCTTGGTCATGGAGTTTTGTCACAGCAATAGAAGAGTGACGGAGACAGATTCTAAACTAGAAATACATGCACTCCTCTACTCAGTGCTCTCCCTGTGGTAGGAGCAATCCCAACTGACTTGAGGACCAACAGCCACATCAGTGAATGTTTGTTATGTGACAAATCATCCTCAAATGTATTGACTTAAAATTTCCTATACCTCTTAAATACCATGCGTCTTTGGTTTGGTTTGCTGAATGTTTAACTGTCTGTACATTTCCACAAGAGTGGAGCCCATGCTCCCTAGTCCGCATTTTACAAATTAGACCACTTACCCTGAGGGAACACTTTGGGCTCAATTCACTCTTGAGTGCTCATGGAGCTAAGGAAATGACATTAACAACAAAATAAATGTCTAGCAATACTACTCAGAGGTAAGAACAATAGTAATTAAATATTCAGAGAATAAGTCAGAGTCTAGATTTGGTTTGTTGTGGTAAACAAATAACAAAGAACATGTTGTTTTACATGTTAAATATCATTTGTCTTAATGAAAATTAAGGGGAAAGGAAATGCTGTATTTTAGAAAGAAAAAAGAAAGTCTTTGAATGTAGACAGAAGACTTGTACCCATTACGCAGAGAGTGGAGGAATGAACTGAGGAGCAGGATGCACCAGAAGATGAGAGGCACAGAGCGGAGAGGGTTGCAACCATTATAGACAAGGAGTTCCGGACCCCATGCAGAGCCTTGTTTTGCCAATGCTTCCTCTTATGTAAGAGAAGATAGAGAACCAACAGAAAATAACCAGAGATGAGATGGTAGAGGCAGTTCTGAGGAAGCAGAAAGCATGTGGCCTTATGCATCTCAAAAAACTAGGTCCTGTTGTTCAAGGGGCTCATCAATATTGGTGTGACCATCTTAATGGCCAAGCTGCTGTTAGGATCCAACTCATCAAACTGAGGAAGTCTACAATAAATACAGTCACCTTGCCTTCTGAGTTCACATCTAAAACTTGGTGTTATGGAAATAGTGGTTCTTACAGTATTTAGTAAGTATACCAGTGAAAGGACAAATGGTTGACTCCAGTGTTTGTCTATAGTTACAGAAGACCAAATGAAGAGATGTCAGAGCTCTGCATCATGGTTAAGAGGAGGGGTCTGTTGGTATAATAGAGTGTAAGTTAACCAGAGAGAATGGTGGAGGCTCTTGGGGTGAAAGAGAGCTCTGGTGAGACCTCAGCATTTTGAGACACACTCAAAAACTTACGCATCATTTGGGGAAACAGTCCCCCAAGTCTGAGACAGACCCCTGATTTTCAAAGAGTATGCACCGCTGCCAGGTGGGATGTGCAGCACAGATTGCTGGTCGTTCATTGAGGCTAGTTTAGGACTGTTGGTACGGGGACATAGCAGTTACTACATGGACTTGAATTTCACTCCAAACTGACTAACAAAGTAAGCTGTGGGAGAAAACTCAGTACTTTCATTAAATAGTTTCGTCATCAATAAAATAGGAGTGATAGGGTATTTATTGTGAAAAGTTAATGGAAAACCTGCCACAGGTTAAGTACTCAATACATTAGTAGCACTAGCAATCAGCAGTAAGGATATCAGAGTGACAGAACGTGATGGGAAGGAAGAGTTAACTGAGTAAAAAAGCTAGTGCCATTTCAAAACGTTGGAAATGCAGACGAATGATGGCCAAGATGCTTTTCTCTGTTGAAGTGATGGGTGACGGCACTGCTCTTTCATAAGCATAGATACATAGAGTGATGAAGCTGGGAAACACTTAATGTAATCTCATCTGAGCCATTCCCCTTACACAGAAAGGAAGCCAGGTTCAAACACACTCAGTGAGCACTACAGAGTCAAATCATATTGACATGGCAGAGCCTAGCCAGCACAGCTAAACACACATTTAGCAGTGAAGCAATGGGAGCTATAACTCCATGCAACTTCTATAAATCTCACCTTATGCAATATTTAATACTGTAGTTTAATAATAAGTACTACCCACATTGAGTTCTGGGGAATATGTGCTAAGGAGTTGGTCAGAAAGTGCTAAAATCAGAATATGATGTTATGGCGTCTGACAACATATTCTTAGCTGCAGGGTGACTTAATTAACATGTAAATCACTCTTCCATCATTTCAGTGGAAATGTACTGTGCAAAGAACTAGGGTTGAGTTTTTAGATTTTTTTTTTTGAAGGACTATTCCTTTTTATAAATAGTATTCATGAGATGACTGTGCCAACATTAAGAGGAAAAGCTGCCATTGCTGGCCACTTATTTCCGTGATCTAAAAGTATAAAGCAAAGTGAAGCAGTGATTAAAAACCACGTAGCTAGTGCCGCTAGGCCTAAAGATGTGTGCTTTGTGGGAAGCAACATCCACGTTTTGTTCCATGACTCGGAAAGACAATGGTGCCTGGAATTCCTCAGGGCTATCAGATGATGACTGAAGTAGAAGTCACATCCACCTGATATGAACCCTAAGCTGGGCCATCTGGAGCTCTGTTGCTCTGGTGTGGCTGGTATTTCCTCCACCTGGTCCAAGGGAAAGAATTTAAGAATACTGTTTAGCCTCCAGTGGATTCACTCTGCTGACATTTGAGATACAGCCCTAGCCAAACATGCTACTGTGACATGGAATCCAGGCACACTGTCACTGTGGGTAAGTGAGGAAGTAGACCTGTGGTCCTAGGCTCCATTTGAATACAAAATGACCCCTATGGATTCATCTGTTCAACATTCCTTTCCAGCTAGCAGCACTGTCTTGAGGTGGGGGAACTTCTAGAGATGGGGCCCAGCTGAAGCACACAGGTCCCTGGGTGCCTTTTGAAGGCTGTGCTTAGCCCTCAGCCTCTTCCCTTCTCCATGCGTCCTGTCTACTATAATGTAAGCTGCTCCACATCCCCGTACCCAAGACTGACAAGCCAGGAGCTAAATTAATCATTTCACTTTTCATGTTGTTTATGTCAGACATTCTGTCATAGCTCCAAGAAAGCTAACATATTCCAATGTAAGAACTGTTGAGCTTCTGACACTGACCAAGGACAATACACGTAGTAAACATTGAACCCCTACTCTGATCTCCCCAATGGACAGGACATTCTCCACAGTTATGTGGAGAGCAGGGACTGACTCTGACATGAATTCTGGTGCTCCATATTTGGCAACCTCCCCTTGGTGGGGAGGTCTGCTGGCACTCAGAAAAAGAATAAGCAGGCTACCAAGATGAAACTTGATAGCCTATGACCATATAGTGGGGGAGGAAGGCCCCCTCAGTGATAGACATAGGGGAGAGGAATAGGGTAAAAGTGGAAGGGAGAGAGGGAGGAACGGGAGGATACAAGTGAGAGGATAACAATTGAGATGTAATCTGAATAAATTAATAAAAACATAAATAAATAAAATAAAATAAAGAAAGAAAGAAACGTTGCACTTCAAAGCACATGAGGACAAGTACTTTAAAGGTGACCATGGGCTTTGGTTGTTTGTGGTTTTTTTTTTTTTTTTTTTTTTTTTTTTTTTATTCAGATTCATCTCAATTGTTATCCCATCCCTTGTATCCTCCCATTCCACGGGCTTTCAAAGGAGAAATAGATCATATGAATCCAAGAAGTGCTTGCTGCATGTGAAGATGAGTCCTGAGTCTCTCCCTCACAAACTCTATATTCATTCCATTGGGCTGTCCATGATCTTATCTGCTACCTCTCTGTGGTGAGAAGACCCCAGAGCACATTCCTAACGCACAGCCCGGCATCAGCATCCACTAGCTGCCGGGATCCTACACTCTGACCTCCCTGGGTGATTTGCCTTCCGAGATGAGATGAGATGCTAATCTGAGTGGATGGTGCACTTGGCTTGCCCTACCCCCACCCCCCACCCCCCACCCCCACCCCCCGTGGCAGAAAGGAATGAGCCCTCCAAGTGTCCACCACAGTTTTAGGGATTTCACAATGTTGTCTACACTTCATTGGGATGCTGATGTATAAGAAGCAGATAAGTCGAACACTGTGTGATGCTTAAGGGACCCAGGCACCGAGAAGTCTTCACCTTTACCACACCCCAAAAGCTGCCCTGTATAAATCAGCCATTTTCCTGATACGGCAGATCTTGATTTTCATGAAGAACTCTCTGAATTTAACCATTTTCTTCATTAGCCAGGCATATAAAATTGGCCAAGTTGTAAACCACGGCTCAGTTGGGGTTGTTTTGTTTTTCAGTCAGGGTCTTACTATATAGCCCTGACTGGCCTAGAACTCAGAGATCCACCTGAGTGCTGGGACTAACAGCCTGTGCCACCACACCAGGCTGGGATGTTTTGATGCTCAAACTCACCCTACACCAACCGTATGGGAGTCTCTGCGAGTGTGAGCAGAGCACTTGTTCACACTCAAATTCTCCCTTGGGAAGCTACTTCACTTCATCTGTACTGTGACAATGCTCTCATGTGATTATAACAGAAACATGCATCAATACATGGAAACTACTTTAAGTACACCTGACCCCATGTGTAATACTCAGAAACCTCATGGGGCTATTATGAGAATAAAATGAGTGTAAGTACCAGTGAATATTAAACAGACCAACAGAGAAGCCTTGCAAATACTCATATTCTGACTAAATACAATGTATCTGTAATATCTGATATTCTAGCATAGGAGTCTTAACCGTATGGAAGTAGGGAGCTTACATAGACTAATATGGTCACTTTGCCAAGCCCAGAAATACTCACGGAAGAACAGACTTTTACGTTCCCTGAATAATAGTTTTAAATCGCAATATCACAAGTAATAATTCTGAAATGACTGTGGATACTCTCTTGACAGTAGAGAATGGGAAGCTGTGCAATTGCTTCATTACACCCAAGGACCAGGCAGAGTCCTAGCCAGATTCCTATCCGGAACTTCTGAGTGCATGATGCTGTATATAGGAATTCCACAGATGACAAGACGGACCTGGGTGATGCAGACTAGGATGGGGATACCTGTAAACACAGAGGACAATACCATGAGATGCAGTCTGAAAAACATACAGTACAAACTTCAATAACTTTGAGCAAGTAATTTAACCTTGCTTTGTGCTTTGATTGTCTACTCTCTAATATTAGCAGAGGAATTAGAGGCTACAGGAGTATTGGTTTGGTTAATTCACTTGGTCTCCTTAATTCAACAGTTACTTAAGCTGGCATGGGGGTGCTAGTCTTATCAGTCAGATGATTAACTTAAAACACTACTCCCATGGAGGCCGTGTGCCAGCCAGGCTTGCAATGGGTCCTGACTAGGCAAACAGGGCAAGTGGGAGCTATGGTCCCTGACTGCAGAAGTTGCTAGAGTCAGGCACAGTTCTTTTCCATGACCTTGATCAGACCTGAGCTCAGCAGTAGAGGGCTTGCCTCAAAAGTCCAGAGTCTTAGGTTCAACCCACAAAAGTGAGAAGAAGGAAAGAAAGAAAGAAAAAAAAAGAAAAAGAGCGAGGAAGGGGAAGGAGGGAGGGAGGGAGGAAGGGAGAAAAGAAAGAAGTAGAGAGGGAATAAATCAAGAAAAGAAATTGCCATTGCCTGAAAACATGGGGCTGTGGTTGCCACACAGTTGGTAGAGAGGTATGCCGAGCACACATCAGACTTGGCTTTACTCTCCAGCACAGTGTAAAGCCAGATGTGGAGGTGTACACTTCCCATCTCAGTGGTTGGGAAACAAGCAAAAGGATCAGGAGTTTAAGATTATCCTTAGCTACATAGGGAGTTTGAAGTTCACTTGGGACATAGGAAAACGTATCAAGAAGAAGAAGAAAAAAGCAAAGAAGGAAGGAAGGTTGGTTAAGAAAGGATGAATGGACAGATGGCAGATGGAGAGACTTATTGGTTGATTGATCAGTTGATTGATCGGTTGTCATGGCCTCAAAATTCTCTCTACCGTGGAACTATGCTGGTTTACTTAATGGCGTATACAAGGATTTTTTTCCTGCATTTAGTTAATTCAGGAAGCAATGCTAGAGAAAACAGTTTATCTTCCATCATCTGAAAATATGCACGCGTGCACGCACACACACACACACACACACACACACACACACACACACACACCTTTAAAAGTTTATATTGATGGCATTTTACTGACTTTTTACTAAAATATCTTCCAAACCAGCATAAGGATTATAGCCAATTTGCTTCTTACTTACCAAACACAGGTCATTCTGTGCTTTCTGCAAACAGCTTTCGTTGGTCTCCTCCCTGGTGATGTAGCCCCTACACTTTGCTGCCTCATGTGTTTGCTGAGACAGGTAGTGACACATGAACCTAGTGACCACTGATCACATTCCTTCTTGGGGCACATTATTCATCCACCATCAACTCTTTCTTTTTGCTATGTATAATTAGTGTCTTGGGCTTAACAACTTTTTTAGAAGTACAACTGTTAGGGAATCTAATTTTAATAGATGTAAGGAATAGTGTTCACAGCAACTCAAAGACAACACTCAGTCATGCTCTGTATTTGAATTAATGACATTGCATATATATATATTGCAATTACTTTTTTCTTTTTAAAATTGGGTCTTGCTATGTAGCCCAGGATAGCCTCAAACTCATGGTCCTCTGGCTTCCTCTTCCCAAGTGCAGGGATTACAGACATGAGCCTTCACACCTGGCTTGTTGAATATGGTTTTTTTTTGTTTGTTTGTTTCATTTAGCATTTTTGCTTTAATTGACCAGGGTAATTTTTTTAACCACTGCCAAATTACTAGTTAATTAACTATCTGAGAGTTAAAAGAAAGAAAGAAAGTATAGCACTTGCTGTGTTAAAACTCAGCATCCCAAACCCTTGAAAGTAGAGACATGGCCCTTAAAAGAGACTAGCTAAGAAGATCTGGACCAAAACAAAGATAAAAACAAGGCTCGCTCCCAGACAGTGACGCAGACCAAAGTTCTCCTCCTGCTACGATCCAAAGCTGCTGTCTGTAGCTTTTTCTGTGTCCTTGATATTTTTAGCCATCCCTGAACACACTGCTTTAAAAATCTAGTTTGTGTTAGAAGACTTTACAAAGAGATGAACTTTAAACCCGGGTAGCAAGGGAGCTCCCTGCAGGGACGTCCTCTGCAGCGACTTGACCGCAGCATCATAGTCAGCTTCAGTTGGCTCTTTTGTGAGGTAAAGGTGGAGGTTTGGTGGAGCCATAATGCCCCATGTTGTTTAATTCAGATTCACAAGAAAGCAAGGCATCAAGGGAAATTCTGATGTGTCCATGGACGGGAGCTGAGCCATCCTGGGGCGTCTTAAAATAAAATCCTGCTGGGTTCCCTCAGGACAGCTCTCCGAGTTGACACAGTAAGGCTGCTTCTCACCAGGTTCTATTTTTAAATCCTAGGTTTTTTTAAATTTTGTCTTTTAACTTCAAGATTGAGTTTCTAAACCATCTTTCATGAGTCTTGCCATCTTGCCAGAAAGATCGTTTGGTGGTTAGATGCTGTGAGTTCAACCTGTTAAGATGAAGAGGAAAAAGAAGGAAAAAGGAAAGTTGGAAGGCAAAGGCAAAAGGAGGGAGGAAAGGATGGAGAGGAGAAGGAGCGGGGCTGTAATTAGATGCATCAAGCAGTGCTCTGGGCTGGAGAGATGGCTCAGCCAGGACAGGGCTTCCCTTCATCACACGGGACCCAAGTCAAATCCCTAGAACCCATTTAAAGACCAAGACATAGAAGCAATCTAGAGGGCTTGCTAGTCAGCTAGTCCAGCCTACTTGGCGAGTTCCAGACCAGTGTGAAACCCTGTCTTGAAAAAAAAGAAAAGATGAATAGTGCCATCAAAAATGACACCTAAGGTCCATTTCTACATGCAGCACAGGCACCCACACAATACTCAAGAACATGCACACATGTGCATATGCATACGTAAAGAAGACATATTCTGAATACTTTACATGGATTTGTTTCCTCGGCAACTCAAGAAGACAGAGTCTGTTATTGTCCCCAAATGAAGAAACCTGGGCCTGCAAGGTACATCATCCATGCAAAGCTGTGCAGCCAGTAAAAGACACACCTGGCTTTGACCCAAACAGCCTGATCCTAGAGATAGACCTCCAGTGCTTACAATTCAGGTATTTATTCTTCAAAGTATTAAAAAAAAGTTGCCTTTTATATTTTCTTTTCTTTCTTTTTCTTCTTTGTCTTCTTCTTCTTCTTCCTCTTCTAAATTTCCACACAATCAATCCTTTATTATACAGCCCTAACTTTTGCTTGATGAAATCATGCTGAAGGTGGCAGTGAGCTGAAATGTATCTCATTTTTGAAGTCAAGAAGCCTTAGGTCTTGGTACTTTATCCTCTGCCATAAATAGACCATGTGTCCTTGGATATTATCTTGGAAGAATTACTAGATTTCTATAACTTTTTATTTCCTTCTTTGAAAGCAAGAAAAATTATAAACTAATAGTAACACAAAAATTAAATATGATAAAATACACAATTTGTATTTTAGCACATAGCAGACCATCCTTCCAAAGGGACATTTGCTAGAATGAAATGTTTAAGCATTATTCTCATTTCCTTATCTTTGCATAAAGTTGTATATAACTGTATAGAGAGCACACTTGAGAGTGTTCCTCTGAGTGGTGCCTACTGTCTCCACCATCTTCATGTGGTTTTAATTGTCAACTTGACACAATCTACAATTACCCAGTAAGCAAGTCTCAAGGATGAGTTGTCTAATCAGGTTGGTCTGTGAGAGATTATCTTGATTACATCAATTGGCATGTAAAGACCCAGCCACTGTGAGTAGCACCATCCCTTAGGCAGGGGGATCCTGGAGTAAGCTAGCTGATTGCTACCTGCATTAGCTCATCACTTCCCGCTCTGACTGCCCCTTCAAGTTTCTGCTGCCTTGACTTCCACACAGTGATGGTCTGTAACAAGGAACTGTGAGGCAAATAAACATTTCTCTGTTGAGCTGCTTTTGTCGGGATATCTCTTTTAAAGTTCTTATCATTTTTATTTCACGTCATGTATATAGTTTTGCATGGCCCTCAGAGTCTAGAAGCAAGCATTGAATCCCCTAAGCCTGGAGTTATAGAAAGTGTGAGCTGCCATGTGGATTTTAGGAATCAAACACATACCCTCTGGAAGAGCAGCCATTACTCTTAACCACTGATAGATCTTTCCAACTCTTGTCAAGGTATTTTATCATAGCAACAGGAAATGAAACCAAGACACTCTCTAATGAGATCTCACTATGTACACGTTGGAATCAATGTGCAAAGGGAGCACTGTGACTACTTCCGCTCAGCCACTGCTTTCCCCCAGGATTCGACCTACCTTGAGGGCCGCAACACACCCATCCTCTCCCTCTGCCACACCAGATATTCCAAGAATAGTTTTTAAACGCCCTATCATTGAAGAGCTATGGGCAGACTCCACAATGCCTGCATCCCTACTTTCACACTGCAGGTTTTCTTTTTCTTTTTTTCTTTTCCTTTTTTTTTAAACTCAAACTGATTCCTTTTCCCTCCACAGTAGGAATTTAAAGCCTGGTCCACCAGTAGGTATGTGCAACTAAGTGGGTCTGTGGTGAGAGAGAAGGTATAAAGAAACAGACCATCCCAGCGCCTTGTCACTGTAAAAGAAACAGGACAGAGATCAGTTCCAGAAGAAGAACCCGTGATCTGGACCAGAGAGCTGACACTAGGAAAACATGTAGATAGGACTGGGTAGCCTTGCTTAGGTCCTCCGAGCTTTTTAAAAGTACCTCATGTGAGGACAGAAACCATTCAATGTGGCAATGTCGTCCACGGCCACTCAAATCTCCCCAACCCCACTATCAGCAAGCAGAAGAGTAGCATGTCTGACCTACCTGGTCACCTCTAAAAGTGACTGCAGGGTGGAGGTCACCAGTATATATAGAACCCTTTGGCTTCGAGCCTGGAAAGCTTGCATCTCTGCCATGCTCCAGCCTGTGGTTCCTCTGAAGCATCTTGGGATGTCATTCATCTATTTCCGTCTTATTGACAGCATATTTGACCTAAGAGTTGAAGGGACCAAAGCTGCGAACCATGCGTGGACTACATTGGTAGGCTAATAAGGAAAGATGATTACAAAACTGCCCTATGGTGGCTTGCAATACCTCATTTCCCACAGCACTTACTGGACAAAGAAAGTGACTTGGGAGGATCTGGAACTATGTTCAACTCTAAAAGGAATCTTAGAACCCAGCCAGCCCTGGATCCCACTGTTTACATTGTTGATAAACAAAAGGCTCAGTTTTTTTCCACCCAAAAGTGACAAAGCAGGCAGGAGCAGAAAACAACAGACCTGCAATTGATTCTGTATTCTAGCACTTTCAGAATGGACAAATTACTTTCTTCTCTTAAAATCCATTTCCTCAGCTAGAAATAAAGAGGCCAGTACCTTCCTTCATGAAATTGTCTATAAGCAGCATAGGCTGCCGACCCAGTACAATGCTTATGAACTCTGCAGCATTATAATTCAGACGCATTCCAAATAGCACTGAGCTGTTTACTAGAAAATTAATTGGATAATTATTTTTAACAGAGCCTATTGTGAAACTTTCCAATAGAATCCAAATGAGATAAATTGACTTTGTTTGGCATTATTAGGAAGACGGAAAAGAAATAAAGTATGTTGACTCTTAGCATGTTTACATAAGTTTGAGTGGAGCTATCAAAGGTTTCTTATTGCCATCACGCATTGGCATGCCTTATCAGTTTCCAGTTCATATTTGAATTCTCTTCTCACCTAAATTGATTAATAGAGTGTGGACTAAATACTTAGGATTTGCCTTCTAGGCAAGCAAATAAAAATTTTAAGGCTTCTAGTAAAATGAAAGAGAGAGAAAGCGAGAGGGGGAAAGAAAAGGAAGAAAGAAGGGAAGGAAACAAGCAAGCAAGAATGGAATGGAGGAAAAGGGGACAGAGGGAAAAGGCGGGACTGGCTTTTGCAAGGTGATTGTTCTATCACCTCAGAGAAAAGTGACCCCACTTCCTGTTGTGTTAGTGACCTCAAACATTTGTCTTAGTGCTCTGGAGACTCAGAACTAACTGAAGACTCCCCCCCCAAAATGGCTTCTTTGTGCGAATTACACACATCGTCATTTACTCTATTAGAAACAACACAGATTAGAATTTAACTATTTATTAAAACTACTTGAAAAAGAACAATAACAACAATACATTTATTGTTTTGAGGAGGAAAAAAAACTCCACCAGCAAAGAAGTTTCAGCAAGAGACACAGCTTTGGTTTGTACCGTTGCAAATTCCTTTAACAAAACGCTTAAGTCATGTCTGATGCTGCATCAAAGCCTTTCTCTTTTGAAATATAAGAAAATTCATCTTTCCGCCATGTGCAGTTGAGAAAGGCATGTGCTTCTACGGCTTTCACAACAATTGTGGCTGCTCGCTGCTGCCACAGTAAAATATGACAAATATTACTTAGCATGATGGTGGCATCTGAGGCTGTACCAGTGAATCCTGTGCTCGGTTTGCAAATCTTCAGATCCCTTGCATTTCAAATGGCTCTTAGCTTATTTGCTGTTTTAGGGACACACAGGGCACTGGTCATTTGGGAGCATCATCTCGCTAGTTCCTGTCACGTGCTTCATTCTGCATCAGAAGACACTTCCTTAAGATTTCCACGAGGCTCACCAGAACTGCTTTACCTCCTGCAAATGTGGAAGGACAAAGATGGGAAATACACGTTTTTCCAAAAATCTGGATTTTTATTGAACTCTTGAGCCTTGGCTTCGAAATAAAGGGCTCTGTTTCCATGGGAAAAGGTCAGGTTCTGAAGAATGAATCAACATAGTTCATATGCCAGCTATCATTGCAAGTAAAAATGGATGGCTCGGCACACTTGCACACTCGGCTCCAAGTTCCGTGGGTTATGTCAAGGTGCCAGCAGACGGGCCCAGCACATTTATAGGCCAGTGCTAGTGCAAAGGTCAGCACAGCGAGCAACAGTGCTCTCTTAGGGCAGCGTATAAAAATGCTTTGCACCCCACAGACCTCTTGAGAGGTGCTCAGGGAACACTAGGGCTTTGCAGATGCATCATTGTCCCCAAGGTTAACATGGCTCTTACTCCAGTGGTTGAGTTTCTTAAACTTTCTCGACAGAGGTCATGAATATCAGGTGAATTTAGACAGGCGCAGTGGGGACGGGTGAGTGTTAACCTAGAAATGTGTTCATAGCCAGTTTCTGAGTAAAGGAGATGGTTAGTACTTCTGTTTGTTATTTTTCTGTGGCTGCGATAAAACACCGTGGTCAAAGCCACTTACAGAAGAAAAGGCTTATTTGGACTTATAGTTCCAGAGGGTTCAAGTCAACAAAGGCAGAGACACCATGGCAGCAGGCAGTGGGCATCAAAGCTGTAACACCTAAACCTCCCCAAACAGTGCCATCAGCTGGGGACCAAGTGTCTCTGTGACAATAGGAAACATTCCTGGTCCAAACAATCACAGTTTTTGTACTGTAGTATCTTTTGTGTTATAGAATACATAGGTATGCACATATTAGTATTTTCACATGTATATATAATACTACATACATATAGCATTTTATCTGTGTATAAATATCATGATTTGGAAGCATTTTGTACAGGTTTTCTGCAATGGTATTAAGAAACAGGAGGCATGGCTGGTGAGGTGGCTCAGCAGTAAAGCTGCTTGCTGTGCAAGCCGAGGGACTCTGGAATCTGCAGTGTGAAAAAAACCTGACTCCCAAAGGTTGTCTTCTGAGCCAGACACATACATCTTCTGATGCACACACACCTGCACACACACATGTGCACACACACCGTACACACACAAATAATAATAATAATAATAATAATAATAATAATAATAATAATAATAAATTTTAATGTAAAAAAGTGATTGGATAATGCTGTATTTTTGTTGCAACTCAATTTGTTTATTGAAAGCATTTATGAAGCCATGCACACCAGGCACTGTGGTACCCATCTATAGTCCTAGCACTTTGGGTGCTGAGGGAGAAGGATCACAAGTTGTTGCCTAGCCTCAGGTACATAGATAAGACCCTAGCTCAAAAAATAACCTTCAAAACCCAAGACAGCGAAAGGAACCCCTTTGGGGGTAGAGGCCCACACTATGCTTCATTCCCGTTGCCTCCAGAAGTTGTCACTTGGTCGTTTTGAAATGTTTTTCCATTGGGGCACGGTGCAGCCATGTGCTACCTATTAGAACTTCCTTGGTTCGCCCTGAAGGCCCCACTCTCATCTACCAGCACCGCTTTACAACATGGCAGGAGCGTTCAGACTTTGTGAAAACCAGTATGTGCCTCCAAAACTGCATGCTCATTGGTCATGTGACAGTCACTCTGTCTATCAGTACTGAGTCAGAATGTCACTCACTTGGGGGGACTTAATCAAAGATTGGAGGAAGTGTCTTCCCGGTAGCACTGATGGGACCTTCAGGGAGTATCAACCTCACACACTCTGCTGTCTATGGCTCAAATGTTCCTCAGAGTCTCTGTAGAATTAAAAAAAAAAGTTTTATTTAATATTTGTACATATATGTAATATAGTTAGACCTAATTCAGACACATGCCATTCGTTCCTCTCCAGTACCTCCTCAATTCGTCTCCATACACATCTCTCTCCCAGTTTCATGTGCTCTCCTTACCACCACCACCAAGTTGATACCGAGTCCATTTAGTGCTGTCTGTGTGTGCAGAGCTGTGGGACTATCTACAAGTGTAGCTACCCTGTCAGGGTCCACATCCCTGAAGAAAATTGACTCTCCCTCCCTTAGCTGCTAGCAATTGCCAATAGCTCCTCAGATAGGGGCGGGTCTTCATGAGCCCCTCCTCGATCCATGCCGGTGTTTATTTGGTTGTTGTTGTTGTTGGCTTCGTCTTGTGCAGGTCTTGATGCAGTCTCAACCACAGCATCCTCATGTGTGCGCTGTGCTGTCAGGTCCAGCAGATACAGTGTCACTCCCGACATCATTTCCTTTGGCATCTATCCTCTTTTCACCCATCTTCCATAATGAATCTCTTGAATTTTGTGGCAGCCTCCCTGAGGGAAACATGTAAGATTTGGAATTGGATCCCTAAAGAGTAGCTAAAAAAATAAATAAATATGCAGAGATTGGAACTGTGGGTAGAGGGAGCATAGAGACGCTGGGAATCACTGACACTTGCTGTGGGTCTCCATCGTCATAGAGGCCTCGTGACATCTTTTCTGAAGGCCTGGGGATGTTCAATTATGTTCAATCATTTGTACCAAAAGTGCTCTCCAGAAAACGAGACCCACCCAATCAGTGCCACGGAGAAGATGAAAGACATAGTCAAAGCCCAAGGTCCCTGTTAATGTCACGCAAGAAGAGAAGATGAATGGCTTGGTCAAACAGGATTACACTCAAGCTTTTTCTCATTAAACAGATTTTCCTCTGCCAAGCTAAGTGCAGGTGAGACACAACAGGAGCAACTGGGTTTTACTATCTGAAGCTAAGCTCTGGAGTGAGGGAGGTCTTGGTCACTTTGAAACATATTTACAAATACACCAAAGTAAATATGCTGTCATTCAGTGTTCCTCCCTAGGAAGCCCCAGCAGTGCACTATTCCCACCTCCAGAGCACAGTACTCCTAGGCCCCCCCACCTCCCCACCACCCCCTATCCCCCACCTCGCCAGCAGCTCAGCTCTGGATTTGCATAAAGAATTCTTGTTGCTGATGCCTCCCCCATTCACCCCACAATAAATCCTTTCAGATACTCCATGGCACAGTTTCACACTGTATTTTTGAAAACAGGCTCACTCTGTTCCATCAAACAGAAACAACAGGAAAAGCTGAACTGTTGCTCATGGCTTTACAGACTGCCAATGTGACTCTCACTACGTGCAAACACTCCTCTTTGTCAAAGCTTTCTCCCTCAGGTTCTTTGTCTCATTAATTTTCTTCCTGAAATAATTATATATTACTACACCAAGTGAATTTCTAGGCTTATCCACAGCCCATTTACTGGAAGTTTGAATCTGACTAGAGAAAATAAAAGACATAATGTGTCTTCTAAAGCCAATCCTGAAAAGGTATACTTGAAGTGATGAATTAAGTATGTGCTTGTGTAATTGGCGTGTGGTCAACTTCCTCTGACAACCCACATCTTTACAGATACCTGGCAGTCACGTGATGACCCCCTCAGTAGCTCCTACCTTCTGTCATTGGCCCCAACCCTCTCTCCAGTCCGTGCCCCACTCTTAGCAAGAATAGAGGGCACACAGCACCAATCAGATGATGTTGCTCTGTACCCCACTGAATTTAGCATCCCTAGTTATAAAATCATCTACAGAGAGCAAAAGCTGTGCCTTTCTAACGTACGTGGCTTTGCCTTAGCGCAGGTGCTCGATTGACAGTGTGATGTGTTATGGCCTGCACCCTTTCATGACGATCTTTGTTACTCGAAACATCAAACCCCCTTTTCCTAAAGCCATGGCTTCACAGAGCACTTGAGGTCATTTGCCAGCGATCTTTGCTTAAGTTATTCCGGGTTTTGCTTTACAGCAGAAGTGGCCATGTATTCACTCACTGGCTATTGCTAATTCTTCATAGCTTCGTGATAACATACATGGTTGGGTTTGGTCAAGTGTTCTCTAGGCTCTGCAGATTCAACGTCTTAGCTGATTTTCACATGCTCAGAGGAGAACGAGCTATGTATGGTCTCATGGGTTGTTTTTTGTTTGTTTGTTTGTGCTGTTGCTGTTGTTGTTGTTTTTGCCTATATAATGGCCTGGAAGACCTCACCGATAGTTACCTAGGAGTGCTCACTCATAGAGACGAACAGGAAGTCTAGACAAGCCCACCCTTTAGGAACGATGTGTAACGAGGCCACTGTGAGCTTCTAAGCATTGTAGAAGAGGAATAAGGAAAAGAAATCACCCGCAAACTGATGAAAGTGGCAGTGGCAGAGCAGGATGCTTGGTATCAAAGTCAGGAGGGGACTCGGGGGAGGGGACAGGCTGATCTCCAGGAAAGGTTTCCATTCAGAGGCAGAGAAGACCTGTCAGAGCTGAGTCCCAAGTAAATGAAAATTAAAGAAAAGTACATATTTCTGTCAAGTCCATTTGGGCCATAATAGAAATGCCGATTGCAAGTCCGTCCATCACACGGCTTCCACACAAAGGTGCACAGCAGACTTGGGGTTGGCCCTTGTCAGAAACAAAATTTCATAACATTTATATCAGACTTGCCTCAACATGTCAAAAAAAACTGCTGGATTTGGGAAGTACAGAAATAGAGAAATAATATACTGAGATGAATTTTTTTTTCTTTTAATAAGAAGTTCTATTTCACAAAGCCTTAAATGCATAGTGTGCAGGTCAGTGGTTATAAAAGACCAACAACAGCAGGTGTGGGAGGCCAGGTGCTCGGGGAGAAATGAAAGGACTGGATGGAGAGGCTGGGATCAGCGCACCTGTGTTTCAGGAAGTGTCACATAGCGTCATGGCCACCCTGCAGAGCCGGTGCCCGTGAGAACTGCCATTGTCAGTGGAGCTGTTGATGCAGGACCTCATCTCTGCATCTTAATGCAGGTGCAGTGTTTCTCCTCCTATTGCAAAGAAGCAACTGCGAGAGAGTCCTCTTTTCTTAGTTGTGAGAGCTGTGGGGCAGAATGGGGAGGGAGGAGGACCTCGGTGGTATAGGAGGGTAAGAGTCACTTACCATTTGGGATCCAAAATGCTAGGTCCACTCTCCTTACACAAAGGTACACAAAGAACGAGCTGTGATAGGTGGAAGATGAGAAAATGGGGAATTTGTTTCTTCTTCTCTTGGAAATAGCATCAACACCACATCACACCAGATACACAAATTATAGTGTACAATATTTCAATCATTGTGTCCTTAGAAGGCCAAAATGTTTTCATTTATATCAATTGCATTTATAGCTTCAAAGGAACATACTTTTTTGTGGAGAAGAGGACCTTCCATATGAAAGAAAATCGGACTCAGAAGTTTGTGTAAAAAGCACACCATTTCGCTTGTGGATGCTTTTGAGTGTTTTTGTTTGCTTTGGGGGATGAGGAAAAGTCAAGAAAATGGTTTCATTATTGTCTTTAAAACCATGCCGCACATAGCTGGCTCTTGGAATTGAAATTCCAAGCTCAGGATTTGTTTTCTTCCTACTTGACCTCAATATGACACCCACATGTTGCTCCTTAAAGCCAGTGTGCCCACCCTCCAGGAAGCTGCCAGCTATTCTAGCTCTGCCCAGGGGCGGAGCACTTCTATGTATCCCTGGAGTAGGAGATGAAGTCATTCCCTGGCTGTCACAGGTGGAGACACTAAGATCAAAGAACGGAGAATGAGGTTGGTAATCAGCATCCACTTGCACTGCCCATCAAAACACAGATTTGTCTCCAAGAATAGAGCTGTTTGATCACTTGCTCTTGACTGAGAACTATAAAAGCCCTAGCCCTTTGATCAGAAGCCCTCCTAATCCTGGGGAATGGGCCCTATTCTCTGGCACTGGGGAATGCAGCAAGCTATCTGATTTCCAAATCAAAACACTGACTTGCTTGAGAGAAGACCATGCTGAGTTCTTAGTGCACCCACTTTGGAAGTTTACTGAAACAATGGCTTTGCAGTGCAGGATTTTAACAATAAACCTTGACAGAATATGCAGAAGTGTGGTAGGATGCGTTGTTCTTCAGAATAAGCACTGCTGACACAGGAGTAAGCGAGGAGCAGGAAAGGCTAGCAGTGAATCCAGACCATTTATTGTCACTTTAAAAATAGAAAAGCCTGGGCTAGCCTTGGTGGTCCATGACGTTTTTCCCAGCACCCTGGACAAGGAGGCAGGCTCATCTCCAGGACTTTGATGCCAGCCTGTTCTACATATTGAGTTCCAGGCTAGCAAGGGCTACATGGTGAGACCATAAAAAGAGAAAAAAATCATAAAAAGCCAGCATAAAGGACAGTCAGGCTGGCAAGAGAAAAACCCACTGGGCTTCGTGGCCCTGCCCTCGCTCAGCTGCTAGCGACTGTTTCCCTGTTTGAGTTAGCCTTAAAAGAGAAAAGTCTACTAAATTTGGGGGCTTGTGTGTGGTTTTTAAATGCAGCCTAAAGTGTCACAATGTATTTGATGTCTTTGTAGTCTCTTCTTACTTGGTAACACAGCTTCAGAAGTGAGTCTGTGGACTGTGTATTCTATTGATTTATACCTGGCCCCAAAGTAAAATAAAACAATGAGTCTTGTGGGCACTCTGCTTTGCTATGGCATGAGTGTGCAGGTACACATGTGTGCCCCCCACACACACACTTTAGTCCCACATTTAGCCTTCTACTATAAGTCTCTGTAACGATGGCGTTTTACCTTCCCTAATTTGAATGGAAGATGAGAGCTTTGACACCTAGCATTCCAAGTCTATTAAGAAGCCCATTCCACTCTTGGACCTGCCCTAGGAACACGGTTGATAGATATCAGCCTTTTGATGTGGCAGACACTGTCCTCCCTCATTTCCTGTTTGCTCTTTCCATCACTTCTTTGGCTGTCTCAGCAGTGTCCTCTGCGGCTATGCTGACATCGTGGACCTTAAAAAAAAAAGAAAAAAGGACACAGGACCAAAATACTGTCAGATCGTGGAAGGCATACTAGATGCAATAAACAAACAACCCATCTATGCCACCATCCCATGCTGCTCACCACAAGACGCATAAGCCATAGCTAGGGCGTGATTCTGTATGCTTAAAAAAATAAAACTTTATCCCAGCCACAAGTCAGGGAAGGGGCAGAGCCTGCCCAGGCAGGCTTCTGTAGCATCTTTTGAGGGGCCTCCTAAAGTAACCACATGGATCACTTGAGCAATCGAGTCTTGTTTCCTTCTTTGAATCATGAAGGTCATTATATTTCAGAAAACACTTTAAAGGTTAAAGAAAAAAGCATGGGTCATTCCCAATTCTTTTCCTAGGAGAAACAATAACTTTTAGCATTAAATATGGAATCTTCCAGATTTTTTTTCTCAAAGACTTCCCACAAAGTGGTGAAAGGGAAGTGACTTTGTCTGAAAGGTATTTGTCCCTGTTTTCTGGCTCCTCCCTGTTTTTCTCCAGCATCTATGTTTTCACCTTTACAGTGTTTAAGCTTATTTTTCTTTACTTGTAAAGGTATTCAGGACTTTATATAAAGGGAAGTCTGGGGACTGAGAGGCTGTGAGTCTCCTGATGATCTTTCTTCATATCCTTTTTCTTTCAACCAGCCCTTTGCAACTTAGCTTTCCCAAGGGGATGATAACCCCTCACCATCTTCACTCCTCGTGACCAGCGTGCCCCATCATGGCACCTGACTTTCATCTTTGCTCATCTTCCTACTCCTAAATGACCTCTGACGCCTCCCTCAAGGAAAGGTTCACATCCTCCCCTCTCATCAGCACCCGGGCTCACTCCTTGTCCTCTTTCTCACCCTGTAATATGCTCTCTTTCTTCTCTTTACTTTAAAGAGTAGCTGTCTTCTAGGCTCCTGAGATGAGTCCACATTCCCTCTGTCTCACAATCTCATCTGCTCGTGCCATTTTCTTATCCCTCCATCTGTATGTGTACCTCTATCCCTCTTCTTAGGTATGGACACTATGTCCACATGGTCAACTAGATGTTTCTACTTGGCAGAATGTTCCAAAGGCACCACAGTCCAGCCAAGACTTTGTGTCCTCACTATCTTCCTTACTTTTCCTGGGTGATACTGAATTCAGCTCCCTCTAGGGATGCTCATCACCAGGGCAGTCACCCTGGTTGTGGTGGCTTTAGAAGGACAGAGAGAGTAAAGAACTTCAAGTAAGTAGGGACCATTCATTCTAGTCTAACAATGAAGAGAAAGGAGAAAATCAGATGTGAGAAAATCACCTTTTAAGGGAGGGGAAACCCAAGTGATTTTGTGAGTGGTAGGGAAGAGACTAAAATTGGGGACACAAGAGGATTGGAATTGAGCCCAGACACCCCTGAGGCTGAGAGCTAGGGTGGCAATGTGAAGGTCTTATCTTCCTGCCGCTGTATTGTTCATTCTGTATATGACTTCTGCCTTGTTTGTATCATGCAGCAGTAACTAAATAGTGATAAACCATTTTTGAGGTACTTATATAAAATATTTAACTTTTACATTCATTTTGACATCTATAGTTAAGGCAAAAACTAAATTGGGGCCAATTTATCCTGTTAGAGAGACAATGTGTTCCTTTTCCCTTTAAAATTCTCCTATGTAAATCCCATTCCTCATGACTATGAAAAATACTCTTAATCGAGTTCACAAACAGCTAATATCTTTCAATTGAAACTACTTTTAAAAGGGGTTTTTTGTTGTTGTTTTTGTTTTGTTTTGTTTTGTTTTTTGGGGTTGTTTGGTTGGTTTGGTTTTGGTTTTTGTTTGGTTTGGTGTGGTTTTTTTGTTTGTTTGTTTGTTTGTTTTTTGTTTCTTTGGCTAGTACTAAGGGTTGAACCCAGGGTCTCGTGCATGCTCAATAAATGCTTTGCCACCAAGTTACATCCTCAGCCCAAAACTCTGAGCTTTTTTTTAATCCACTCATCCTCTAGAATAAGCAATTTATCTCATTTGTGGACTCTCGGTGGCATTAGTTTTTATTGCTATGTTAGCTTTGTCCAGTCTTTTTCCTGTGGGATAATTCCCACATCCACGGTAAGGACAGCGTTGTCTTACAATTTCCCAAGTGTCGTGATTTACTTAATTCAAATCAACACATTCATAGGGTAACGAAGAGAGGGTGAAGCTCTGTGTGGGGCGGAGTTGAGTTGCCAGGTAGCCTTCCGGTTCTTAAGGGAACCATGGATGTTCTGGTTGCATGGTGTTTCAAAAGGTGTCAGCAGGAACAAAGAACTAGGCAATCGCCTTTCAAGCTAGTCAGATAGAATCCAGAGTGATGTCACTTGGAATGGTGGGGGAAGATAGGAGACATTGAATTTGGAGTTCCAGACATGACAGCAAGCCTGAGCTGAGACTTCTTACAGGCAAGGAGACACGGTCAGCAAGCTGTGACTCCCCTCATTTCTCCACCTTGAGTCCTCTCACCGTTTTAGCTTCCTCAGGTGCACTTAGTTAAGAGTGCTCAGAAGTGAACACAAGCAGTCAGCCTGAGAGGGCTGGGATGTGAGGGGCCTCAGCGCCTTGCCTCAGTTGAGACCCTCAGCTTCAGCATCTTGCCAAAGCTGTGGGTGGAGCACAGAACGCTATTACACTGTGGCTTCTCCTCCCACAATAAGCCCTGCCCCTTCACACTTGGGCAGTGGCAAGACTGGCTTTCTTCCTCCTCCTACCTCACTCCTCTGGCTGGTGTGCGAGGTCTTGCAGAAGCCAGGCACTTACTTGCCTTCTGGGCTTGGCAAAGTGCATAGGAAGAAGACAGGGCTTCCCGGCTGGGAGGAGGGAGGAGAGCTGAAGATCCCGCCTGGGCTGGCTCAGCTAAGCAAAGTGGGCAGCTCAGTGCTTGAAAGAGGACTGAGCTCACTCGCTCGCTCGCTCGCTCGCACTAGATATCAGTAAGTGGGTGACTGTATGGCTTAAGGAAAGATCAGATGAGTGCCCCTGGGTCATGGGGGAGACTTGAAAATGTTGCCTGCTTCTAGGGGGGAAGCCGCAAGGCTGCTGGCTCTGTGCGCTCTCTGTGTCTCGAAGAGGCTAGAGGCTTCAGCACAGAAATCAGAACTCCAAATGCCTCCTCCCTGTCCTGAGTATTGGCAACTTCTAAAGAGTAGTTGTGGACATGATCTTCTTTCCTGACTCCTTTCCTCAGGGAATGTTCTTCTAAATCAGACAGTTGGGACTGAGTGGAATGTGGGAAAGAAAGTGGAATGTGATATTAAAAGAAATTGCACTTTCTTTTATATTCTGTACTGCTGACATTGTTATGTCTACTAGCAGTAATTGTCAGGAAAGTCTGAGGCAGGGGCTTAATTGGGGAAATTGAGTCTTTGCGACCAGGAAACTGAATAGTCCATATGTTAGGGATTAAATACAAAATTTATGTTATAAATAATATATGAGGTTTTTTTTTAATCATTAAAGGGGAACAGCAGCCAGGAAGCATTAAAGTGCATGATACAAATTAGACAAAGAAAATTTCACATCCATGGCTTCTTGCAGTAGTCAAAAATTCCAGGATGTTTACAAAGTCAGGACAGTGATTCAGGAATGCTTCAATTATTGTTGTACATTATTAATACTGTTCCCGGGCAAGATTTGTGGTTCTCTGGTCAGCAAGTTCTGGCAATGAACTCACTGCCGCTGGTGCAAAGAATTCTGGGATGTCTGACAGTGAAATGGATGGAAGGACTCACATTCCATCTCTACTTAATGCCCTTTTGTCCAGAAATCGGGTCATGCAGATGAGCTATTTGGTACGTATACAGATCAATATTGGGAAAGGCATGTCTGAGGGTTGTGTAGCAGACGGACTCCTGATACTGTCTCATTGCAAGCCCTGGGATGGGAGGACCCAGAAGTCAAGAGACAGGAAGTCAGCTTGGCTCAAGCCAAACTTGTTCACGTTGTTTTCCATCCATCCCGAAATGGAGCCTCAGATGAGGTCAAGAATAACGGCTAAGAGGAACAGCATGACCTTTCCTTCTGCCTAAGTGTCAAAATTTGTCAGTGTGTGGATGAAGTTGGGGGGGTTCTAGTGATGCGTCACAGTGCTTGAAGTCTCTGATCGCTACGTTTCAGCAAATGACACAAAATAAGAGATATATTTGTGTGGAGGGAGAAGTGTGGGAATTCATGTTTTCAAATGTTATCCCCCAGTCTGCGGCATAAAAAAAGCCTTGTGTCACGGTCACTGACATGCGGGGCCCCGGGTCAGCACAAGTGGTCCTATGACGCCACAGATAGAAATTTCAGAAATCTAATTCTCTTAATTCTAGTATATGTGGATAATATCCGAAACAAGGTGTCTTTGGGGGTTGTTTTGTTTGTTGGTTTTGGTTTTTGTTGTTGTTGCTGTTTATTTGTTTGTTTGTTTTTTAACTTAGGAAAACAGGAAACTGTATGATGAATTTTATCTCTAGTTCTCATTACTATGAAGGGAACCCATTATACTTCTGGAGTTCCCACTGAGGAGGAAAAAAAAAAAAGACTAAAACATGTTACTATTATTTCTACAACACAACTGTGAGCTTACTGTTATGGCCATGCTCCTCGCCAACCTTAGAATTTGTATGTATAAACCCTACCACAGGGCAGATGGGTAAGGAGCAGCCATTAGGACTAGACAATAAAATAATAAAACGGCAATAAAGTACACTTATAGATATGGCCTCGGCCATTCCAGCTTCACAAACTTTTATTGTCTGTTTTAAAAATGCTTTTTATTCCCAGTGTTAGTATTCATGTGATTTATCGAAATATTGCAAATCGGAGGGTTCATTATCTGAAGTATGTAATACTTATTCTTTAAAAATATAAGGCATTGAAATGTAATGGGTGACAGCTGACATCTTAAGAACAATATAATTCTAATTGAAGTTTCTGTTCTTGAGGGAAAAAATGTGCTAAGAGTCTTCACAGGGCTGCTCATTTATCTCACAATGCTAAAGAATCTTTGCTGAAACTATAGAATAAAACAGACTATTGAGAAAGGACCAAAAGCATCCTTTGGAGGTAAAAGGATGAGCAGCTAGAGTCAGGGCGTAGATCTAAGACGGTGGCTTGCTGTACTTGAGAGACTGATGTGAAGAGTGATACACTGTGACTAGTGAAAGTGTTAAAGAGTTTTATCTTTAAGGTTTATTAAGTAGGAATTACGTTTTTTTTTTTAATGAAAAGAAACTAAATGATATTTAAAATTGTTCTTTCACAAGAAAAGTAAAGAACAAGGCTATGGAAAGCTAAGCAGTGATGAAGACCTCGAAATAATTGTTGATCAGAAGCAGGTAAGTGAACACTCCATGTTTCCTGTTGCCTGTAGAACTTGACCTGGTAGCCCTCTGGGTTCAGAGCCCTTTCCTGGAAGCTGTTTTAACCTGCCCGACTAGAACTATTATTAATACAGATGTAGGGAGCATCAAAGCCTCCTTCATCTCTGCCCCAGTGACTTCTGTGTGACGCCAGCATGTGTGGAGTTGTGTACAGGGATTAAATAAAAGAGCACAGAGCAAGGGCAGAGGCGAGAACTCCCAGGGCTCAATGCAATGAGTCAAAATAATATAATTTTGATTGAGAGAGAAAAAACGTTGAAGTAAGAGCTAGGAAGCATATTATCTTGAAAATGAGAAACACTGTCCTTGGTGTGTATTGAAAAACAAGCCACGACTGTGGGGGAGGGGATAAAAGGTGTGAAGGTTTGTGATATTTAAACTTAGATCTTGCCCAATTTAGTTTCTCGGTTTGTCTGCAGCAAGTGTCGAGACAATTTGAAATGAAAACAGATTGCTGCATAGCCAATAATGCTGCCCATAATTTGAGAAGCCTCTCGGTTGGATGTTAGTGGCCCATAAGGTGCAATGAAAATGGCTTAACAGAGCATAAACAATGACATAGCAGGGAGCGGACTGTATCCTGCCAGGACACGGACTTGGCATTAGCCCTTAACATCTTTGTTAATTGTCAAGGAGACAAGATAACTGTCCATCTATTTAAAATACGCATGACATCAACTCTGAGGGCAGCATAGACTCGGTGTCAACAGAGTGGTAACTAAAGGGTCTGGGCTGACAAGGACATTAAGAGAGTGGCCACTGGCTTCCAGCAAAGCTGTTGAGTTTGGACAACTTCCTCATCCCGTAGTTGGTTCTGTGCCATGGTGATTGCACTAAGGGAGCACATAACTGTAGGGACCTTCTGGGAGATCCTGGCTGGGCAAGGTGTTCTCTGTGGAAGTTCACAGTATCCCCGCACAGCAGGGCTTGCCTCATTGCCACTGTGTTCCCTGCCCCCGTTGTCCGTGTCACTCTGCTGCTCCTGAGTACAGCAGGGTAGGGGTGCGAGGGTCTGGCCTGCATTCTGTTACTCACTGCCAGATTGTCAGTTTAACTAATAAGAAATGTGGAGTGCCAGTTTACACCGCTGTTATTTTAATTATGCCAGATTAATTACTTGGGAGACGCACTCTAGACCTCCCGTGGACTGTGATTACGATTAAGGGGTGGACCTACTTGATAGATAAACTAGTAAAGGATGAGCGAGTACACCACGAGAAACACACACACAGACACACACACACACACACACACACACACACACACACAGAAACACAGAGACACACAAACACCGAAACACAGACACACACTCACACACATACACACACACACCGAGAAACACAGAGACACACAGACACACACACACACACACAGATACACACATACACAGAGGCACACACATACACACCTCTCTATCAAAACAAAGTTAGTTTCTATTTTTTGTTTTGTCATACAGACATCGAGTCTTACCTTGCTGCTTCTTTATTATCTTTCTCCTCAAAGCTCTTAGGTTCTTCCTGCTTAGCCTTTGTGTTTTAGCTAACTGTTGTCATTCAGAGAACTACAGAATTACTTATCTTTACATTTTTGAAGAGTCCAAGAGCATCACTCTTCATTTTCTCATGCCGACTTTCCACGACTTCCAGTGCTGTCACACACATTGGTGTTGCTCGGAGTGACCCAGCACTGCTGAGTCATTCCTGTCAAACTTGCTCCAAAATGTGACAGCTTTGAACACGTCAGCTTAGGAGCTGGCTGCTGGCCCTGAGGGGGTTGCCCTTCTTTGGGAGGTTGTGGGGTTTGAGTTTTGAGCGAATCCTAAATTGAAGCAATGACATGTTCATACCCCTTACTAAAATATCAAGGAAAACACTAGTTATTCTTTATAAAACTCCAACAAAATTATTCCTAAGATTAAGAGACCAAAAGTTAAACATGTATGTGAGTATGTGCAAGTGTCAAATGCATTTTTTTCTCTAGAACCCCAAAGTTGTTCATTCCATATATAAAATGAAAATTTGCAAATATGTGTTATATATATACATATATATGTGTTAAAATTTAAACCCTGTGTCCCTATATATTAGTTTGCCAATAAGCTTTATGTGCAATCTCTATCTTCAAAAAGCATAGAGGAAATAATTCCAAGTAGCTTTTCTAGTGAGTGATGCCAAAAGAAATCCCAAGGAAGATAAACAAAACGACTGAAGTTCCGTGATGGGCAGAAGCCGACACTCTCATTAAATCTGTCACTCAGCTGCTGTCACTCCACAAGTGCTGTGCAAGCTATATGCCAGGTCATCAGTCAGGTGATTCGCAAGCCTCGTGCTTCCACGGAGAGCCCACAGTCTTGCTTACGTAAGCATATAAACAGCAGAAGCGCCATGTAGGCTGTGGGCTCTCCGTCTCTGGCAAAAGATGCTGCTGTGTTATTTTGATGTGGAAAAAAACACAGTCAATTTCGTAAATGTGTAAGGTTTTTCTTTTTGAAGAGCAATATTGTACTTTCTCCCATTGTGAAAAATTCCCTGGCAAATTTGCTTCAGAATGCATATTTTTTAAATCTCACAGAATTCTTAAGCTAGCATCCTAAACTAACAGACAATATATATTTATATATGTATTCCCATACTTAATCTAAATATTAATGTTTTGCATAGAGATCCGAGCCCATATTTTCCACCTGATATCCCCAAAGGCTTTAAGCTTCAAACACAAAAGTAGTGAAAATAAATATAATGCAATAAAATCTTAATGACATTAAGTTCCAAACACTGCCCATAAAAACAACATTATCTCTGTCCTTAGTGCTGAACGAAATCAATACTAAAAGTAAACCATGTATGTATATCACTCATAAGTTATATACGTGTGTGTAGACATGTGTATATAATTTTATAATCACAGTATTCGTTCTTCATTGGAGAAGACAAGAGTCTTGATTGGAAATTAGTCTTAAGCAAACACAAATTACTTCCTGAAATTGCTGGTTATTTCAGGAATGAGAGTGGATGAAATAAATGGGAAAGTAACTTCCCTAAAGAATTTAGAGCCTTAACTATTTTGAATCAATAATGAATTTGCTCTGTTTCACTTGTTGTTTTAATTGGCCTTCAGCTCAACTCAAGATTTCCTGTATGTTGGGCTATATGTGTGTTCACAGAGTTTGTGTCTAGGATGTTTTCAGATTCCACTTAGACTTGAAGGAAGTAAAGACAGAAAGCCAAGTATGGAGGATTCAGAGCTGTAGTGTAAGGATTGCACAAATGCATGTACAGGATGCTTGGGTCTAGTTGATTCTGGACTCAAAGGCAGTTGACACTGTGTGTTTCTTGGTGTACTGAATGAAGAAATGACATATACCAGCTAAGTGCCTAAGGAGTGCACACATCAGGCCAGGGCAGCGGTTCTCTAGCCTTGGCAGCCTCAGAAGTGCCCAAGGAGCTTCCTGGGCAGAGCGCACTCATCGTCAACTCTGTGAAATGACATCGGGCCTGAGAGCATACATTTCTCAGTTCTCCACTACTGTTGTTGGTTTCAGAGCACACTCTATGACAATATGGCCTGAATCAGAGAAAATAGTTACTGCAATTCCCAAAGGGGAAAGGTATATGGGACCAGTAATGAATCTGACATTCAAGTGGTCATTACCTGGAAATTTAAAAGCCAGAATCCATAGGGACCTGATGCCATGGTACCTAAAAATCAGGTCATCGTAGACACCGCAACAGTGGTGCTTTGAAGACCCAACCCTGCAGCTGGGTTGAATTCCCTGCAGTCGCCCTTTTGGTCTTGAACCACAAGAACTGCTTTGTAAACTGGTGTCTTGATTTTCTCCTCCAAGGGTTTATTTGGGGCATAGCCAGTGTGTATTGTTTTGAGGAGCTAACCAGCCCCTTGTACTCCTGGTCCCTCCAATTCAGCAAGCCAGAACCTTGAGACCTAGTGTAATGAAAGGACTTTCCCAGAGTCCCTAGTTTTCTATCAAGAACATTGAAAGCCATGGACCCCTAAGGTCATGGTCTAAACTCTGTGCCCTCTGCAACATTACTGGTTGCTCAATAAATTGGTTAAGAAGTGGTTTTTTGCCTTTCTGGTCTGCTCGTAGAAAATTACCACCTAGGAACTGAGAAAGTTGCCCACTTCTATTACTGAGCGCTCATGGGGATATACTCCCCCAACAAACACTTAACTGTCTACTGCCCTGTTGGCCTTTAGGCATTTCAGAAAAGAAAAGCTCTTCCAAACAAACAAACAAATAAAAGACCTGGACAGAATAAAACTACAAAGTTCCCTTCCCACCCCCAACATCTAAGGAAGGACTCCTAGCACACAAGAAACAAGATAATACACATTTTACCTAGCCTGAAACCTTTCTGATTCTCGTTGAAAAACTTGTGAGAGGATCTTAAGCAGAAAGCAGTGCACACTGGAACTATTACTAAAGAAAATGAAGAAACAAAATCGAATTGCCCCTCATATCTCCAATAGCCCCAAGCCTTTCAGTAGGATTACAACCCTGTCTTGTCATAGAGGCTCAGTGAAAATAAACTGTGTAAGGGATATCAAGGCCAGTGTCAAATCCAGATGAAAGAGCAAGGCCCAGCTTCCTTCTGGCACTAACAGATAGCCTGTCCTACCACCAGCTGGGTCAAGCCGGGGACTCATAAATAGTAAAAGGATGAGGGAATGTGTGTAACTGTCTTCTGGATTCAGCACCATCTGGACGCTACTTCTTGGCTATATCAATATGGTGGCTTGGTTTATATATAATTCATACCCCGTTTGCTCCTGAGGGTTCCAGAGTGCTAGAGCCTGTCTCTTGGTGTCACATGGGACAGTTTCTCTGGTGCCATCTCAGAATTCTGTACATCAAGAACAAAGGACCCCCTACCCACTGCCTACCCTCACTCACCTACCCCCAACCCCTGCTCAGCCTGGAGACCTGAAACAGGGGACTCTGACACTTAGAGAACTCAGCACCCCGCACAGCTGGGATGCCCTGACTGAGCTGGCAGTAGGCATGAGCTCATTAGCAATTTCCTCATAAAAGATTGATCAATAGGAGGTGCTTTCATAAAAAGAAGGCAGATTATTTACCGTGCGTGTGAGTCGGCACAAACAAAGATTTGTTTCTATAGACCAATCATTTCCATCTTTTCTGCGAAGTTATTTATCATCAACAAATACGGTAAAGAAAGGGCGACATCTCCCACTAGGTTAAACCAATTTTCTGGAATTAAGGCTGGGTGAGCTGTATTTTTTTTTTCCAAACAATATCGCAAATATCAGGGACTCGAAAGTTAACCCCGAAGATTTGATACGGCAAGGGAAGAGCCACAGGATCACACATAACGCGCGATGTCTTCCTCTGTGTTTTCCTTACACAGAGTGTATCATACACTCTGGCCTGATGTCCCTCATTGCAACCCCATACACTGATTCTGTTCAGCAGCACCTGACTCTAGGGGCAAGCGCTGGGGCAAAAACTCAAAACCTTCGTTTTAGAGTCTTTTCACAGCTTACCATAACGTGAGGCATTAGGCCACAGAAAACTTAGCAGGACACTTTTCCTAAAGTGAGCCCAAGGCATGCAGGAGTGCTGAGCCAGACTCGCTTGCCCTGATTTCTGCTTCAGCTTGGCCCTCCTGAGCAGAGGAGTCTGGAGTAAGCAGTTAGGCTTTCTGCATCTTCATGTTGTCGCCTGTACCATGTAATCATGCCATCTGCACTGGCGTCTGTTCCGAGGCTCACAGGGGGACGCTTCCTTGGAAAACTATGTGTCCCTTGGTCAGAGCCAGGCCTAGAATCTGGGGCCCCTGATGTTCAGTCTAGTGCTTTCCACAAAGCTCAGCTTCCTCGAGGGATAGTCGTAAATGGGTATTGTGTCACGAGAAATGCACTTTGTTACTTCCAGCACTGTATTCCTGGGTGTTCTTCACACCTTCTGGGGACAGGTGCTCCAGGCCAGTGTATGTCATGAGCCAGACCTTCCGCCACACCATGCTCATGGCACTGTGACTGTAGCACACACATGCCAGCCACTCGCAGCGTTAGGCTGGTTCCAGCCTGAATTTTGACTGAGAACAGGGACTGGCCGCATGGAAACGGTGCCACTTTGGGAAGACCAAGCAGCTTGTCTGAGCTAGAGACTGTCCTGCTCTAACATGAGGGAGATGTCTGTTATGTGAAGTTGTTGAGAGGATGACACAGGGCCCTCAGTCCGAGGCTTAGCCACGTGCATGGCAGGTGTTGCTTACTTCCTTCACAAGTGGCAGGCACCGAGCCAAGCGGTGGTAGGGTGTTGACAGCAACGTTGACAGCCCTACTAGCTACTGCATTCTTTGGATCTGGGAGGGGTGGACAGAGCTATAAGGACTCTGAGCAATATTGTTTTCACTAGGGCCAGAGCTGTGGAAGCCTAGCAGGCTGTGGCGCAGGGCCTCGGGTGTGGAGAGAGCAGAGGGCAGCGGCCACTTGGCACACACTTGCCACTCTAGAGAAAGGCAGTGCATACAAGCTCCACGGATTGCCTGGCGAGCCGGAAATGAGCCTATAGCCATCACACAGTAACCGGTCAAGAAATATAAGTAAGCTGCTGCTGTTAAAATGTCTATAATCAACTTTAAGGCTTTAAATAGTATTAATCAAAAAAAAAAAAAGGAAAAGAGGAAAGTGTTTCTGGGCATAGCCCTACGGGACCCAGCTTTTGGACATATAGTGCCCAGGAGACTCTGGGATCAAAGGCAGGCACTATGTGAACAGAGGATGGGGCCCACCCTTCGCTGTGTCCTCTGTCTTCTGAGTCACATTTCCCTCACAGCTATCCAGATTAGCTGCTGATCTGATTGACAGAGGGATGGTAAAGTATAGTTTACAGGTCATTTCAAGTCTTTCGGGAAGCTCAAGTTTCTTAGGAGGGAGCCTGGCAACAAAACTTCCCTCTTGATGGAGTGAGGAGAGTACACTTTCACTAGCAGATGATGTTTGTTGCTCAGGACAGAGCAGAGACAGCCCAGTCAGGACAGCCTTTTACTTTTATCTCTCTGCTTGTCTGTCACTTCAGCGAACAGCAAGGTCCCAGCACTGGTCAACCCGCCTCTCCTCTCCCTCATCTTCCCTCAATATCCAGACAATAATGCAACCTGCCAAGATAGTTCCGTCAGCAAGAGAGAGAGAGCCTGAGTTTCTGTCCCCAGTTCAACATCACGTGTTAATAGATAGCTATAAACTTGTCCCCGGATGGGGAGACCTGGTGGCACTCAGAGGAAGGATAGCTAGTTACCAAGAAGAGACTTGAAATTCTGAGAGCATATAAAGGGGGAGGAGGTCTCCCTCAGTCACAGACATAGGGGAGGGGAGAAGGGGAGAAATGGGAGGGAGGGAAGAATGGGAGGAAACAGGGGAAGGGCTAACAATCGAGATGTAACATGAATAAATTAATTTTTAAAAAGAAAATAAATAAATAAAAGGAAAGGAAAATGGATTTTCATGTTGGAAGTGTATAAATGTTAAATCGTTTTCAAACAACCCAAGGAAACCATGGTTTTTCCTTGCTTCTTCTTTTTAATGCCATGGGCGAAGTGGTGCCGGCATGTACAGAAATATAAGTGCATAATTGAAGTGGCGTGAGCTGACACAATGAGTGCAAAAATTATGTGATCTATGAAAGGAGACGCAGAGGCAGCAATGCTTGAAGGCAGCCTGGGCCACTTAGAGAACACCCTGAGGAGACCCCCACTGCTGCCTTACAGAAAATGTGGGGCTTTGGCTTCTAATTTTCATTTATAGATTCACCTGATTTATGTGAGAATTCTGGGCATCCTGGTTAGAAAGAATGATCTAATCCAGTTTAATTAGTATGGTGTGTGGAACCCATTCTCACCCACTCCTAATAGAATCATAAGGAGAGGGTCTGTGTACATGGGTCCCTCTTGTCAGAGAAGTCGGTGGGCAGAGGAACTTTGCTTGAAGAAAAACCAGGAAGTTTAGTTATGTTGATTTCAATTCTATCCAAATAGGTGAGACCCATAACAAAGAAAGAAGTAATTAGATGAGGCTCACCAAGTTACTTCTCACCACAGGAAATTCTAGCACTCTAGTTTGTAGGCTTCAGCTGGGCCGTTCATCTACCACTGTAACCGACTTACTAAATTGCAATGCTGTTTTCTTGTGTGGGGAGTGTGTGTGTGTGTGTGTGTGTGTCAGCATTTGGGTGGCAGTCAAAGGGCAGCTTGCAGTGCTGGTTCTCTCCTTCCTTTTGGCCCTGGAGATTGAAGTCGACTCATCAGTCTCCACACTAACTGCTTTTACCTGCTGAACTATCTCTCTGGGCGAATGATGCTTCTCATCCTCCCTGCCAGGGCCTTATGTGGAAGCTAAACACTAGTAAAACAAGAGCATTCCTTTGGTAAAATGGACACAGCTACATGTCTGTCTAAGAGACGTTCGTGACTGTCTATCACAGGCTTACTGCTCTTCAAAGGAAAGTCTTACCAACCTTGGAAACCTTTGCAAAGGGTATTGGGAATGGATATTGAAGAGTTACAAAATGGATTTTGAAATCTCCTAAGCTTTTCACAGCTAGATCTTGTCCACACAGACATCTTTCCTTCCCCTCACCTCATGGGGCCACTCCCCCTGGCTCAATCCCTCCTCATCCCCAGGGGACTGTGGGGAATGCAAGCCAAGCCCAGAGTTGAGCACCTCACTTCACTTCCCAGTCATCCATCCTGAACTCAGGTGTGGATTCAGTCTAATGAGTCCACAGATGAACTCATCTGCCACTGATGTGTCTGTGGTCTTTGAAAAACAGTAATGGCTGCGAATATGTGTAATAAAGTTACTGTAAAATTCAAAACATGATAAAAAAAAAAAAACAGCAAACAACTAGGTAGACTACACTAATTTCTCTTCAATGTTTTAAGATTTTCTTCTGAACTTTTTCACACATGTATACAATAAAATATGATCATATCTACCCAAGATTTCCCTCCTCCAAATTCCTCTGTGTATCCCCCAACATGCTCCCTCTCACCTTCATGCTTTTGTTAAATAACCTGCTAAGTCCAGTTAGTTCTGCCTGTGTGTACACTGGTATAGGGTCATTTACTGCATCATGGGAAACCTACCAGAAGCAACAGCCTCAAAAGAGAGTGAGTTTCCCTCCTCTAGTAAGTGTGCACTGCCAATGAGTAATGCCTGCATAAGGGCTGGGATCTGAGATGCTCTGCCCTTTCTGTACCGGGATTTTGGCTGGCTTGATCTTGTGTGACTCTTGTGCAGGTAACCACAGTTGGCGTAGATTCATGCCTGCAATAGCCATATCCTGTCTGGAGGACAGAATCTCACAGTGCCTCCTCCATTCTCCAGCTCTTACTTTCTTGCTACTGGGAGACTTTGGGAAGGCATTTTTCTCTTCCTCTTTCTTTGCCATTGGACCAGGATGCCTGTGCTCTCTCCTGCCTTGACCATGTCTTGTTTGCTTTGGTTTCTCACCCATCTGACTTAATGGTCCCATCCCTTCCCCTCTGCTCAGCACCAGCCTCCGGCTCTGGCCGCTGGGCTGTGTCTCTTACTCTGACACTGTGTAGACCAACTTTGACAGAAATGCAGTTCTGGCAAACCTGCCTTTTAGAATGCTCCATTGCTTCCTCCTCTTTCCTCCAAACAACTCCACGATTCTGTCATCTCCATTTTCAGTCATGCATTTGGCACGTGGCCTACTGCTAACCAGCCTTGCACTTCTCTGCTGTCTTGTGATTACAATACATACACCCAACACACAAATGACCATTCAATTCAACTATCCCGTATTCCTCATCAAAGTCTTTTTTGACCAAATGATCTCATTCTTGAAATGCATGAATAATTGACTTATTAGGGGCACGGTGGGAGGGGGCGCCATCTCAGCTTTGTGCTGGGTGATCTTGATAGAAGAAAACATTCATTCATTTTCTCCAACAAAATTATCTCATTTGTATAATTGGAGAATCACTAATGAATTTTTGTTGTACAAGAACACTAATCACAGAAGCCTTTATTTTCTCAGTCAAGGGTGTGCTTTACCCCTTGCCGGCACCTGGACCAGTGAGTCACAGTGCACCCCTCATGGGTTCCGTTAGCCAAATACATAGCTAACCCAGGATGAAAGAAATCAAGCGAGGCATTCAGAAACTTTTAAGGCTCAGATTTCACATCTTAGACAGCTAGCAAAGTAGCAACTTCTTTTTCTCAATTCAGAAAGGTTTTAATCTCCTATTCTGTCTCAAGGAGTTTGATTTAACAACCTGGTGCCAGGTCATTTCTGGAAAACAGGAACTTTGCCCTGTGAACCCCAGCATGGGTTGGGTTACAGAAAAGATGTTTCCACCGTCCTCAAGGAAAATAAAAACTGCGGCCAGCATAGTGGCTCATCCGTTAACAGTGCCTATCACCAAACATGGCCACCAAAGTTTGGTCCCCTGACACCCACATGCTACCCTCTGACCTGCACACATATGCCATGGCATGCATGCACCCACACATGTGCACATGTGCATATGTGCATATACATACATACATACATACATACACACACACACACACACACACACACACACACACAGAGAGAGAGACAGAGAGAGAGACCGAGTTTTAAAGTTAAGATGAAATACTAACTTCTCATCAGGGTCAGGGCCTGCGGACCATGTCTGCCATCCAGACCCTGACCTTCCCTGAGGTCCCTGTCTGGTGCCACCTCAGTGCCACACCCTACTTGCTGAACAAGTTGAAGTACCAAAGCTCTCCACACTGCCATACCTCTGCCTCGCCTGTCCTTCTGCCTGGGTGTATTATTTTGATGGTGCTGAAACAGTTTACCTCATTTGTGGTGAAAAAAGGTGTCTAGAGACCCCTGTTGTTTGCAATGAGCATGTGCTAAGTGCTGTGGTAAAAAGGCCACTTGTGTCCCAAAACCAACAGAGCCACGTGTCCCTCTGCCTGTGGTCAGTCACTGCCCAAAAGGATAGGCAAGAGGCCCTCAGAACCACGCAGCTGAGCACGCAGAACCGTGAGCTGTGCAATGGCTCCTGTCCCTGCCTGAGACTTGAGTTTGCCCTCCTGGTGCTCAGTGTGTTCCCAGGAGAGGACGTGGCCTTCAAGGACAGTTTGTAACAGCATTTTTTGATCATTTGTCACCACCAAGGGTGGTTCACAGGCCCAGGAACAGGCTGCAATGCCGGAAGCCTGCCTAGAATCGGTGCTCCGGCCTAGGCATCAAGGGTGGGCTCTGAGGGGATGTTATGAAGTCTTCAGAGGAAATCCTTTGTGTGCCTGGCTTTTAAGAACGGGTGTAAATTATTCTAAAATTGGTGTGGGGAAAGAATATGTTTTATTTTGGCAAGCAAGCAAAACCTTCGTGGTAGGGCTACAAAAGGGAGTTGAGGCCAGCTAAGTGTCTCAGAGCCTTTACTGGGATGCCCTAACTTTCCACATTCCCTCAGTCCTCTAAGTGAAGCCGGACAGTGAGGAACCTTGCGACTCTGAGGCACAGTGACACCAATGACCCTTCCCTTTAAGCTTTCCTAATATCAGACCACTTGAAATAACAGGCTAACACAGCATGCGTTTATATACCATTTACTGTGCATTATTTTCTCCATACATTACACTGTACTTAATCTCCCCAACTACTCCAGGATACCACTACCTTCCTCACTTTACAGCACACACAGAGGAGGGTGAGGAAGGGGCAGGTTTCACTCCCCACCCCCAGGGCTATGCCGGCACACAGCCTGCACAGCAGCGCACACTTATTCAGAGTTAGAAATGTCCTTCCATCATGCGTCTTATCTAGGAGGCCACTTATAAGCCTGATGGTATTAAGAAATAATTTATGGTGCTATGATCTAAGGAGGACTTCCGGTTCATAAAGAAAGGATACCGGTGACACACAAACATTTAAATACAGTGAGGCTGGTAAATTGAACTGTGTGTTCTTGTTTCTGGGGTCATAAGCATACACGCTCAAAAGCCAACATGCTTAAAAGAGTACCTTCCCAGGCCTTGGGTCAGCAGCCATTACAGCAGCTGTGGGAGAGCAACCAGTTCCGAGTGGCCTGGACCAGTCACTGGGTGCCACTCAGGAAATTAAATGCTTGCCCTCCCCTAGAATTACCTCTGTGCCCACACATTTGAAATTTTCCACAGCTGACACTAGCTGTCACCTCAGCATTTGCCGAGGCACTTTCTTTTGCAAAAGACAATGGCTCTGCTCTGAAAATGTCGCTCCACTCACTCACTGTCCTCCGGGGGGCCTGACCTTTCTTCTCAGGCTGTGGTCCCTGCTGGAGTGTTCAGTCAAGCTCTCCAGAACCCCTGTGTGCCTGGCCATGAGAGTTCTCGGGACTGGAATAGTCTACCTGCTCCCAGCAGTCCCTCGTGTTTGCTCTTGCCATCTTTCCCAGAGCATGCCTTCTCTAGCCTGAGCTCTGTCTGTCAGCTCCAGGAGGCTGATGCAGGTCCTTGAATTCCCTTCTCGCTGGTCATATTGCACTTATTGTTTCAGACAGGAGGAATGGTACCAGGTTGGGAATTCACCCCATAAACACATGGGCCTGAAGCCAACACATAGAACTAATGTGAAATTACCTGTGGCCCAAACCTATAATCCCAGCACTGGGGAGGAAGAGACAGGAGGATCCCTGGGGGCTCAGTGGCCAGCTTCTATAGCTTGCTTCCTACTTGGTGAGTTCTAGGCCAGTGGGAGACACATATGTACACACATGTACACACATGCACACACAGTCACACACACAAGACAAAACATTGGTCACGAGGGCACTTTGTTCTCTCATTTTTGCATACCTGTGAAGGTTTTGTATTGTGGCACTCAGTATCTACCTTCTCATTTTCTGCTTAGTATTGACGGGTGCATTCTAACGGCCACGTTAGCTAGGATCTCGGATCTTAGGCATTTCAACCATGTTCCCCCTTCCCTGTGCAGTGACCACACAAATAGTCTTCCTTTTCTTTTAGGATACTACTTATTAAATTGCAGTAGATTTGTTCATGGCCTACGGGTAGGCATGTACTTGTCTTCCGTGATGTCTAGAGGATGCTTATAGGATCTGTGCAGGGTAATCTTCCCGTGATCCTGTTGGAAATGATGTCACGCATGTCGTAATTGCTCCCCAAGACTTCAGGTTTAACCTGAATTATGTGTGGCAGTTACAAGCATTCTGCTTCCTAAGGGCAACTGAAGCAAAATTTGCATAAAGTGAGTTTGCACGAGTTTTGTAGCTTGCTAAGACAGTAATTGGATTAAGTCATATTAAAGCGACAAAGCCCACAGGGTAGTTTACTCTGGTACCATAGCCATTGAGGAGGCAGATGTATAGATTTGCTAAGGCAGTCTCAGGCCAAAAGTAACATATAGAGAATTCCAAGCCCTGATCCTGGAGTCTAAACAGCTTATGTGAAGTAGGTACAACTTACGAAGTTAGAGAATCAGACCCTGTGGCTGCTGAATATTGAAAGGTAAAAACAAGGAAATAATGAGAATGTATTTTAAAATATATGTAGCTTTATTATCATTTCAAATAGAAACCATTTTATTGTGACCCAAAATGTGAAACGTGTGGATTAATGTAGAACCCTAAAAGTTACCAGAATCCACTAGTAAGACCTACCAACGGCTTCTCCCTTGATCTTTAATGTCTAAGCCATGACCTCCCTGTCAGCAAAGAGATTTTTTTCCTACTTTTATTTCACAAGCACTCCAGAAGAATATATTAATGAAAAGGAAAAGAATCATTTGAACCACTCAAAGGGGATTACTTCTTGTGAATCAGCCAAAAGATATACTCTGTCACAAGTAACCCAGGGTTGGGGGTCAGTTTCTTGTGCTAAAGATGGTTTTTAAAAGTAAATCAGAAAAAATAAATAAATAAATAAATAAATAATAAGTCAGTAGAAAATCCACACAACACGGTGATAAATTTTACATCAGTAGCAGCTGAGGCTGGGTGGCCATGAGGTTTATTTCGTAAGTCTATAAATGATAGAACGAAACAGAATTTCTTTTTGAGTAACTGACGTACTCATGGTTTTTCGTTGTCTCAAGGAGTTTGCATTATAGACCCTACTTCTGAAGACACAGTATACAGTGGTCCCCATTCCTCATTTATTTTGACACAGAAAAAAATTTGGAAGAGCCAAATTTATGCTGAGACTTCTAACAGTGATTTGGCAACTGAGAAATTTCATACCCAAGTAAAAAGAACATACAACATGTATCCCCTCCCCTCCAAGTCTATACAAATGCCTTCTGATTACATTTATTAACGGAACTGCATTTAAACTCATGTGTATGTGTGTGTGTCATTAGCACATACAGTCATTAGCAGAAAAGTCACATGACATTTCTGGAACCACGAAGCCAATTGGCTTCAACAGGTGTCAAAGGAAAGGAGCTCAGCTACAAAGAAAGTGACACTTAGAGTCACCCTGCAGATTTAGCAGAGAACCAGAGCTCCCTTGACAGCCTGCCACTGAGGCAATTATACCAGGCTACATTCTAGCAAATCACAAGTGAGTTCCTGTGATCCTTTGTTATTTTGAAATTTGTTTCTGCTCAGTGACAGGAGAAATGACTCAGCAGTTGAGAGCATTTGCTCCTCTTGCAGAGGACCAGAGTTCAGTTCCCAGCACCCACAAGGCAGCTCACAATCACTTGTATCCCCAGCTCCAGGAGTTCCAGCACCTTCTTCTGGATTCTGTGGGCACTAGCCAAGGCATGCGCATACGCGCGCGCGCACACACACACACACATGCTTTGAAAGAAAACATTTTTAATAGTCTGCCTCTGAAATAAGGCATAGTAGGTTTGAACTAACTTCTTATCAATCAAAAGAAATCCATCCACTAACTTTTTTTTCCTTTTCTTTTTTTATTTTTTTGAGATAGGTTTAGAAATGCATGGGGAGGTAAGGAAGATAGGAGTCAAGGAAAGAGGCACAGGGCATCTAAGTGGGTGCATTCTGTAGAGGTCACTTTCTAAGCACTGTAAGTAATATTATAAAGCTAAGTGAGTAAAACTTTAACGCGCCCCCCCCCCCACCTACACCCCGTGTCCGGTGGAGTCACTCTCTGATGGGACTGCGGAGGAAATGAAAGCCATGGGCATTATACTGGTTGAGCTCCTGTATGTGTCAGGCCACACAAGAGATGCCACTAGTTGTTACTGCCGTTGTTGTGATGGTTTTCACAAGGAGGAAACATTCTCGGAAGGCTTGAGCCTCCTCAGAAGAGTCACACAGAAGCATAAGGACTGGGGTACAGCTCCGTCAGGAGAGTGCTTGCCTAGCACACACGGAGCTCCAGGTTCCATCCCCTGCACCATAAAAAATGGTGTGTTGCATTTTCATTTTTGTTCCTGGTGAAAGGCAACATCAGGGAAGAAAGGTTTGTTTGGTTCACAATTCCAAATTACAGTCTGTCGGGGTTTTTTTTGTTGTTGTTGGTTTTGTTGTTGTTGTTGTTGTTGTTGTTGTGTTTGTTTTTGTGGTTTTGTTTTGTTTTGTTTTTAGGAGTCAAGACAGGAACTTGAAACAGCTAGTAATACCACATCCACAGTTGAGAGCAGACAAAAATGAGTGCACCCATACTGCCTGCCTGCCTGCCTGCCTGCCTGTCTGCTTGCTTGCTTTACTCTTACATGGCTTACAGCCCAGCCTAGGGAATGATGCCACTCCCAGTGGGGTAGGTGTTCCTACATCAATTAACAATGGAGACAATTCTACACAAACAGGCTCAAGGATCACCCTGATCTAGACAAATTCTCCATATTGTGGGTGATTCTAGGTGGTGTCAAGTTGATAGTGAAAACTTACCAGACGGCATGCGCCATGGTGGTGAACACCTGTAATCCCAGAACTCTGGGATAGAAGCAAGATGAGGCGGAATTTTTGGTCATCTTTGGCTACATACCAAGTGGAAAACTAACTTGAGCTACATGAGATCCTGTCCTTCCTTCTCCCAAGGAAATATGGAGCATGCCTGCCTACAAAGGCCAGGCTCCTCCTCTGCCAGCTACCTCCATAAGCATCAAGAGGACTGAGCACCAGCAGCAATGTATGCTGGTCCTTTGCATACTTCTAGTAGTTACTTCATAATTCCTGGCATCATGTGAATTTTTAAAAATCTTTCTTGAAGCTAAAAACCAAAAGCCAATTAAAGGAAGGGAAGAACTCTGACTTGGCCAAAGCAAAGCCCTGTGTCACCTCCTGCTACTTTTCAGTCCCCTCCAACCCCCATGGTTCCTTGAAAGAAGCTGAGTTCTGAATTATGGAAGAGAGCAGGTGCCGGGTTCCCTTGAAACACAAGACACAAATAAAAATGAAAAATGCCTTGTCCTCTTTCCTAGTTTGTACACAAATATGTCTATATTTTACTCATAATTGGACTAAAGATAAATTTCACAAAAAAATACAGTAACTTATTTTTCCAGGCTTACTGCTCATTCTAAGAGGCCTTCAGCTCCTTTATCTGTGGCTGGGTTTTGTTTCTACCAGCACTTAGTACCCGGGCTTGCCCTCTTACAGCTTAAATAGCAAAGACACCCGCTGTTTTTAGGCTTAACAGGGTCTCCAGGCGCCTGAGGACATCTGTCTTCCCACCTACTCTGAGATTTATAGATTCGGCAATGGAGTTAAGACTATGTATGATTTTCCCAAAGTAACATATTGCAGATGAAGGGGTGTATCTAAGCACAAGACTTCCCCTCTGGGGATGTCCAACACCCTGCTAACATTTAGCCTCCTTAGTGACCTACCGAGCATCTTCTTTCTGTACTCTGGCTGGCCCCAGGCTCCCGTCAGCCTTCCACTCCTGTGCTGAGCGCATGGCGGCTTCCCAGTCTCTGCTCTATCTGCCAGGGATGCTGTTTGCATGTTCCCTTTTGGTGGAGCGCTTTCCACACCCCATTGCATCATTTTCATGCTAAATTGCAGGGAACCTTTCCGCCCTGGAACACAACAGTTTCACCATTGCTGAAGATTCTTCTTTTTGAGAGATGTTCCTCCCAGCACCAAGGAAGCTAGGGAGCCTTAGGAGCCATACAGCTGTCTTGCTTCTGAAAACAAAACCAAATGGGATCTTTTAATGTTAGACTGATCACGAATATTTTCTGAGTGGTATAAACCTCTCTGGTTGCATCTGCATATGAATAGATGAAGGGCTTTGCCAGTGGAATCTTACATAAAAGTAGCTCTGCGCAGGAACTGGAGCCACTTTGTTTTCCGGGGATGTGTTTGATCCATCAGTGTGGAACACCTGCTGTGGACCACATGGTGTAAACACCAGTCCTGCTCTTAATGCGGACGTGTTCACATGGGTAATTAATGCCTAACAAAGGGACTTGAGTTGGCTCCATGTTTCTCTGCCTCACATGAATGTAGCGTTTTACCCTGCAAGCTGATTTGGAGAGCTCAACAGAAATCATGGGTACAAGGCCTCCAAAGCTCTCTCCCTGTCTGTACCTCCAAGGAAGCCCTAGTAGTCATTTCCCACAATATGTCCTGTATCCATCAGCATGAATGCAGGGAGTTGAGGAAGAAGGCAGGAAGGGCAAACAACCTATCCCCTTAGAGAGCCATGGAGCCCTTTCGTTTCTATTCCATTGCCCAGAATCTAGTCAAATGGAAAATGCAGGACAGTGGGGAAAGAGAGCCATTGATTCTGCTGCCTTCGATGCACGTGACTAAGGAAAAACAGTATTGTCAAAACTGAGCAAAATACAGGAAGTTTAACCCCGACTGTCAATCTTGAATTGCTGCTAATTTCCCTAATGAAGCCCATTGTTTTGTACAGCTTATATGCACTAATACAAACATCTGAAATACACCACTGGCTTCTAGGTCAGTGACAAAGGAAAATAAGCACCAAGAGCATGGTTTTCAGGTTTTCCTGGTCATACAGAGCCCAAGATAGGGACAGAAGAAATCTCTTCAGGGAGTGTCAGAAGCATGCTCTTGGGAGCCTACCATAGATGCCCTCTAAAAGACCCCACCCAGCAGGGGATCATAGCAGAAGCTGAGTCTCACAGCCAAACTTTGGGCAGAGGACAGGGTGTCTTATGGAGGAATGGGGCATAGAAGGACCCAGAGGAGACAGGAGCTCCACAAGGAGATCAACGGAGCCAGCAAATCTGGGCCCAGGAGGGCCTTCAGAGACTAATGCACCAAACAAGGACCATGCATCAATAGAACCCAGGCCCCTGCTCAGATGTAGCCTATAGGCAGCTCAGTCTCCATAGGGGTCCCCTAGTAGGAGGAGCAGGGGCTGTCCCTGCCATGGCCTTGCTTGGTTTTGGATCACTTTGCCCTGGTGGACTGCCTTACCAGCCCATAGAGAAAGAGGATGCAGACAGTCTTGATTTGATGAGACTTGATAGGCTGGGGTCAGTTGATGAGAAGAAGGGCTTCCCCTCTCTGAGGACTAGGGGAGGAGCATAGCGGGGAAAGAGGGAGGAAGGGTGGAACTGCGAGCACATGATGGAGGGAGCTATGATTGGGATGTAAAGTGAATAAATTTTTAAAAGTAAATTTAAATTAAAAAAAGAAAAACAAATTAAAAAAAAAAGAAAGAAAGAAAGAAACGTGTTCTTCTGCTTTGGCATTCAGCCAAGAAGAGGAAACTCACTCAGTGTGCATTTTTTTTAAGTAAGAAAAGGCCAATAGGACTCACAGTTCGGTGACTCCCCGCACTGGCAGGACACAGATCCCACACCTTCTCTGTGAGCCTTCTCTTGGGAGTCAGAATGCTATCAAACCCTCAAGCCTCCCCCACGCCTTCCTCTTCTCCATGAGTCCCTTAAGTGTGTTCCCTGCACAGCAGGTCCTTACCTCTAAGCACGTGGTGCTCGCACAGCACGTGAGGGCACCTTAGAAAGCTCTTTCTTTTGTCTCTTAAGTGATTTCAGCTAGGCTGAAAGAACCTCAGCAGCACAGCTCCTTACCTGCTTCTGGGTCTGTCCCATGGTGCTTCAGTCCTTCTGCTGGTGATGCTGGATTTTTTTAAGTGTCTGAAAATGAAAGAAAACGTGTACTATTAAAACAGCTACACTGATTGTCCAGCACATTTAACCCATCACTCACAGGGCAAAGGAAATGGGCTGAAAGCCAGCCCGATCATCTGGAAGTCAGGACTGGGCTGCCATGTCACTGACCAAGAAAGTTTAGGGGCAATGGGTAGTCTGGCAGGACACTGTCTCAGCCAGACAACTCCACGGCACCCTAAGCAGACTCTATAAAGCCCTCGGGAGGTAACAGGGAAGAGACTAAGCAATGGTAGGTGAACTGTAAGGGTTTCTACCAGGATGAGGACAGTTGGGAGCCAGCTGGTGAGCCCAGTTGTACAAGATGATCTGATATCAACACCATATCAGAGCAAACACTGATTATCAGTTCTACTCCCAACACTCAGGACTCTCAGCTCCCGGCAGAGAGGAAATAAATGCTTGTCTTGCTTCTCCGTGATCACAAGATGAATGAAGATCTCCCCTGCCCGACCAAGAGGGCTTCTGAGTCCGCTTGCCTCTCTGGGCTCCTGACTTGATCTGTAGCAACTTCTTTACTTGCGCTTGGTAACAAAGCTGACTAGAACCAATACAGCGCTGTTTATCCACACAGCATGAGCTCAGGTGGTCTGAGGTGCAAGTCCACTACATTTTGCTACATGAAAGAAATGCTTGGGGCTGGAGCTTCACACAGCTGCAGAGGAATTGCCTAGCATGCCAGAAGCCCCTGTTCAAACCATAGCTCTGCCACCTTAAAAAGGGAGTTCTTAATGGGTTATGAACTTAAAGGCAGCAATTGGTTTGTCTTTTATTCAAATTTTTAAAGGAAATAATTTCTAGTGTATAGTTTTTATGGAATACTGCATGTCGCATAAGCCCATGCCGAGAGTGTACACCAACATGAGAAATACTCTCACTACATGCTAAGTGGGAAACAAAGGCACGAGAGACACTCGCAGAGATCCAACTGTTCTTAAAACAGAAGAAGGAGGAGGAGGAGGAGAAGGAGGAGGAGAAGAAGAAGAAGGAGAGAAAGAAAGAGGAGGAGGAGGAGTTGTCTGTGTGATTCCTAGATTTTATATGGACACTTTAAATCATAACGTGAAAATTAGAGTAAAACTGTCTAGGTAAACAGAAAAGACTAATGCGAGGAGAGACTCAGAAACTGGGAGGTAAGGAGTGGAACTATTCAACTACAGTGCACACATGTGTGAAAATACTACCACTTAACACAATAGTAAGTGTGATGAATATATTCAAGAAGAGTTAAATAAGTGATTTTAAAATCCCACAGAGACCACTACAACAGCGACAGAAGACTCTTTAAAAAACTACAAAATATTAACAGTGTTTCTATCTAGGGGCTGGAATAGGGAGTGATTTTTTTTTAAACTACTTTTCTGTTCTTAGCATTTTTGTACTTTGCCAGTCATCAAATCCCCTCAAACCAGTTGTTAAACATAGACTATTACCATGCTGTGTCAGGGGAGGGGAGGACACTTTCCTCAGTAATGTAGCCACTGGCTGGTAAGGAGCTCAAGCACCTATAAATAACCTCACTCACGCTCCTTTGGTGACCCTAATGCAACTCACTGGGTCACAAACAACACAAAACCTGAGAGCAGAAAGATAACAGGGAAGAAGAGGCGTCCATCAGGGATGGGAAGCGACAGAGAGGGATGTGACAAAAATATATTATATGCATGTGTGAAAAGGCTGAAATGAAATCTATTATGAACAATTAGTGTATGTCAGTAGACTAATATTACATGAATAGTTTTTTTCTAAAACAATTAAAATCAGTGAAGAAAGTGTGTGCAGACTGACCAGAAAGGGTGCTGCTCCAAACCTCAGAGAGAGAAAGAGCTAGGATTCATCTCCAGAGACTCAGTAGAATTATGGCCAGAAAAGCCAGGCGCAAGATTTGCTTGCTGCTAATGTGGCTTTAATGTGGCTTTAATTAATACTATTAAAGTTTCTTCCCCAGCCTGAAGATATTCTGATTGCTTGAGTTTAAAAATGCAACATCAGCAAAACTGCCTCGAGAAACTTACGTAATCATGTTAGGGCGGCGTTTTAACAATGCACAGTAACAACAGCTCTGGAGGCTTCAGATTAATAAGCCAGCGCAGGGGCCTCCACAGAGAAAATCTGAGGTCGGCATTCTTTTTGTTTGTCTGCTACTTTGTTGTTTTCAGCAGTGGCTGTTTGAGGATTGCAGACAGGGTGAAGTGAAGAAATAATACAGTGCTCCTACCGGTTCCAGAAGCAATAGCATCCTCTATAATTCTACCAAAGACAGGCAGGTCCTGGAGGGAGGAGCTGAGCTCTGATTTGACCTCTGCTTCCCCACATCCCATAGTGTTTCCCTCGCTCTGCTTGCGTTCAGATGACACTCCACAGTACCCATTTCCAAATCACCACTTCCTGCCTGAGACTTTTTCATGTCCTTAACCTCAGTTAAACAGAAAAGAGGGAAGACATGCCTGGGGGCAGATGCTGCTGTATACAGAGTCTATGCAAAGGCTAAAATCCCACAGGAAGAAGACTTTGCGCCCAGGCTCTGTTACGGTTTCTTTTGTGACAGCTGACCACTTTATAAATTTAGGGAGCTTTCTGTCCCAGGTGTAAAGACCACCAGAGCACTGAAATGCAAAGCGAAGGGATTTTTATTATAATTATATAATATATGTGTATAAATAATATAGAAACCAAACCTCAGTGTGCTTGGGTTTTCCTGGATGTTAGTGTGTTAAGTTAATAAGGCAGAATCTGATCAATAGAGGACAGATCCGATCCCCGTTGTCACCACACGCTCTCCCCCATTTACAAACAATAGTTGATTACAACCTTAAAATATGGCTGTTGCTTTAAAGTAAGGAATGCTGTTTACCTTGAGTTTGTAATGACTTGGTGCTAATTCCCTTGGATCTGCAGTCTACCCATGGAGGGCAGCAACTTGGTTATTCTACTGCTGGGCTCTGAACTAACTCTATACTTGTGGTTAGAGACAAGTTCCTTAGCCTTCTTTGCTTAGCTGAAAGGAACCAAATAAACACTTATAGCTACTTCTATAGTTAATGTGGGGACTATATAATACGGTATAGGGTCATAATGCATAATGCAGTTAATGACATTATAATAATATCACAAAACAAATACAATTACTATTCAATTAATGGAAACTATAATAAGCACAATCACCATCATCACTGTCAATATCATCATTGTGGCCATCGTCATCATTGTTAGCGTGCAAATGATTCAGCTGGCTGACCTTCAGGGTCCTAGTAACTGTTTATGTCATCACCTACCACGGCCAGGTGCTTTCTCCATCTGTCCTTCTCTGCCCTCATGGCTCTGCTCCTGTCTGTCTGTCTGTCTGTCTGTCTGGCTGTCTGCATGTCCAATCATCCGCCTCTACCTCCCCTCCAGGCCCTAACCCCTCTCCCCTCCTTATACCAGACCTGTTGTGTGACATAATCCCCTGGGGGGAGGGGGTACACCTTGGCATGGGTCCACCATGGTACCCTTCCACCCCGTTATATATCATAACAGTTGTCATTATCATGATTTTGTCCTTTGAAGGCTCTGGTTGACTCTTCTGCAACACTGTATAATGCTCAGAAATGTCAACCTGATTTCTAATAGATGAGAATCCAAAATCCCATCTGCATGCAGACTCTCAGATAAGTACACTTTCTCAGTTCTTCTCAATAAGAGATTTGTCACGGGTTTTCTGTGTCTCCTATCTGGAGAAGCCCCGTGCCATCCGACTATAGACCCACTGTTACTGAGTATCCCATCCACACAGTTAATGAAGACATGGAATATTGCTCATTGATTATTTTCTTTCTTCCCATGCAAACATCCATATTTATTGCTGCTGTCTCGATACTGTGAGAGGTGGCTCTTGGTGTCTGGGAGAGCCTGGTCCAGGAATCCCTCCAGCACAGATAGATGCTTTCCCAGATGCAAGTGTGTGTTGCACCCTCTCAGTTTCCCTTTAGATGCACCCCCAGGTTATCCTGGATGCCTAGGAGTTCTGATTCACTTCCTGAAAATACGTCCAGTCGCAGCTTGTCTCAGCCTGAGCTTCTGCACTTTAAGTAGTCTTGGAAGTCTGGGTGCACCTGTGCTTAATAACTCAATAACTTCACTCTCTTCTTTTGCTCTTGATCCTATCCCACCTGTCTGCCAGAACTTTCCACGACACAATCTTTCCACCTCTGAGTTTTCATCAGTCTTTACTTTTGACCTTTAAGAAATAAGGAATTTTAGTTGGGACCAAAGGGGGCTAGCTGTAGTATTGTTTTTAAACAAAACCCCAAGTGGTTGACTTTACCACTAAAGGCTCAGGAGCCAGATGCTGGAGTGAAAGCCTGCTACCTCAGAGAGGTAGAGAAAGTACCCAGCTGACCTTCCTACCCACCCGACATTTCCCAGGAGGAAAAAGCCCCTTCTCCTTCTCCACACTGCCTTTAAAACCCTTCAAACTGAATGCCCCTCCTTTTACACTTCCTGTGCATCTTTCTATCCATCCTCCAGACTTCTTCTCACTCTATAGGGTTTTTTTTCCTGTGTCACTCCCTGTCAATTGTCACCTGTTCCCTTGTACAACTGTGGGCTCTTTATTTCATTTCCTCAATTTGGCAGTTTTTGGTAGGTGGATGCAACTGGTCTATCACGGAGGAAGACGAGGTTTACACAGGCTCGCTCCTTACTCTGCATCAACAGCTAATGCAGTCTGGATTCTCAATGCAGTCCTTTTTATCTCAAACACCTTGTGTTCCATTCACAACAAATGTCAAGATTGGAGCCTTGGATGGGGCTGGGGACAGCAGAGGGGTCCAAATGTCAGCGCAGGGCAGGGAAAATGTCAAGCAAGGAAACAATGGCAGTGCTGCGCTTGGCTTGAGAGCCACAAGCTTTCAGTTTTGTTTACAAGTTCTTTTCATTTCGGTTCAGTTTGGTTTCTTGCCAACAATGAAAAATATGTGGATGCACTTCACGCTGAAACTGAAGAGGAGGCAGAAAATGCAGTGTGTGACCTTCAGGGCTATAACCAATGCTAAAGGCTGAGAGAAAGTGGTGGTGGCGGCATGTGCCAGAGATTTTCCTGGCTAAGGGACCAGCTGTGATGATGTAGTGATGGCAGGATGCAGGACATAAGGAAAGCCGATGCCTGCAGCATGCAGGAGGCAGGGGTTCTTCAGGAGATATCTCAGACATCGGTTGGGTCTCCCCATGTGACATGCCCTCTGCTGGGCACAGTTGGAGCTGTCCAGATCAGACTCTTGAAAACTATCATTCTTTCAGGAAGCCTGGCATACTAGGAAGTTCATACATACTATTTATTTAACCCTTATCATAGCCTCGGGGAAGCAGGCACCATTAACCTCAGGTGAAGAACGGGGATTTAGATGAAGAAAGATTTTGACCAGCATGAAATTTAAAATGACACGAATTACACCCCAGGTTGTTCATAACCATTCCTCATATCTTTCCTCAGTTAGGGCACCAGCTCAGAAACCAGAGTCAGGAAACGAGGTGGTAATGCTGCAACTTTGGGCTTTAAATAGGATCCCCAAACCAGCAAGCTAGCAAGCCTATTCTACTGGCTCTTTCTACATGCTGGAGGTGCGATATGAAAAGAAAAATGGTGCCACAAGAGAGCCAACCAGTTTCCAGTTGTTGTGTCCGTAGCCGAAACTGGAGATGTTCTCACTGCAAGCATTCCACCGTTCTCTGGCTTCAAATATGGTAGGGAATTCTGCAGTACAATGGGATTAAAAAAAAAAAATTGGGCCCAAACTAAGAGTCTTCATTCTGCAGTCTAGGCAGATAGCTCAGCCAGTAAACTGCCTGCCACGCAAACATGAAGGTCCAGGTTTGATCCCTGACACCCACATAAAATGGGTACAGCAGTATGCACCAGTCACCTGGGCACAGAGGAGGATGAGGACCCCTGAGGCTTGCACACTACCCAGCTAGCCCAAATGGTGAGCTCCAAATTCAGTGAAAGGTTCTGTCTCAAAACTTAAAACATGGGGAGTGATTGAAGAATCCTAACGTAGGCCTATGATTCCACATAAGAGTGGGCATGCACACACACACACACACACACACACACACACACACACATACATTTACACATACACAAACACACAGATAAACACACACACACACACAAACACACAAAAGAGTTCTTACTGTGGCACGCTTCAGTGTATAAAGGTTTCTGTTGTTTCCTTCAATAATAAACTGCTCAGAGTTCCTGCAAGTGGGTGTACATTAAACTCTTACAGGATTTACAAGAATTGTCTTACAGACTCAATAGTAAGAGATGTGGCAGTCACTTAGAGAGCACAGTTAGACTGCAAAACAGCTGTGATGGAACTGAGCGGGAGGGAGGCTGGCATTCCCTAAGTCTGGGTCTGACGCCACACTAGACTTTCTTTCCCATACTTTTCATTTACTTCTTATAATACCCTGCTGATAGAGAGTAAGTTCCATGCCCATTTTCACAAATTAGCAAACTATTAAGATCTAACAGGGGAGTCTGGAGAGATGGCACTGGCTGCTCTTCCGGAGGTCCTGAGTTCAAGTCTCAGCAACCATCTACAATATGATCTGATGCCCTCTCCTGGCATGCAGGTGTACATGCAGGCAGAACACTGTATACATAATAAATAAATAAATAAATAAATAAATAAATAAATAAATAAATAAAATTCCTTTATTTAAAATTAAAAAAAAAAAAAGATCTAGCAGGAAGCTGCTAAGTGTTCAGGACTAGATCTGAATTTGAGCCTCAGTTCAATGTTTGGCCTCCAGTGTTTGTACTTGCTGAAGTATATTGGGCTTTGTTTGTTTGTTTGTTTGCCACTCTTGGTTTTTACCTTTATTTTATTGTGCTCACATAGAATACACAAAGTTATTTAAATTTTTCTGTTTCTTAAAGACTTACTCTGGGTCTTAACAGAAGGTTTCTTCTCAGCATTGACAGCTGAGATAAATGTGCATTCTGCGTTATTTGGAATCAAGTATCTGTTAGGTCCATTTGATCTGTGATATTATTCAACTCTGCCATTTCTCGGTTTTGTTTTGTTTTGTTTTGTTTTCTGAAGTGATCCACTGCTGAAATTGGGGTACTGAAGTTACTAATACTGTGTTGAGATAAATCTGTGATTTTACATTTGGGGGTGTCTGGTTTTAGAAATCAGATGCTTCCTTGTCCGGTGTGCATTTGCTTAGGATTATAATGTCCTCCTGATAGTCTCTTGGTCAATATGACGTGATCCTTATCTCTCCCAGCAAGCTGTAGGCTGCTCTGTGTTGCCAGATATTTGAACAGTAGCACCTGCGTGTTTCTAGGCCCATTTACTTTGAGTACTTGTTTACGTCCTTTCGCCCCGAATAGCAGCTGTCCTGAATAGGAGGTTGCATTTCTTGGAAGCCACAAATAGATGGACCCTGGTTTTTAACCCATTCTGCTAGTGTGTGCTTTGACTGGGGAGTTGAAGCCACTAATCAGCAGAGGATTTATGCGATGCTGTTTATTAATTCCTGATTACCTGTGCCTTGGTAGTGAGGACCTTGGGACTGCAGGCTTCTTCTTGTACAAACTCTCCTGAATTTATGCTTCCCATATGCTGCAAAGCTCTGAGGACAGCCGACTCAGTTCATGTGAGTGGATAACTGTCTTTCCGATAGAAATGCCCATTGACGCAGTTTTAAATTTTCTGATACAATCTTGCCGGTCTTAAGGTTTGGAGTGGCTCTTGACAAGAGTTCGCTGGGGCTTGCCTCAGCAGCACATTCACTAAAAGCTCTTGGACGTCACAGTTGCCTGTCTCGGCCTTGTTCATCCACTCTGGCTCAAACTGCAACCTACGTCGAACGAGATGCTTGCAGTGATTACACTTTCTTTGACTGGATATTTCTCCTAGCCAGTTTGTTGATATAGTCCTGTCAAAAGTAAGTGTCTCTTGACCTAAATATTTGAGATAGCCAGTCTTATCAGAAAGCTTTATCTGATGTCTTTTCCTATGCTTTGCCAGGGGAACCTAAGTAGTTGACACAAAAAGGGAGAGGAAAATGAGGCAGTGTTGATAGAAATAGGGGTTGCGTTGAGAATTGTGATGGAGCCTTCCGTTCTGCCTGTCTTAGAATCCCAGCCTTGGTTTTCTTCCTCACGCACAATGACAGCAGTGGGCACAGGTGTCACGTGCTTCGCATTGTCTCCTTGTCCCTCTCACTGGCATTCTCCACCATGTGGTAGGAAATCTTGCTTATAGAATCCAGACCACATCCAGCTTCCCAGTGAGTCAGCTCCCAGTGAGCAGGAACTCAGTTTCCACATCTAAATACTATAGTGAGGCACTGAACTGACTGAACAAAAGGTCTGTTTACCTCATGATAATGTATTGCAGGCCAGTTACTACACATTTTAATGCTCTGAAAACATGAATTAAAAGTCAGTCTTCATCTTTGTGTATCCAATTCATTAGATAATTTCGTAGTGAGAATTTGGGATTTTTGTTTTCTTTAAAAACCCCAAAGATACTATGGGAATATGTTTTCATTTTAACCCCAAGTGTGGGGACATGGGGCTGCCATCCTGCTGTCCATATTGCCCAGAGGAGAAAACTGAGATTCAGAGCACACTCAGGAATTGCCGAAGGACACACAGCTCACAAGTAGCAGAAATCAGAAACCATGTGTCCTGCTGCCTCAATATTCTGCTTTTTCATCATATCAAGTCTGATTGATGATGATGGTGGTGGTAGTGATGATGATGATGATGGTGGTGGTGGTGGTGGTGATGATGATGATGGTGGTGGTGGTGGTGGTGATGGTGGTGGTGGTGGTGGTGGTGATGATGATGGTGATGATGATGGTGGTGGTGATATGTTGATGATAACAACAGAGACGAGGAGGGAGCATCAACTGTAACCTGACTCTGAGATATTCTCTGACTCATGTTACTGCACACACTGCACACAGCGACCTTGTTCCTACCAAGGGTTAGCTGATCTTCTTGAGCTAGATAAGGGTGTGGGAGTGGGGAGACCTAGTGAAGAAATGAGCTTGGTCACCATCTTCTGATGTATGTGCCCCATGTCCTTTGTCACATGTGCCTGAGTAAAGACTCTGAAAACAATACCTGAAGCAGGTGAAGCCACAATGATTGGAAAGATGGGGGCTCTGTCCTTCAGAGTAGGGCCCCTGCCCAGGCGCTGGGGGACTTGAACACATACAGAGAGGGAGCAGACAGAGGCTCAGCCCCTCCCAGCCACCTTTGCAAATGCTTCCTGGAGGCTGTTGCTCTGGCAACTGAACAACTTCCGTCTCCAGAGGTGATTGGGTTCAGAGTGGCAAAGCTCAGCCTGCAGGTACACAGTGCTCCGAAACAAATGGAAGTGGACAGAGAAGCAGCCATGGAAGGAAGAGGTCCCGGAAACAGATGCCCTGCTTCTTTGGAGATATAGAAATGGCCGCCATGGCTACAATTAGTTGGGTGGCCACTTTCTGGAAGCTTCCATACACAAGTTGAGATAACAACAGCCTCCATCTCTGAGGAAAAGTAGAGCGGGCCTGGGATGCAGACCATCTATAGTTTTCAAACGGAGAGATGTCTCATTCCTGCAGCAAAGAGGTGGGCTTTAAAACCCCTTTTTAGCTACCCCAACCCCCACTGCCCCTAGAACATTAATTATTGCTACTGTTGGAAGCCTATGCTTGACAGGGTTATGGATGGGTTCTCATCCAGGCCACTTTCACAGAAACAGCTTCTCAAGCTGTTAGTTACTTTAGAGACCCCCCAACCTGGGGTGTCATGGGTGTGAGTTCTCTGTCGTATCTAGCAAATACTTCCCAGCATAGGTGTCCTGGTCACCTGCTCTTCCTATCGTTCAGCCTCTTTTTCCTCATTGTTCCCTGACCCTCAGGTGTGAGGTTGTGATGCAGATACACCCAGTGCAGCTGGGCACCCTGCAGGCAGTTATTCTCTGCATTTGACAAGTTGTGGGTCTTTCTCATAACCAGTATCTGCTAGGGAGGCAGAGAATCTGCTTTGATGAGGGGTGGGAGATACACCTACCTGTGGGTATACCAATGTGTCATTAGAATACAATTAGAATTTATATTAGTTTAAGACACTGTCAGCAATAGGTTCTTGTCTTGATTCCACGATCTCTCCAGCCATGAGCAGATTAGGCTACCTTGTACAAGCAAGACCTATATAGTGACAAATAGCAGGCAATGTGGATAGAGGGACAAATACCAGGTGACATGGATAGAGGGACAAACACACTGTGCCAACATGGATAGGGAGACTTTCACAAGGCCCTATGCGTAGATGAAGTGTCATAGGTAATCAATGGCTGCTGAGAAGGGACAGTCAGGTGGGGTTCTTTGTTTTATTTTGGTTTGGTTAGGTTTGGTTTGGTTTGTAACGATCCTCTGATACATTTTTCAAGTGGTGAGCACTAAACATGCAAGCAACATTAAATGGTTTGTGTGTGTGTGTGTGTGTGTGTGTGTGTGTGTGTTTGTGCGTTTGTCAGTATGTCTGTGTAGCAATAATTATAAAAGAAGAGGTCATGAATTTGACAGGGAGTGAGAGAACATGGAAAAAGGGAGAAATTGTGTAAACACAATACTCATGAATTAAATTCTCAAAACAATAAATTAACTTTTAAATGAGAAAAATGGTACCAATATGGCAGAGTTATGAACATTTTGTGAAGTAGTGTGTGTGTTGAGGGCTTACCATGACATTGTGTTGAAATAAAACCAGACACAGAATCATCAATATTGCCTGGCTCCGGTCACGGGAGATATTAGAGCCCATCAAATTCATAGAGAATTTGTAGCTGTAATTGGTGGCAATGGAAAGATCTTGTTTAATGGAAATAGAGCTCCAGGGTGGGAAAGTGAAACAGCTGTAGAAATTGAACCCCAATGAGGCTCGCATAGCAAATGAGTGTGTTTAATACCACTGAGTAGACCTGTAACATAGCTAAGGAAGACATCTAGGCTGTATAGTTACAGTAAATGAACATATATACATATTTACCACAGTACTTGGCATAATCCTGTGACCCACCCTTTGTGTCATTGTATCACATGCCATTTTGCACTTTGTTTCATGTACTCTGTTGGCCATTACCATGATGCCAATCCTTCTGAGGTACAGAACCTCTTCCCTGCATCCAGCCCATCACGTTGCTCAGTGAACTTTCCTTTTGCTTTCTTGGAGCAGAAACCTGTGAGCGTGCTATCAGAAGCACATTTCCTGTAGGATGCTCGAGGCCATGTTTAGGGCCGAAATAATGACCCCCAACACTAATGCACAAATGCATTAAGAGCTTTCATCTTCCCTTAATGAGGAGGAAACGTCTCTAAATTTAGTCTCTGAGGATTAATCCTTATTGTTCTTCAGGAGTCCTAGCTTGCTCTGAAAAATGCAGAATGAAAATGGAGCTCAGGCTACTATTCTCATGCAGGGAATCCGACACCGGCTAGAGTATTCTACGTCTAGTATGTAACCAGACGCCCATATGGTCCAGCCCACATGCAATATCATTTCATAGAAACGGCAGCCAGGCGTCCTAGCTCTGCAGGATGCCGCTGATGATAACGAAGCTCCTGACGGTGGTCACTGAAGGATCCTGTAGCCCCTCCCTCACACAGAAAGCCCTCCATGGGTCTCTTCTTTCCTGTGAAACACCTCACTTCCAGGGGCTGCTCAAATCAACCATCCCACCCCTGGGTTCTGCCCTTGCCCACCCCAAGCTTACCCATGCCTCACTGTCCAGCATACTGCCTTGCATCCCAAGTATCTTTCCCTCTCCACACAACCCCAGAGAAATAAAACCAGGTCCCCTGCACTGCCTGGTACTCAGCACACTTCAGGGGAATCCCTTTCTTCTTCCAGAAGTCCCCTTGAAAACAACTCCAGTCCTGCCCGTTGTGGGACTCTGGGAGACCCCAGCCCTGACCGCTCCTGGCTTGTGCTCATGGAGAGCTGTTTCGCCATTTTATTTTATTTATTTTACAAACAAATACATGAGCTGGCTCTTTCTGTAAACGTCAGTTCATGAGGCATACACCACAAGATGTTGCCATGCTCTTCCTGGGCTGCCATGAGGTCTGGCTATGCAGACCTGTCTGGTCACTCAGCATGAGTCGAAGGTGACTGGCGGTGTTCCTGTCACCTCCCTGTGGCTGATGAGCATGTGAGCTGAGATTCTGGGCTGTAAGTAATGGACAAAGTTAAGGGCCGAGAACTGCCAATGCACTCACCCTTCATGTTCCCGCATGAATGAGGGACTTTAAGTGAGCTCTGAAGGGGAGGGGCTTCCTTGATCCCGGCAGTCTGTTTATCTGAGGCTCACACAGAGAGACGCTCACATCAGAACTCAAAGTCCCAGCTTCACTTCCCTCAGGCATCCTTTGAAACTTTAGCTTCTTAAACATATTCTGCAGCTTTTCTTCTAAACACTCTGGCTATCTGAACATGGAAAGGTACACGTGAGCACAGACCACACCAGCGTCTGTATTTCTGGCTGGTTAGGGAATCTGCATTCCCAGCAAGTTCTCAGAAGACACAGGGACTTCTGCTCTGCTGATAGCCACTCGGGTATATGTATCCTTTCCCAGTATTTTCTAAGAGAAGTTTTAATCCTACATTCCAGGACTGTGCACTCTGGGTTTCTCCTGCAGACATCTTCATTTTAAAAGATACCTCAGGAGTGAAAACTTCTCACTCCGGAACTTGAACTCCCTACTCCTCATGATCAGAAGGCAAAAGTCATATGCTTGTGGGAACCCCAATAATATCACTTCCTTCAGGCATGAAACTTGCAATAGAAACAGAAAAGAGTTAGTTTTGGCAGCAAAACCATTTTTACCCTGACTCCAATGAATTCAAACCATCCTATCAAGGTCTTGGTCCCATAAAAAAAGATGCTTATTGTGGGCTGGAGAGATGGCTCGGCCGTTAAAGGCTAGACTCACTACCAAAAAAAAATGCTTATTGCTTTCAGATAAATGCAACTCCCAACCTTCACTGGAGAAACTTCTCTCTAAAGAAATCAGTGATAAGCACAGAGGCCCATATTGGACAAGGGATAGAGAATGAGAGACTTCAGAGTGCTCAGCTCTCAATAAAAAACTAGTATCACATCCTTTCTCCCATGGCTCGGGGGTCACCACGGAGGAGGGGACACAAAGATTATGAGAGCCACTGGGGGAGGTGATCAAAATACATTATTTCTTGGGGCTGGAGAGATGGCTCAGAGGTTAAGAGCACTGGCTTTTCCAGAGGTTTTGAGTTCAATTCCCAGAAAACACATAATGACTCACAAACATCCACAACATGATCTGATGCCCTCTTCTGGCCTGCAGGCAGAACACTATATATATAATAAATAAATCCTTTAGAAATGCATTGTGTACATGTATGAAATTCTCCAACAATATTAAAAAGTCAAAGAAAGCAGTTCTAACAACCACTGCTTTAGAATGTAACCTCCAGTGCAGAAACAGGTGACTAACCGGACACTAAACAGCAAGAGATACTAAGACTGAAGCCTAGTGGCTTAAGACAGACAAGTTCTGGTCCTTTTGGATGTAACCATCGTAGATATGATAATATTTATACATTGGATAATGGCTCAAGTTAGTTCCTAAAAATGGGGGTGGTCAAGTCATCAAGAGTTCCCAGGCATAAGTGGCCAGCCCTGTTAAGAGCACCACAATCACTGGGCGCTTAGCTTCCTTTGCAAACTGAACGCTCTAATGGAGTCATTTCCTCCTTGAAGCAATTCCGCACTGGACATGTTTCCCTTCCTTCATTTGCCTCCTTGTGTATTACCTTGTTTTGTGCACATGTTTTCGTGTTTGCTCATGCCAGCTCCAGTCGATGCAGAGCGCTGTGTTAGGAATGCTGCCCCTCCTGCCTACCAAGTGCTAAGGGATGGTTGGGGAGTTCGTAGGCATCGGGCCGATCCACCCACATGAGGAGGATCTTGTTAAGTCTCCAGACTCACAGGATCCTTTGAAGACCCTTTGTGCAAATGCTGGCTGGGAGTGGTTAGCCTATTAAGTGACATCCAAACTCTCATGCCACCAAGTTAGAAATGGCCAACACAGCTGATTTGGGATCTAATTTTGAGATAATGGAGAAGCAGATGAGCAGGTGGTGGGCTGGGATGAAGCTCCTCACCCCAGTTGCTCCCTCGGTGCCCCTATTTCATAGAACATAATCACAGAGACTTTTATAAGCCTACTTTTTATCTTGGGACTGACCTGTGGCCAGGTTGCTTCTGCCAAAACTTAGCCTTCTGTTGCCCAAAATGCTTTAAAACTGACATTTGACCATTTGAAATGGAGAGGCACATAAACACGGTGACTCTAATTTATGAGATTACACTAGTGGAAGAAAAATAAACCATGTTAGCAAATAGTGCATTTATTTAATCAATTGCTACTGTAGAGGGCAATCAATTGCGGATGTGGTGGCTGGTGGGTAATTAGACTATTAGCATTGAGTTTTTTTGTGTATTCAGCAGAACCCCTCAAAATCATAGCAGTATGTGGTGGACGGTAGATTGATAATGCTTTCTGGTTAAATACTTTGTTTGTGCTGCAGCAATGCTGTTTCCTTGAGATTTTATGTGCATCAGCAGGGAGAACATAGACTCTGAAGAAGGCGTAACTAAAGGCAAATTCCAAGGCTTCCTCCATTCAGTGATTTTATTTCTACTACACAAGGTCTTTATCCTCTGAGCTTCAGAAGCCTCGCCCACTGAGTAAAGATCATGAGGCTTATTTTTGTCATGTCATTTGTATTAGGATTGATTGAGACAATATGTGAAAGGGTCTTAGGTCTGCAGGGTGAGCAACACAGGCCTCCCGGATGCCAATTCTCTCCACTGTTTCTTTTCCCAATAGACATTTGGCCTAACCACTGATTCAGCCTAGGAAGTCTTTCCAGTTTCTTCTCTCTTCTCCCTTGTGTGTATGTGTCTCTCTCTCTGTCTCTCTGTCTCTCCATCTCTCTCTCTCCCTCTCTCTCTCCTTCCCACCCTCTTTTACCTCCTATATGAATGAACGATCATGCATGAACGTGCGTGTGTGTGTGTGTGTGTTTGTGTGTGTGTGTGTGTGTGTGTGTGTGTGTGTGTGTGTGCACCCACCTCAATCCAGAGACAATTCAGTCTACATTTGAAAGCAAGCCAGTTGTGCTTTCTCCTGTGCTCCTTGATAGCCAGGCCAGATTGAGCACCCCCCCCCCCTCCGGCTGACCCAAAACCATAGCCCCTTTGTCTTTAAGGCCCCATTGGTTCTTCTGTGCATGGGAACAACTTTCCCAAATAGAGATGTGCTCTTCTTCCTTCAGGCATGTCAGGGTGAGCTACAATTCCAGTGTTCAGATGTTAGAAACAGACTGCAAGGTCACTGAGGGTAGCTTTTGCTGAGCAGTAGCTCAGCACCATCTAGCAGCAAAACAAGAGATTCACCAAAGTCCTGTTGGTCAGAATCTACGGGATGTGGCTGCCCAGGGGACTCTGGTGCTCAGCATAAAGCAATACAGTTTTCACCAGAGAAGGCTCACCAGAGCCCTACCACTTTCCTTTTGGCTGATGCCAGAGGGGCCCTTGCTTCCTTGATATGCCTGGAAATGAGTGAGAGAAAAGTGCTGGTCTCCAACATAATTAGGCACACTTGTGGGCAAGAGGTGTGGCTCAGTTGTTATAGTGCCTTCCTCACTTGTACGCAGCCTTGGGGTTTATCCATACACAAACAGTGTGATGAGTATAAACGTGCATGATTCCATCACTCAGTGAGGGAGACAGCACTCAAGGATGGTCAGCCATTAAAAATAATTCTTAGCAACATAACCAATTTTTAGAGCAACCTGACCTACATGAGACGCTGCCAAAAATGAATTAATTTATTGGTTAATTGCTTCTTTTATTGTTTTACTGATGTATCTAGTTTCAAACATCAGTGTAGTTTCCACTTTCAGCTAAAAACTCATTTGAAATGCTAGCTTTTTACTAATGGATTCTTCACTGGCATTGAAATTAGAGTTCTCAATAAAAGGAGAATTGCGCCTGGCTGCATGACCTCTGTCACTTAATCTGGGACAAGCTTTCTGAAGACCCAGCATCAATAGCATAGCTATGCAACGGGTGACAGCACACGTGCTACAGGCTACCCAGGAGGAGATCACAGACATATCTGTGGCTGGCTTTAGATAGAGTTTAAAAAGAGACTCTGGGCATCCTGACAGAAACAATACTCAGGGTCCTGCATTACTGTCACCTCAGAAACAACATGCCCTATATAATGTCTGCCACCATGAATCGTTATATGCCATGCACAGAAAGACCAATCTTTCATGATGTCACTTGTATGTGGACCCTTTCAAACTTAGTCTTACTAGGTGTGGTAGCACATATCATTAATCCCAGCACTTGGGAGGCAGGGGCAGGTTAATTTCAAGCAAACCTGGTCTACGTAGCAACTTCCAGGCCAGCCAGGGCTGTGTAATGAAACCCTACCTCAAAAAGAATTTGGTCTCATATAAGACAGCAGAATGATGCGTAGCAAGGCCTTTAGAGGGTGGATATATTAGTCAAAAGCAGCAAAATTTTACCTAGATAAAGGAATTGGCTCTTTGAGTGGCTGAAACAAGATTGTAAGTGTTCTTGCACAAATAAATATCTAATGTGACACACTGATATGATTACATTTTGAAAAGTCTACTATGCTTATGAATTATTTTATCAAAAACATAGTTCTTAAAGGTTATGACTTTAAATGGTATTTAGCCTTCATTTTTCAAATTGGAACATAAGAATCAAATTAAATGATACTGGAAACTGTCCCTGTGGCTTTTACAGCGCCTTAACTGAGTGTGCCTGACCCTCATTCCCAAGATCATAAAGCGTAACCTGGCAACATCAAACATTATTCAGCGTCGCTGTGTTTAAAATATGAAAACAGACTTTTAGGCCATTTCCTTCCAAGTGAAGATGCTTAAATATGGGTCTGTATGAAATTCATGTACACAAACAAACCAAAATAAAAAGCAGCCAATTTCACCATCATGTGCAATCACTGTTAGCGTGTCTCTAACCTCTGTGTGTGTGTGTCTGTGTCTCTCTGTCTCTCTGTGTCTCTCTGTCTCTCTGTGTGTCTCTCTGTGTCTCTGTCTCTCTCTCTCTCTCTCTCTCTCTCTCTCTCTCTCTCTCTCTCTCTCTCTCTCTCTCTCTCTCTCTGTGTGTGGTGTGTGTGTGTGTGTGTGTGTGTGTGTGTGTGTGTGTGTACAGATAAGATCATATACCATCTGAAGCCTTTTGTGAAGCCTATTTTCTTCTTCTACATCTTTCTTAGAAGTCATCTTAATCTTTTGTGTGTATGTTTCCAGTGTGTGTGTGTGTGTGTGTGTGTGTGTGTGTGTGTGTGTGTGAACATACAAGTGAGTATAGAAGTCAAAGAACAACCTTGCAAGTCATCCTCCACCTTCCATTGTGTTCAGGACTGCGTCTCTTGCTGCTTTCTGCTGTGTGCGTCAGGCCAGCTGGTCCATGAACTTCCAGGGACTCTCTGGTCTGTGCATCCCATCTCACAACCGAGATTACAGGTCCACACTACCGCATCTAGCTTTGCACGGGTTCTGAGGCTCTCAGCTCAAGTCTTTACACTTCTACAGCCAGCACTGTACCCACTGAGTCACCCCCTTAACCCACACCTCATCTTCTGTATGGATATGTGTGTGCGTTTAACATATAAATGTTATATACTAGAGATAATTATAGTGTAAGTTCCTAATTCTCTGTTTTGAGATATTCTATTGTTTTTTTAAGTTTCCCAGAGCCCAGAATATGATTGAGATAAGCATCCCCATATGTGGACAGCTTTCCTCTAATTTTATCACTAACAGGAGTAACTAACAGTGAAATGGGTGATGGGAGACCCTGCGTATTTAAAAGTTTGAACCTGATATAGAGAGATGGCTCAGTAGTCAAGAGTATTTGCTACTCTTGTAGCGAGCCCAAGTTCAGTTCCCTGCACCCATGTCAGGCATCTCACAACTGCCTGCAACCCCCATTCCAGGGTGCCCAAAGCCCTCAGCCTTCGCTGGAACATTCACTCATATACACAAACCCACATACACTCATATCCATACTTTCAAAAATAAAGATAAATCTTTAAGAGTTAGAGCCCATTCCAAGATCTTTTTTTTTTTTAATGGCATTTCTTTGTGTGGATATGTGGGTGAGTGCACATCGGCAAGAGAACAAACAGTACAGAGTCATTATTTTAATCTTTACCACATAACAGACAACAAATAGACATCTTGTTTTTTAATACAGTCTTTAATTACAGTTGAACGTCATAATAACTGAGCATAGGTTCCTTACAAACGTAGCCTCCACTCCGCGACCCTGGGCTTCACAAGTAGGTTAACTGGACTTTGCAGTACCCAAAGTTTTTACATTTATACACTTAGAAACATTGCACTGTTCAACTTCCTTAGGGGAAAAAACCACCAAGTTTCTGTCACAGGAAGCAGGGATAATTCAAGCATATCAGAGCTTACAGCTTTAGCGTCTTGTCATTTTTTTTTTTTTTAAAGAGCGTTTATAATTTGGGAAGCAGCATTCCTTTCCAATGTCTTCTGTCATTAAAATCACAAAACCTTATTCCCAAAGCTGATCGTCAGGACTGGAAGTGTAAATGCTTGGTTCTGAGTTCAACCCTCAGAGATCACATAACAAAGCTGGGTACAGTATCATGGGAAGTAATCCCACTCCTGGGGAGATGGAAGCACACAAGATGCCTGGGTGTGGGAAGGGTCCATGGCAGCCTGCAGAGTCACTTCAGCCCAGTAGATCTGACTCAGCTAAAGGATAGACAGGACCTGAGGGAAAAGGTTGCTCTCTAGTGGCCAAATAGACAGGTATGTGCACATGTGCACACACACACACACACACACACACACACACACACACACACACACACACACACACACATTGAAACTACTGAAAGGCAGGGAATAAGAGCTATCTGTTCTAGATCAGCCGCAAATCAACTCAGCAACCTTTATTATTAACTATACATTTACAGGCCTTAGTTTCCATCTCCAAAACATTTAAGGGGAGCTGGAAAGATGCCTCAGTGGGTAAAAGTACCTGTCATGCTTGTGTGAGGGCCTGAGTCCAGATCTCCAGTGTACGGGAAAGGCAGCCATGGTAGCACATGCATCCGCAATCCCAACTCATCTAGAGTGCACGAGAGCCAGCGATAGGAGAAATCTCAGAAGCTTGGAGGCCGTCAGTCCTGATGCCCTGTCTGCAGCAGTGAGCAAGAGACTTCCTCTCAAACAAATGGAGGACCAGCATCAACACCCTGTGCGCGCATGCTCCCGCACAGCGCTCACATACCTGAATGTACACACGCGCCCCGCACCCCCCCCCGGCCCCCACCGCCAACACACTTCTCATTTGTGGATATACCGCATACACACAAAATTCTAAGTGAAAAAGATAAGCTGGCGAAAAATGAAATGTGCTGAACAAATATTCTCTAAAATGCCTGAAACCCTGTGTGAGAATGATCTTCATCCAAGTGACGGTGGCCTTGTCGCCTCGTGGTGGCAGATAGATATCACCTGACATGTTGGTCACATTCAGGGACATTTTACAAGTTAGACAAGCTAGACAAAGGTAGCTTTTGTGTTTCCTTGCATGTGCTTCTCCACCCATTCCTTTCTCAGGTATTTATTAAAGGCTGTTCCTAGACCACAAGGCAAGGTAGAGCTCCCTTCCTGGAGGAGGGCAGCAAGCAGTGAACAGGCAGGCGATCTGCAGGGAGATTTTAAGTCAACTTGATAATACTGTTTCTCTCTCCAAATTCTCATCCATATAAGATGCCACTCCCTCCCTCCCCATTTTTAATGCAGTTGAGATGCTGAAAGGTTTGAACAAGTATAAATCGCCTATCCAAAAATAAACTGAAGAACACAAAGGACAGGAAAAGTCCTAGGCATAGACAGTCAGCAGGAAGCTGGCATCCAAGTCACCGGTCACCACAAACGGCCTTGTAGCCCCAGGGTTCCCATGGATGGACAGAGGCTGGCATCGCAGAGCCAGGTAGGTGAGAGCTGCATTCCAAGAGCAACAGCATTGGCAACTTGGAAGTTACCCTGTGTGTGAGAAGAGCCCTACTATAGGCCTGGGATTGTGCTGAACTTGAAGCTGCTGGGTGGAGGGTAGAAAGCCCTGGCAAAGATGCTTCCACAGCAGCTGATATCACAAAAAGCAGAAGACTGTAGAACGTACTACATATGATCTAGTCCAGGGATTCTTGGACTTGAGTGAGCTCAAAAATCACCTAACCTGCTGAAAGGCTCCAGCTGCTGAGGCCTATCCACAACATCTAATTTGGCTGTCAACCAGCAGTTCCACAGACGTCCCAGGAAAAGCCAATGCTCCCTGTCCTGGGGCCTCCATCTGAGAACCAGAGAAGAGCAGATGGGGTCACTGAGCTCAGCATATGGAGCACAAAGCCTTGCTTCCCGAATGAGAACTCCAGAAGAAGATGACAGCTCCACACCTGTCACTTCAGCCCCCAGGGTTGACCTGACCTGAGGAGCGGTAAAGATGGATAGGGGCTGCAAAGTGCTTCTGTACAGGGCACCAGGACAGAATGAAGAGGGGACAGGCAGAGATGACCATCAGCTCAGGAACAGATGTCACGCAGACTCAGGGTCATTGGCAGGCTCAGTTAGGAGGGGCAGGGAGAGGCAGGAACAGGACCATAAACAAGAACTAGCCTTAAAATCCACCCAAGGACTGGAGAGATGGCTCAGTGGTTAAGAGCACTGCCTGCTCTTCCAAAGGACCCAGGTTCAATTCCCAGCACCCACATGGTAGCTCACAACTGTCTGTAACTCCAAGATCTGACACCCTCACACCAATGCACATAAATTGTTATTTTAATTTTTTTAAAAATCCACCCAGGGACATCATCATTTCTCTGAACCAATGGCTGTTTCTGGCCAAGCATGTGCGTGTCGTTTGTGTATGTTGAAGAGGAGGGTCATATGTCTAAACTATACTCCACATTATGAGATGTAAGCCCATGAGAGAGCCCTAGCTTTAAAGTGTTGGTGGCGATCTTGTCAGGCACAATTTAATCGAATAGGAACTATAGAGCACGTACAGAACAGGGTGCAATCTAAGTAAATGCAGCACTCGTTGTACCTCTGGCAGCCATCTTTTCTAAGGCAGATGTACAGAGAGGAAATGTGGGTTTTCCACATTTCACGTTGAGTGCTTTGAGGATTTTTTCCATCTGGAATGTTCCCTCCTTGAAACTGGCCCAGAACTGACTTTCATCTGCTGCCCCCTGCTGCCAAAGAGAAAAGCAACCCGATTTTAAGATTTGGAAAGCTAAGCTGTTCTTTAAAAAAAAAAAAGAAAGAAAGAAAGAAATCATGGTTTCTGATCATGTCATTTAGGATTATCTCTTGTTTCAAGTAATCCTTGCTATTACCCTTCTCCATTAGAAGATTAAAAGAAGGCTTACTGGGATACGTGGTTACAGCAGTCTAGCGTGAACCCTGTTGGTGTGGCCCGCTTCCCTCTTGCATGGGAACTTAGTGGACTTAAAAAAGAGGGCTGTGCTTACAGCTGAACTCTTCTTTGGACACACCAATGGCGTGGATGTCTATTGACTGAGTTCAGTCAAGAGACTAAGGAGAAGGCAGTGGAAGGAAAGGAGCCAAGAACCTTGGAGTTGGCTTGGTGTTTTTTGTTTGTTTGTTTGTTTGTTTGTTTGTTTGTTTGTTTTACCCTTGGGTTGGCTTTTAACTACCTGAGCTGCTACTGGCCTTCATGCTAGGGTGTGGCCATTTTCCACGCATAATGAAATGAGCATAAGCTGCTTTAGCCTTTTGCCTTCCGTTTGTTTCGGTCATATCAAAAGAGACCAGTGCTGAAGAGCACAGGTTTCTCTTCCAGAGTACCCAGTATGATTCCCAGCACACATGTGACAGCTCAGAAACATCGATACCTCTTGTAGTGGTTTTAAAGAAAATGGCCAACGTTGGCTCATAGAAAGTGGAACTATTAGGGGCTGTGGCCTTTTTGGATTAGGGATGGCCTTGTTGGAAGAAGTTTGTTTCATTCGCTTCCTGATGCTGGCTGATAGAGGTGAAGCGTTCTCAGCTCCTTCTCTAGCCCACATCTGCCTGCGTGCCGCCATGTTTCCTACCATGATGACAATGGACTAAACTTCTGAAATGCAATCCAGCCCCAATCAAATGCTTTCCTTTATAAGAATTGTTGTGGTCATGGTGTATCTTCACAACAATAGAGACCTTCACTAAGACAATTCTAGACCCAGGTCTAGACCTAATGTTCTTTCTTTCCTCCATGAGTCCTGCACACATGTAGTGGAAAGACAGACATATAGTCAAAATACCCATACACACAGAAATAAATAATAAATTCTTCCAAAAAAAAAAAAAAAGAGAGAGAGAGAGACCGGTGGGCTCTTTGGAGAGTAGCCCAGTTTTAGAACTACCATAGGATGTCAGGGAATGAAGAAAATGTGCTTTCAATTCAGTCTAGAGCCTGCTGAAGAGTTTTGGTCTGTGACTCAAATGCACACGGTTTAAATGTCATGGCTTTCTCTTATCCTATTGATTGTAACACTTCTAAAAGACAGCTCCTCAGTGTTCGAAACTCAAGGGTCCCAGAGTTGTGTCCCTGTGGGCCCCGGCCCCCGCCACTCCCTAGTCTCAGCATTTGAAGACGGGCCTTACCCTTCCCAGACAAAGGAGTTTCAGACAGACGACCAGAAAAGAAGTGGTGGGGCTAGAGACATGGCTTAGTGTGTAAGAGCTGCTGTGTAAACATGAAGACCTGAGGTTGAATGATAAGCGCCTATATAAGAAGGCAGTCATGTCTGCGCGTGTCTGTAATCCCAGCACTGGAGGTTCATAACAGGACCCCAGGAACTGGATATGGATGACTAGCCTAGATGAGACAGCAAGCTTCTGATTCAGTGAGAGACCCTGTCTCAAGGCAGGAAGGCAAGGAGTGATAGAGAAAGACACCCAGATCCTGCCCTGGCCTCCACATGGACACGCATGTGCACGCACTGCACCCAACATACAACACACAACACACACACACAAAGAGAATGGTGCTAGCACAGTCCAAACCCTTTGGAAATGACTCTTCTTGTTATAGATTTAATTGAATTATGCAAATATTATTGAGTATCTCTTTATGATAAAGTAGGCTTGGGAACACCTAAGCACATCAAAGCCCAGGCTCCTCTGGGCACTTGTTGTCTGACGTCACCGAATTACTACCAAAGTGGATAAAATTATTACCTAAAGGATGCAGAAACAACCTAGGTGCAGCTGAACAGAAAATAAAACGAGAGAAGGTGAGTGCTCCTGAGCCACATGCTAGGACAGGCAGATGGCAGGAAAGAAGATGTGGCTACAATTTCTCTCTCTCTCTCTCTCTCTCTCTCCCTCTCTCTCTCTCTCTCTCTCTCTCTCTCTCTCCCTCTCTCTCTCTCTCTCTCTCTCTCTCTCTCTCTCTCTCTCTCTCTCTCTTTCTCTCTCTCTTAAAGAATGTCTTTAGATGGAGAATAAAATAACGGACCAAGAGAAAAAACAACTTCCAACATAATTTCTCAAAAATCTCAGGCTGGTGACATTTACTTTAATAATTTTATCTATCTACATGTTGTACTAAGATTCATTATATGAGTTATAAGAGATCTAACCACAGTATTGGACTAAGAAAGTAATTGAAATTTTGAAATGTCAATACAATAATTGTACAATTCTTATTTGGAGGTTGGATTTTATAGGGTTGGTTGGTTGGTTGGTTGGTTTTACTAAAAAGCAAGATCATGTCCCTAAATTTCATAATAATGAGCTTAATCTGCCTCTTGGAAAATATTTATCCCATGCAATATCTTGTTTATTATAGCATTAACTCTAATTGGCAAAAATAGAAAGTAATCAGCACCAGCAGCATGCCACAGTAAATAACTAAAGTACAGCCTGGCAGCTGAGCTTTGGGGATAGATAATAAAATTAAGACATTTATGTACATGTATAGGAAAAGCTTGAGACATATTAAGAATGAGAAGCAAATTGCGGCATAATTGTTACCATACATTACCAATTGTCATCGACAGGATGAGAAAGCAGAAATGTGTATTCCCTGCACTTGATTGCTTCCTTGATGACATCTACGTTGTACTTGGGAATCTTTACAGACTGTTTCTCAGCCCTCCCAAAACTCAAGTCCTCGAAGATCACATCTGTGTATCCTGTTTGCTCCCCAGCCTGGTGCAGTGTCTGACAGTGTTCACTGACTGGTTACTTATTACTTAGTGCTCTGGAATCCAAACGCTACAGGACACACACACACACACACACACACACACACACACACACACACACACACACACACACGGCCACAGTGTTCACAGATCTGTTTTGATAGCTTCAGAGGGGGAGTCATGAAAAATGCAGGCTCTGTAGTGTGGAGGAGGGAGACTTGGGCACTTGTTTGCTGCATACCACAGAAGCAACCTGATCCCGGTCCCCTCCCTCAAGCCTTTACCCAAAGCACTTCTTTGAGATGCTTTCTTCCTTTGAAATGATATCTGGGCTAATATATGAAAAAAAAAGCACATGCTGTTGGAAGGAAACTAGACTTTAATGAGGCAAAAAATAAAAACATCCTGTGAGTCTAATCCAGCTGTGTGGATATTTCTTGCCAAAGGTGTAGGAGTTGGGATGGAAGGGGCTGGACCGGAATTCGGGTGTGAATGAATGTCTCGAGACACAGATGGCATCAGGCTATCTCAGCAGTGCAGATGCCTGTGCTCCATTACCAAGCTCCAGATGAGCCCCCTATGGCACTGCAGCCTCCATCCGTACCCCTGTAGGGCATGCAGGATACTGGTGGAGTGATAACTCTAGGTGGGTTACAAAGTACTGGAAGACTAAAGATGAAAGGGAAAGGTATTTAAAAGCCCCACAAGAGCTCTTGTAATTTAGCTAAAATGACCCAGTTTCAGAAGGATGAGTTCTGTCTGTGTAGACTGCTTACTCAAGAAAGTCCTTCAGTCTGTGAGCTTCTAAAGCCCACATTTGATTAGCGTGAAGATGCTTCCTTTAATATACTCTGGTTCAATACCACTGGATAATGTAGAAAGAATAAAAAGAGATCGAGCAGGAGACAACTTCCTGAACAGAACACCAACGGCCCAGGTCTTAATGTCAACCATTAATAAATGGGACCTCATGTGGCTGAGAAGCTTCTGTAAGGCAGGAGACACTGTCAAGAGAACAAAGCAACAGCCTACAGACTGGGAAAAGATCTTCACCAACCCTACATCTGACAAAGGTCTAATATCCAAAATATATAAAGAACTCAAGAAATTAAACACCACCAAACCAAATAACCCAATTGAGAAATGGGGCTTGGAACTAAACAGAGAATTCTCAACAGAGGAATACCAAATGGCTGAGAAATACTTAAAGAAATGCTCAACCTCCTTAGTCATCAGGGAAATGCAAATCAAAACAACTTTGAGATTCCATCTTACACCCATCAGAATGGCTAAGATCAATAACTCAACTGACACCACATGCTGGCAAGGATGTAGAGAGAGAGGAACACTCCTTCATTGCTGGTGGGAATGCAAACTAGTACAGCCACTTTGGAAATCTATCTGGTGCTATCTCAGAAAAATGGGAATAGGGCTTCCTCAAGACCCAGCTATTCCACTCCTTGGAATATACCTAGAAGATGCTCCAGCATACAACAGGGACATATGCTCAACCATGTTCATAGCAGCCTTATTCATAATAGCCAGAACATGGAAACAGCCTAAGTGTCCCTCAGTAGAAGAATGGATAAAGAAACTGTGGTACATTTATACTATGGAATACTACTCAGCTATTAAAAACAAGGAATTCCCAAAATTTGTGGATAAATGGATTGAGCTAGAAATGATCATAATGAGTGAGTTAATCCAGAAGCAGAAAGAATCAAATGGTATATACTCACTTATATCTGCATATTAGCCAAAGGGGCATGTCCCACAAAAGCCTTCACTTACCAGGAAACTGGGACCGAGGGGAGGACATCCTATTGGGACTCTAAATGAGAGAAGCATGGGAGAATAGCAAAATAAAAGGATCCAGAGGGTCCTAGAAACCTACAAGTAGAACATTATGATAGGCAGATTTGGGCCCAGGGGTCCAGCTCAAACTAAGGCACCAGCCAAGGATAATACAGGTGGTAAACTTTAAACACCTACCCAGATCTAGCCAATGGTCAGAACATTCTCCACAGTTGAGTGGAGAGTGGGATATGACTTTCTCACGTACTCTGGTGCCTCACATTTGACCATGTCCCCTGGAGGGGGAGACCTGGTGGCACTCAGAGGAAGGACAGCAGGTTACCAAGAAGAGACTTGATACCCTATGAGCATATACAGGGGGAGGTAATCCCCCTCAGGAACAATCATAGGGGAGAGGAATAATGGAAAAATGGGGGGGGGGGGGAAGAATGGGAGGATTCAAGGGATGAGATAACCATTGAGATGTAACAAGAATAAATTAATAAAAAAAATTTTTTTAAAGAGGCCGAGGGGCTGGAAAAATGATTTGGTGGGTAAAGGGCTTGCCACATAAGCAGGGGACCTGAGTCTGAGCCCCAGAGCCGTGTGAAAAACAGATCACAATGGTACATATCTGTAATCCCAATGCACAGAGGTACAGATAGAGAGACATAGAGCAGAGAAAAAATCCCACTGGGACATGGAAAAGGAAAGCATCTCTTACCCCAGAGCCTGTTTGAAGCCTCCTCTTGCTTGTTGAGAGGCAAGAACCCCAAACACAGCTAATATTCACTGGGGTCTGTTCCCAGCACTACACACACCAAGTGTGAACTCAGTACTCAAGAGGTAGGGGAAAGAGGATTAGAAGCTCAAGGCCATCCTAGGCTGTACAGCAAGTTTAAAGCCAACCTGGGCTACCTTGTTGGAACAAGTCTGATTTAAACCCACATCAGAAAACAAAATATGCATATATATAATTCATACAAAAACATATACATATACATGGAGATTGGGTGGTTTTTATTTTTTAAATAGCTTTTTTTTCCTCATACAATATATCCTGACTGTGGTTTCCCTTCCCTCCCCTCCCCCCAGTTCCTCCCCACAGCCCCTCCCCTCCAGACCCCTGTGGCTTCAGTCTCTGTCTTCATATGAGCCTTGCTCAGTTGGTTCAGAGGCCATGTTATCCTGGCGCCCTTCATCTCCTCTGGCATTTACTATCTTTCTACCTCCTCTTCCATGGGAGTTCCTGAGCTCTGAGGGGAAACCTCCAATTTAGACTCTCTCTCTCTCTCTCTCTCTCTCTCTCTCTCTCTTCCTCTCTCCTACGTCCCTCCCTTCCTCCCTTCCTCTCCACTCTTCTCTCTTCTCTTCTCTCTCTCTCTCTCTCTCTCTCTCTATATATATATATATATGTGTGTGTGTGTGTGTGTGTGTGTGTGTGTGTGTGTGTGTGTGTGTGTGTAATATTTGGATGTGGGTCTCTGTATCTGATCCAATCTACTGCCCAAGAAAGCCCCTCTGATGATGAATGCATAAATCACTGATCTTTGAGGATAGCATATTCTCGCTAGGAATCATCTCATTGATTTTTTTTAGACCAGTCATGTTTGATTTTTACCCTAGGTCTCTCAGCTATCTAGTCTCTGATTCTTGGTTGCCCAAGCCGTGTTAGGTATGGGTTCCTTCTTGTAGGATAGATTTTATTAAAGGAACAACCTGACTAAATCAACAAAAGTTGAAAAGGGAAGCCAAAGAAGCTCATGAGTTTTCCTCTAACAATGCAAGGATTAAAAAAGAAGCTAGCTATCTTACAAGAGAGGGGAGAAAGTATTGGGCACCATGGAAGCACGCGCATGCGCGCGCCCACACACACACACACACACACACACACACACACACACACACACACACGTCTCTTATGGGTTCTAAAAGATATATATCATAAAGATTGCCTCAGAAAGACACCATGGAGATGCCCACAGACATACACGGTGGAGATTCTGTCCAGACCACAGCCTTCAGAGTTCCTCTCTCTTGTCCACTCTGGCTTTCCTCTGGGCAGTAAATCTGAAAGCAGGGAACTAGGGGATACACCTCCTTGTTCTTTCTGATGGACATTTTGTCAAGTGAATTTCTAGAAAGCTAAGAAAGGCAAGCATTTCTAGAATTGAATTATTTTAAGGAAGTTATTTAATTTTTAGGGATTTTAATCTTTTTTCAAAGGTAAGAAAAATGTGTTCATTGCAGAAGCACAGTGTGTGTATGTCCTAATCATGAGTCCCTTCTTAAAGCAGACCCGCTGCCCACCCGGAAGCAGCCTTTCTAGCTGCAGCTGGATTACTCAGAAGAAACATATACATTCATCTCAATGCTGGGCTGGCAAACGGACGCATCGATGAAGCCTGGAGTCCAAGTTCTATCAAGTGTGACTCAAGGGTGCCTGTGGCCCTGTAATGTTTGCTGAAATGAACTTGAGGAGCCGTTCTGCCTGCACAAGGTTCTCACGAGCCTCAGAACTATTTGTCGTTTAGTTCATGATGGCTTTCAGGCTTATAGAAGGAGGCGGCTTGTTATAGCCGTGGGATGATGTCCAACTTCAGAGTTAAATCTAGTCCCAAATCCCAGCCCTGCTCCTTCACTCCAGGACTGTCAAAGTATTGCTGAAGGGCCATAATAATCCTGTTTGCTCTCCCACATGACAGGTCGAGCAGTGTTTTGTCTCCTCCCTCACTTTACCTTGTGTGTTCTGCTGGTTACAAAAAAAAAAAAAAAAAGCAGTCTGCACAGGATGTGCATAAAAAACCACTAGAGTGTAGGACAAAGCCAAAGCCTTGTGTGGAGGATGGAGCTTCCAGGTCCATACCTTAAAGGCTTCATGTGTTTTCACTCCACTGTGTGGGCAACCATGTGAGTAGTAGGATTTGAACCTGGGCCCTTTGGTAGAACGCATGCAACTACACATGCATGTATAGGAGGCATCGTAATTACATCATTTAAAATCAACTGAGAGTGTTAGAGAGATGGCTCCGTGGTTATGAGCACTGGCTTCTTTCCAAAGGACCCAGGTTCAATTTCCACCACTCAGATGGTAGCTCAGAAGCATTTGTGGCTCCAGTTCCAGGGAATCTAAGACCAGCTTCTGGCTCTGGAGAACACCAGGTATACATGTAGTACATACACAGAACATGTATGTAAAACAACAATTCACATTCAGAAATGCCAGTTTGGCAGTAGGACTGGGGAGACGGCTTAATCAGTAAATCATTTGCCTCAAAGTATAAATGACACCACAGAACCCCTGTTTTTTAAAAAACATACTGAGAATAATACTGTGTGCATATAATCAGTAATGGTTAAGAGAGGGGATCCCTAGGCCTTGCTAGACAGCCAACCTGACCAACATGATGTGTGTGCCAGTCCAATAAGAGAAACAGACTCGAAAGCAAGATGGATCGTGCCCTAGGAATGACAATGAAGTTGTCCTCTCTCTCTCTCTCTCTCTCTCTCTCTCTCTCTCTCTCTCTCTCTCTCCCTCTCTCTCTCTCTCTCTCACACACACACACACACACACACACACACACACACACACACACACATACACACACACACACACAATGGTGAGGTCGTTTGTCTTGCCAGAAAGAAGGGGCAGATGAGGAATAAAGGACCAAACAAGGGGAAAAAATGAAACAAAGGTTTCCCAAGTACCAACAATGCCCAGTCCCTAACCTGGGCTTCTCCACCACAGCACTGTGAAATGCAGAACAGGGTCCCACATAACAGATCAGCTAGTGCAAGCACAGAAAGACACTCCTCGGTAAGTGGGAATGATGAAATTTAGGCTCTTTGCCTCCTGATGGCCATGGAGAGAGAGAGAGAGAGAGAGAGAGAGAGAGAGAGAGAGAGAGAGAGAGAGAGAGAGAGAGAGAGAGAGAGAGAGAGAGATTTACTAATGAATCACTTCCATTACACCAGAATTCCAACATAACTGTGTGCAGGGCAGAGAAGAGAGGACACGAGCTTGAGGCCAGATACAGGGCACAGATCCCGGCTCTCCCTCCACCAACATGGCCTTGTGTGACAGAAGGGTTTATCCAGACAGGCTGCCTGGAATCCATGGGCTTTGGTCCATGAGAGAAGTGACAGTGTAAATCCTAAATATCTGGTGGAACCTCCCAGTATATAGCAAAGGACCTGGCTGCTGGTGTGGATGCTGATATTGACAGTCAGCCTGGTGGGAATGTGGATCTAGTACTGACAGATTCTCTTTCCAATCACAGTACTGGAGAAAGCCAACAAAAAACAGTGGCCAGAAATGCAGAGTCTGGGCATACAGCTTAAGTCTGATGTTGGTAGTTCCTCCTGCTTTACCTTCTAGTCTCAGTTTCTTTATGGTCTGTAAAATGGGTGTGAAAAAAATCATGTATTAGAAGATCTCTGTTGATTTAGTGGTATGCAGCGCATATAAAGTAGGGCAGGGAGATGGCTCCATGAGTGAAGAACTCTCTGTACAAGCATGAGGTAAGGACATGGATTCAAATTCCCAGCGCCCATGTAAAAAAAAGGTGGGCTAGGAGGCAGTCTGCACCTGTAATTGAAGGGGAGACAGGAGAACACTGGGCTCTGTGGACAGCTAGCCTAGACTAATGAGCTAATCTCAGGCCTCACTGGAAGACCCTCTCTGAAAAGAGAGACAGACAGACAGACAGAGACAGAAAAAGAGAGAGACAGAGAGGCAGACAGACAGACAGAGACAGAGAGGGAGAAACTGTAGAGAAATAGTTGAGGAAGATATCCTACCCAACACTGCCCTCTGCCCTCCATGTGCGTACATATGTGTGCACACCAGTACACAAACCAAAAAAACAGTGTTTATGACAGTACTTGGTGCATTTAAAATGCTCAGTAGATCATTACATTTGGCCCCTGTGCTCCTGCATTCCATGTCACTGGATTCAAACAACCTCAAGTTGAAAATATACAATAACAAAGCTTATCCATCCCAGCATAGCTTTTCTTTTACGGCATAGTTCTCTAAAGAGTGGGACGTAATGACTTCTTACATAGTGCTCACACCATTTTAGGTGGTTACTCTGGAGATGATTTAAAGCATGTGGGAGGATGTGAATCACACGCCAGTTCACGTAAGGAGCCTGAGCATCTTTGGATTTTGGTACCCAAGCCAGGTCCTGGAGCTAGTACCCACCCGGGTCCCTGAAAGCTAAGTATGTGGCATCTGCTACTATTACCACTTGAGTAACTAGTTGCTCTCTTTGGGCAAATTTTCCATTTGGAATTCACATTTCTCTTCTATAAAGCGGAGACACTATGGTCACTAACCTGAAGATGTGTTGGTAACATTCAACTGGGAACTCTACCGTGCTCCATGCCATTTCAGTATTATGTCCACTAATCAGATACCCCATTGTTCAGTTCTTCTCCTTACTAAGGCTGCTTTCAAGTAAGCTTGAAGAAGCTCTTCCACATCAAATAAAGGAGTAAGTGTTTTTCCCTTGGAGGCTTCACGTGCCTAATAAGAGGCACCTCCTACAAGGCTAGCCCCATCTGCTGTGCCCTGTGTTTCCTCTTACAGATATTGCTCAGGAAATTTGTTTAACTGGGAAGATCAGGAAGGGCTCTCTCCCTTCCCCAAGGCAGAACACGCAATTACTATATTCTCACATAAAACATCTCTGCAATTTTCAGCTTTTCCAATAATCTTCCAAAACTGAGCGAATCTTGTTCATGTCTCTCCACTAAGTTAATTTGTGTGGGTCTCAGTACCGTGAACTTGAATTCACGAGTCCTTCCTTAAGGTATTTTTTTATTACAGTTATAGTCTCTGTGGTTTTGTTTAACCTCTATGCCAGCTGGGTCACCTCAAATCTTTGGATCAATATAAAATTGACTCCAAGCTCTCGGGCACTGAGAGATGCAACTCCTCCACCAAGGAGAACTCTGGAGATATTGAACCCTTCGAACTCCCTGGCTGCTGCTTTTGCGCTATTAATATTTAAAGTTTTATTCTTTGAGAATTTTGCACATATGTACAATGTGCTTTAATCAAATTTACCCTACTCATCCCAGATCTACCCCACATCCCTATTCCCTCCCGGATTCATGTTCTTTTTGTTTTTCAATAGCCCTCTGATTCTTCTTTGTGCTTCTAATATTCTAATGAGTGCAGGTCCACCCCTGGAGCATGCTACACTGGTCAGGGTTCATACCCTTAAAAAATAAACATGCAAGCAAAAAACAAAAACAAAACAACAACAGCAAACATCTGATTCTTCCGCTCCCAGAAGCCTTCAACTGTTAAACGCTCCTCAGCTGGGATATGATTGACCTCCTCACTCATTGCTGGGATGTGATTGGCCTCCTTACGCATTGCTGGGATATGATTAATTTCCTCACTCATTGCCGGGATATGATTAATTTCCTCACTGATTGCCGGGATGTGATTGGCTTCCTCACTCATTGCTGGGATGTGATTGGCTTCCTCACTGATTGCCAGGATGTGATTGGCTTCATCTTTTGCAGATAGCCAGGGCTGCTATGAGCTTATGAATGTAGTGATTTTTTTTTATGTCAAAAGACACTATTTCAATCCAGTTCCCCCTTAGTTATGGATCTTAAAATCTTTCTGCCCCACTCCCTTCTGCAATAGTCCCTAAGCCATAAAGGGAAAGAAAATGATATACATAGCCTATTTGTGGCTGGATACTCCATAAACAATTACTCTGCATTTTGAGCAGTTGTGAGTTTCTTGGTTAATCATGTCACACTAGACAAAATATACTTTGATGAGGTTGGAGGGCTATATTAATATATAAGCATTAGGATGTGAATTTAGAGGGCAGCTTTGATGTTATGTGGATTTAGCAAAACACTGATGACATGTTCACCCTGGGCCTAAAGAGCTCCCAATCATGAATTCTTGTCCAGATTAACAAAACCAGACATGTGTTCCCTCTCGTGTAGTAGGCCTCGAATTCATCCAGGAAGCAGTGGTTAATTCCACAGCGTGCATGCTACTGTCACACCAGTGGGCATGCCGTGTGTCAGTTGCTATTGCGGCTCCCAGGGTTCATGTCCGGGTAAGACTGTTTGTAAGATGGTAATGCCGTCCCTCCAGCCACCTGATTAGCACTTGATGGTACCATGACAGTCAGCTGGGAGGGAGGAGGCTTCCTGGTCAGCGCTGATGTCATTGCTCCATGCCCAGTGACCAGTGTGGCTGGCCAGAAGAAAGGTCTTGTCATCAAGTTTGGTAGACATCCTAGAGCAGTAGCAATAGCCTGTGTTATACTGGGGTCTCCAGGACACCTATGACCAATGACTGGTGGGGGGTGAGGGTGGGGCGTGATGGGTGGGGATGGGGGTAGGGGGTGGGGGTGAGGGGTAGGGGGGTGGGGGGTGGGGAGTGCCTTAAGTACCTGCTCTGTGCCAGGTACTGTTCTGGGTTTTTCCTTAATGACGATGAGCTAATATAGAATGAGTGCAATCACTTTAGTTTTTATTCCACTTTTCCATACCTTGCTAATCTAAATCTGGTATGTGGCTTTATCCCTCCACTATAAACAGAAAAGTTAAAAAAAAAAAAAAAAAAGACTGTTTTTTACGACAGATCATGTGAGAGAAAACACACTAGAGAGCTTCAGGGAGAAAAAGGAGGAGGATCCTGCAGACCTTTTGGGTAAAGAAACCAGGTGCTCTTCGCACAGGCAATCTCTCCGTTCATGACTAAGAAAGAAAGCTCAGGTCTTTACGGGGGCAAAACCAGAAAGAGCTAACAAGATTCTGCAGCTTCAGAAGATATGGAACTAGCAGCTAGACTGTGTACAGATGAATCTATTCCAACAGTCGTATGTTCTTCCCCCAGACTGACGCTTCCTCTGTGTACTGTGACATACCTTTTGTTTTATTCTTCTATCCAATTTCTAAATACCCATTTCTATTCCCAATTCAATTGCCTCTAAAAAGTGAAGGGTCTTCCCAATGAGAAAAAACTATAGGCAACTTTGTGTTAGTTACTTTTCTGTTGATGTAGAAAAATACCATAACCAAAAGCAACTCAGGAAAGACAGAGTTTATTTTGGTTTATGATCCCAGATGGATCAGCTTTTTAATGGAGAAGGCAGGTGGGCCTGACAAAGGGCAGAGAAAGCTCGGTGACAAGGGCAGGAAATGGACTGAGTACATTTTATCTACACACAGAAGTCTGAGAGAGCAGGAAGTGGGTGGAGATATGAGCCCCAAAAGCCCACCCCTAATTGACATACTTCCTCCAGTATGGCTGTACTTTCTAAATATTCCATAGCTTCCCCAAACAGCATCACCAGCTGGGGACTAAGTGTTAAAATGCACGGGCCCAAGGGGAGCATTGCTCATGAAAATCCCCGCTACCTTCATTTTAAAGACAATGCCAAGCACTGAGCCTATTGGATAAATGATTTTTTTAAAGCTCCAGGGTAAGTTGGCAACGAAAAAGAAACCATAAAACTATTTCGTTGCTACTTCATAACTGTAATTTTGCTACTGTTATGAATCCTAAAGTAAATATCTGATATTCAGAATATCTAATATAAGACTCCTGTGAAAGGGTCCTTTGACATCTCCCCTTCCCCAAAAGGGGTTTCAACCCACAGGTTGAGAACCACTGCCTTAGAGGGACTGTCCTGGCAAACACTCAACAGTCACAGCTTGGAGAAAACACCATCATAAGCTGAGAAATTGAAAGGGCATCTTTGAGATGTAGGGTGCAATGGTAAAGTCTTACATAACAAGCGCAGTAGGAAGCTGGGGTGCGTTCACTCTCTTCCCATGTCCCAACTTGGAGAAAAGAAGGCATGTCTCTTCCTCAAGAGCAGCTCACTCCACATTATCTGCACAGCACCAGAAGCATCCTCTTTCCTTGGAAGTAGGGAATGACCTCAGCCCCAGGGCTGTGCCCACACCACATTTGTCCTCTCCAGGTGGCCCTCCCAGCTGTGTTTTCAGACATGGTGTTAAATCCTTCTTGACTCTGGGACACAATGGGAACATTTTTTTTCTTCATGATGAGAAATTTCCTAAAGGGGAAAAAAAGATTAGCTTGTAGGATTATTTTTTGGATGTTGTTTTTTCTTCTTGTTTTTGTCTCATTGCTCTTAAGAAAGTTTATAAATGGCTAGATGTGGTCTGTGTAAAATGGAGGAAGTTGGAGCAAATGTAAGCTTTTAGACACACAAATGTCAGTGGGAGGAAACTATTTTGAGTTTTATTTAATCAGTGTTTATGGGAATAATTTAGCTGGAGAGTCTAAGACTGCTGCTTTCTGAGGACCTTTCAAACTGTAATAAAAATACTGTATGCTGTGCTGGTGAGATGGCTCATAGGCTGACAACTCAAGTTTGATCTCAAGGTCACACATGGTAGATGGAGAGATCAGTCCCCCTCAAGTTGTCCCCAGTCCTCCCTGCATGTGCTTTGGCATGAATGTGTCAATATATATATTATACATATATAATAAACAACTGGACTAATAAATTATTATATATTAATATGGAGACAACTACAATTTAAAGCCAGAGGAATGATTTTTCTATAAGATCTATCCAGACTCAGTATCAATCTCAATTTATCTAATAATTTATCAGGGCCATGCAGTTCTGTTTATCTGAGGACCTAAGAGACTATAATGCATTATCTAGCAGGTTGGGTGGAGCTCAACTCAAAGCTAGTATATATATATATATATATATATATATATATATATATATATGAGAAAAGACCTTCATATGCAACTTAAAGAGTTTGTCAAATTTCTCTCTGCCCATTTTGGTGCACTGACACAGCTTGTGGACAGCTTTCCAGCATGGAGGATGTGTGTGGCCATGTTTCATGTGCAGGACAGTAGAAGTAACTCAATACAACCAAGAGCAATATGGTGTCCACAACTGTGCGTGCCAATGCTAATCTTTTAGAATCACATGCAAGATGCAGAGCAGGGAAATGGCTCCAGTAATGAAGTGTTGGCCTTGCAAGCACCAAGACCCAAGTCTGATCTCCAGAATCTACCTTACAAAAACTAGGCATAGCAGTATAGCCCTGGAATCCCAATGACCAGGAAGCAGAGACAGCCAGATCCCTAGGCTACTGACCACCCAGCTTAGCCTGCTCGGTGAGCTTCAGGCTAACGGCAGACCCTGTCTCAAAATCAAGGTTGACAGCACATGAAGAATAACACCCAAGGTTGTCCTCTGGTCTCCACATGTACGCACATACATGCACATGTGTACCTACACACACATGTATAACAACACATGCATGAGCATTTACACAAGAAGCACAATATGAAAGTGATGCCATGCCAGATGCCATCAAACTAGTGAACCTTTTTATAACTATTGAAAAGGTTGCCAGAATCTCAGTCTTTGTTGTTGAACTCTTTTCTTAGAATTTGCAGGTTGAACGCCATCATTACCTCCGTCATAAACACCCGATGTAGTAGATTTGTTCATATGGTACCATGTTTTGTTAACCCTACAACACAGAAAATGCCCTGTAGATGCATCACAACCTTACAGGCCTTGGAAGGCTACATCGGTAACAGAAAGGGCCACATCAGACTCGCTCAAGTTCGCGTTGCCATGGAGTCTATTCACTTTTCACTTCATCATAGCACACTCCACAAGATGCTATTTCAGGGTAATACATGGTTCTTTCAGATACTATGGGCCCCCAATGTGTATGGGCGACAATTGACTCAGCTAATGGGATTATGCTGATTTAAGGCATTATTAGTGGGGAATGCAGGTCGCCCTCACATACATTATCCATTTCAGTCTCACAAAAGCTCTGCAGAGACAAGAAGGCTCCTTTCCCCTTCGTTCTTACTGACAGCTTAAAGAGAACCAAAGTTCTCTGCCCAAGGTCGAACAAGAAAGGAAAGTGCTGTTCCTCAAGGCCAGCCCTCGGATTCTAACTCCATGTTCTGTTCTCTGTCAACTCAGGTCACACTCAGCCTCAATATCCACACACACAGGAAGCCAATATTGTCACACTCAGCAGGTGGGGACACTCCCAGCATCTTATAGCTGACATTCAAATGGTATGGTGCTTGGGAAAAGTAGAAAGTCCCCTTCCATTCTCAGAACACAAGTATAAACTACACTTGGTGGGACAGGGGGCCGGGGGAGGGATAAGGGGGGTGTCCTGTGTTTAGCCACCATGTCAACACTGACTGTAGAGTCACTCTCCTGACTGTCTCCATAGCCTTCCAGGTGCCAATAAGGATGGGTCGGAAGAAAATGGAGTGTTGTCTTGTGACTTTGTGCTTAGGCTCTGTGTGTGTGTGTGTGTGTGTGTGTGTGTGTGTGTGTGTGTGTGTGTAGGCTAGAGATTGATGTCATATATAAATCACAATAGACCAGTATGATGCTGACAGTCAGGGGCAAGCTACAACTTAAGACTGAACTCTTGGTATTTACTCCATAAATGAATGCAGCCATAGCATATTATAATGTTTTCAGACTGACAGAGCCCATGGGCTCAGCGGTTCATAGCTTAGCAGTTGCTGTGTACCTCCCATATGCCAGGCATTGTGGAAAATGTTTTCACATGACTATGTCATATTTTTGAAGCACATAGTCTTTATTTCCATAAGCAAAATGGAGGCTTAGCAAGAATATTTATAAAAGGCAAAGCTGGGCTTGCAACTCTATCTTGAGTCTAATTGCACTGAGGCCAACAGGCCCAATGTCCTCCCTTCTCTTCCTGACTGGCACCTATAGCTGGTTACCCTTCAGTCACACCTGGCAGGAGTGGCTGTGACTACCCCCCCCCCAAGTGCAACAACTCTCTATGCTTCCCTCAGCTCCCCACAAGATTAAGGAGACAATTATCTGCCCTTATGGGACCCAGTGGCATAGTAGGGTAGGCAGGCGTTCTCATGGCCTTGGTCCTATCTTGGGTCGCTTTAGGGAAGTCAAGCCATGGGGGCATGTTAGCCACAGATGTTCTTGCCTAGTAGCTTATGAATTTGGCCTACTTTCTGGAACTCTCTTTTTCCTAAGTTATGTCAGCAAAACTATAGTGTTTTAATGCCTGGGAAAGAAGACAAAACAAAACAAAAAACAAAAAAAAAACTACTAATTGGTCTCCAGGGCCACAATTTTGAGACATCATTTAGAAAGAGAATTTTCCTGAAATACTCATAATGAGGCAAATTCTAATTCACTAGATAGCAGTTTGCCTCCCGAGTGAAAACAGATACATGGTAAGTGTACAGAATAACATCTAGATAGATTTCCTAACTCTGACTCTGTAGTTTGGAAACGGTACGTTTCCAAATTTAGACATAGGGTCCGTCAAGAAAGGGGTCCAGGAGGGCCTCAGATTAACCTTTGCTCCAGGGTAACCATATCCAGTATTTAAAAGCCACCAGGTTGGCAAGAGGATGAAAATCTTTATGATTTGTTCTCTGCTTCAGTGTATGTACTAGAATTTGGGGGAATGCGTCCCAACTGTGGTGCTAACAAGGCCCAGAGGTGACCATGTTGATTTACAGGACTCCTTCCTGGTGACTACATATTTCTCTGTAGAGATTTCCATTTATTCTGTTTATCTTGGAATATGTTGCAATTATAGACAATGTGGGAGATAATAAAATAACCCATGTGCCTCCGACCACTCAGCATCATCACTGCTCACCGTTCTAAGATCATCTTGGCCTCCTGCACATACGGAGGTGCCAGGCCCCAAGACTCTTCAGAAAGGGGCCATGCGCCCTCTTCCTGGGCTACAGCTGAGTCCCAGGAACTATGTGTGCAGGTGGCGAGTGGCCTTTACGTCAGCCCTTCACTAGTGCTGGGGTCCGTGTCCATCAGTACAATGCTGCTTGCACTGAAGAGGGCATGAGGAGCTATTGGCAAGTTAAAAAATAAAATCTTTCCTTTTCCTTAAAACTAACTTAACGCCCCTCAAAGGGTACGAATGATCTATGACATTTGACAAGGAATCAAAACTAATAATAAGCCTACCCTGGGACTGTGTTTAGGGGGTGCATTCTTCACACAGCGATCAAAGACCTTTCAAAATATAACAGATCCGAGATTTATCGTGCACAAATGCATTCTATATTTATTTCTTAATTTCCAAATACATTATTTATGCCATCTCCAATATAAAAATGAGGTCAGAAGAAAAGAAATACTTTAAATCAGTTCACCCTAAGCAGAAAAAATTGCCTGCAGCATAACGAAGGACTTGCTCTGGAGGCGAAGTGGTTTAGAGGCCCCTTAGTCATTAGGAAGCCTGACGCTAACAAACCCGTAACCCAGAGTGGGCAGCCAGGGAGGCCTGAATGCTGCCTGTCACCTTGGCCATCTGTGGAGGGCAAACATGTCTGAGGACACGGTGGGAGGGGAGAAGGCCATGTTTGGCATCAGAAAAACAAATGGCATGCTATTTATGAACAAAATGGATCCTGTTAATTAAAAAAAAAAAAAAAGTCTGTGCTTCAGAGCAAACTTCAGGCAACTTCACCCGGCAACACTTTATTAATTTTAATGAAGTTTTATTTGTACGTGTTAAGTTCCTTAAACAGCTAATTAAAACTCTTCCTCTAACTTGGGATCACCCCCTGCCAAAGTTGGCCATGTTATATAATGTCAGTATTTTAAAGAATGAGAAAACGGAAAGCTGAGAGGCATTATGGGATGTACTTAAATACCTATGTGCCCCGTGAAGACCTGAGCCAAATAATGTGAAATGGCTCGAGAGGAATAATCTTCATTCTTGTGAAGCAGTTTCACTGATGAGACGTAGCTGGTGCATCTTACCTCATAAAGGATGGCCTAGGGAAAGGTTCAGATTGCTTGTATATCTCAGCAATTTGGGGCACTAGGCAAGCTGACAACTGCCTGTAGCTCCATTTCCAGAGGATTGCTGTTATTCAAGGGCACGCACATACACACAATAAAAATAATAAGGTTCATTTTTTTTTAAGGTATAAAACATTGGATAAGGAAACTCAGGGCTCCCTTAAAGATGGTTTGAAAGGAGAACCAGTGTGTCTACATTAGTCCCATTTCCACAGCTTTAGAAAGGACCAAAACACTGGGCACGGGAAGTCTCAGGGCACGGGAGGTCTCAGGGCACAGCAAGGAGAGGCAAATTCAGCCCAAGTGGAAGCCGGCTTTGTGTCAGAGATCACCATTGGTGTATCTGCCTGGGACCGATCACAAAATGGCAGAAGGAATGGCTGGTGCTCAGAGGCCACTGGGAAGCTCTGCTCTAAGCTCTTCTCCTACTGAGGTCTAAAGAGACCTGACACTCATCACACTACGGCATTTACCTTCTGGCTCCAAGCAGGCCAGCAAAGGGCAGCTGTCTGAGATCAGCTTCCTGCAGGGGCTGAAGCCCCAAGCACAGAGTGGGATCAGTTTACAGCATGGACAAAACTGAGGAACATTTCAAAATTATGGAGATGGCAGGTGTATGTATTTGTGAGTGAGTACAAGATCGGTCACACTCACACTTAAGAGTGTGAATATCTCAACCCTTTAAACGTTTATCCTAAGAAATATTTACTTTACAATATTGTCAAAAATAAACTACAGTGCGTGTGGAAAATTTAAGAAGATATGAGCTTCTGTTTGTATTTTCTCATTTCTGACGTCTCCATTTGGAACAACACTATGTATTGATTTTTTAAATCAAAACCCAAAGGTTAGACCTTAAATCCCTGTTAGTATCAGGTTAAGAAGGGAATCTAATTTTGTCATCTTTTGCTTTTTCTCTATCTTGCTGCGTTTCCATTTCTTTATTTAGAATCTCTGATAAAAAGATAGACTAAAGATAATTTAAAACTTTTTTGTTGACCCTTTTTAATTTTTTTTATTTTATTAATTTATTCAGATTACATCTTAATTGTTATCCCATCACTTGTATCCTCCTGTTCCTCCCTCCCTCCCGCTTTCACCCTATTCCCCTTCCCTAGGTCTATGACCGAGGGGCACCTCCTCCCCCACTATATGGTCATAGGCTATCAAGTGTCATCTTGGTAGCCTGCTTATTCTTTCTTTGAGTACCACTAGGCCTCCCCACCAAGAGGTGGTGGTCAAATATGGGGCACCAGAGTTCATATCAGAGTCAGTCCCTGCCCTCCACATAACTGTGGAGAATGTCTTGACCATTGGCTAGATCAGAGTAGGGGTTCGATGTTTAATACTTGTATTGTCCTTGGTTAGTGCAATAGTTAAAACTTTTTTTTAAATTACAAACTCCATGGGGCCAATAAGATAGCCCAGGCAGTAAAAGCACTTGCTACGAGTTTGAGTCCCAGAACCAGCATAGTAGAAGAAGAGAACCAACCAACCACTGAACTTCTCTCTCTCTCTCTCTCTCTCTCTCTCTCTCTCTCTCTCTCTCTCTCTCTCTCTCTCTCTCTCTCTCACACTCACACACACACACACACACACACACACACACACAGAGTGCAGTAATTGTTTTAAATTACAAACCCAAAGCAGCCGTATTATTAAAATTTGTAACTAGTAGATTGATCACAAGTGAATTGAGCATCTGTCCATTGTGAATTCTAATTGTTTTAGGCACCCAAAGTAGATGGGAAGGAAATCTTGATAACAATGGCAGAGTGACACTCAGTGTTAGTAAGAACCAATGGAGTGCTAACGTTCATGAAGCTGCTACGATCTAAAATTTAAAAAAGATCACATGCATGAAATACTTGGGTTATTTGTATATGAAGATCAATCAGACAATAGGGTCTCATTCTTCACACTTGTGGGGAGAGAGGGAACTGCCTCTGACATGAGCTCTGGTGCCCGCGATTTGATCACTTCCCCTTGGTGGGCAGGCCTGGTAGCACACAGAGGAAGGGAAAGCAGGCTATCAGGATGAGACCTAATAGTCTGTTGTCATGTGGTGGGAGAGGAGGACCTTTTCTGTCAGAGGTCTCCGGGAGAGGAATAGGGCAGAAGAGGGAAGGAAGGAGGGAGGGTGGGGAAGGGAAAGATACAAGCAAGAGGATAACATTCGGGATGTAATCAGAATAAGCTATAATAATAAATCAAATTAAAATTTTAAAAAGAAAAGAAAAAAATGTGCTTCCAAGTGAGATTATGGGTGACTAATTCTCCTAGAATGGAAAAAGATTTCCATAATCCTAGCACTTGGGAGTCTGAAGTAGGAACATTGACACAACTTCAGGGCAGCCTGCATTATATGTATATACATATACACATAATCAGTGTGTGTGTTTGTGTGTGTGTGTGTCTGTCTGTGTGTGTGTGTGTGTGTGTGTGTGTGTGTGTGTGTGTGTGTGTGTGAGTGTGTGTAGTAGGACCAGCTTAGGCCATACAGTGAGACCTTTTTACAAAACCAGAAACTAAGAGCTTGCTTGTGTCTGGTCTGAGTGACTACACTAAGAAGTGACATGCCTAAAATGGGATTGGGAACAACAGTCATGTTAGTGAGTGAGAGGAGGGCTGCCCTCAGCCCTTAGATACAGTGATGTGGTAAGCAGGGTGGACACAGGCACAGCCTGCTGGTCTGGGTCCCTCTGTAATCCAGCTGCAGATGAGCTGTGGCCACACCCCTCTGGTTTTCAATCTTATTTGCAACTGTCAAAATGAGGTATATCTCCCCACACGAGTTGCCATGAAATCAAGTCCCCAAAACCTTGTCAGGTACCTAGCATAATACTGAACTCATGGTTGCATCTCCTGGTGGCTCCATGCCCTTCTCTGAGAGGTAGAGACTATAGGAGCATGTCCTCAACTGAAGACCTGCGTTGACTCCCCAAGAGGAGACGGCCCCATGACACGCAACAGTGCTCAGTATCTTCCATTCCGTATCTCCAAAAACAAAAGCAGTGAATCAAAGCTGAGCCTGCTGAAATGACAAATGTCAATGCCACCAGCCAGAACCCTAGGTTTCGATGATGTATTCCCATTTTTCCTAACAGGAGTTGAGAAAAATTGTTCTCAAGAATTGTTTAAAAGGCTATCATTTATTGTTGAAGAAAGCAATGCTACAGAAATGAGTTCTCTCGGCAAAGCACCAGGAAAATGTTACCCCTTTGCACACAGTTTTCTAGCTTAAAACTTCTTAACAAATTCAACAAGGATATGAGAAAAAGTGAATTTCTCATAGGATCAAAAAAGACGTGTCTGAAATAATAGTCGAGGCCTCCTGATGTGGTAAATCTAATCTCCTTCTAACCTACCTCTTTCCTGTTCTTGTTAAGCATAAGGTAAGAGTAGATGGCCTCATGTAGTGTGAAGCATATAGCTTACTTCTTGACTGAATGTATTTCCAGTTGTATTTTCATGTTGTTGCCCTCACGTTGTTTCAAAGAATGAGTCAGTGTTGGCCTTTTGGTACAGTTACATTTTTTAAAAGGTGAACTATTGTGTATATAGGTTTCCTTGAATGTGTTAAGCGACTGACCTCTATAAAGATCCTCCCACTATGGTGGCTCTACTGTTAGTGCTGAGAGCTACTGATGGCAAAATTGAACAGTTGCCATATTGCATCCCGGCCGCACTCTAAGTTTTTAGAGCAGCATCCTACAAGTTAGGAGGAAAGTCAGCAAGAACAGCCTAAATGGAGGACACTGGATGAAGGTGACAGTACGATAGGAGGGGTACCTTGGTAAATGAGGGATTCACTGGGTACAGTACCCTCTCAAATACCTTTTCTGTAGCCACAGGGATGTTATGTGCAGAGCCCCCTCTGGGCTCAGACTGTACCACATTGTTAAGAACAAAGCTCCTGGGGTGTTGGCTCTGAAGCCAGCAGCTGCAACAGGGAACTAACCCGAGTGTCATGACTCTTTCCAGGTAGTAGGTGTAACCTTGAAGAAAAAATGGCACTGTCTTCAAAAAAGTGACCTGACCCTGGCTTTGGTGGGTTTTTCTGCAAGAAATGCAAAGCCCCGCATGTGTTTATGACTCAACCTTTCAGCCAACCACTGCTTTGTTCTAGAGTTCAGCATGAAAGGACTAATTTTCGTTTGGTTTTTGTTTCTGTTTTAGTAAAAAGCATGTCTGTTGCTAATTCTAGCTATTATAGTTGCACATGTAAAAATTCTCTCTCTCTCTCTGTAGTTTATAGATTGGTAGCATTTCAAATAAATGACATTATGAAAAATTCACCTAAATTTTTTTGAGATGCTTATCAATTGATATCTTCCTCCTCATCGCAAGAAGAGTCTGAGTGATTGCTTTTCAATTATACCTTATGATACTAGAGTTGTTCTTTTCCATATAGTAGGGATTTGAACACAAGCATGCCACTTTGTTTATTGCTGTACTAGTAGAACGTCTTAGAGCATGGAAAGACTTCTTCGCAAATAAGTTTGCTCTTGAAAAGAAAAGTTGTGAAAATTAATGTTATAAAACCGATTTTTTCCATAAATGAGCATAGCTTATAAACATATTGTAAGTTAATAGCATGCACTGTTTCAAACATATCTGAAAGACGTGTTAAACGGCTTAATAGTACACCCCATACACCTTTGCCCAGAATTCAGAATTGCACTATTATCTATTTTAGGAAGGTCACCACGTTGCTCCATTAGAGAGTAGACCTGGAGTTCTTATCTGCCCCAATTGGCTCTGCAATGACACCTCACTTCCCTTTATTCTTCCAGAAGTTAGTGAGTCTAAAGATCAAAGCCACATAGTCTTTAGAGAACACATATGAAAATTATAACTGCTACATGTGTGAGATAAGCGCTCCGGTACTTACTATCCCTTCTTGAAAAGCAGCACGCGGGCATTTAACAATGCAGTCATTACCCCAAAACAGAGCTACAGAACTACAAAAGGGTCCACACACCTTAAAACCTATTAACTATATAAAAAAAGGTTTCCTTTAAATATGTAAATATAAACCATGACTGGCTACATTGTAGGAAGTTAGAACCTGAGTAAATCGAGGGACTTGCTCCCTAACTGAGACCTGCTCTCTAGATGTCCTCGGAACACATAAAATGCTAATATAACCTGAGCCCTTTTGTGTTGCATAAGGTGAGGCTATTGAGTCTTAGTGAGTTCTGGAGTTAATTCCCTTTCCACGCAATGTCCCGACAACACACACACACACACACACACACATACACACACACACACACTACCTGTCCATGTGTCTCTTCACTTGTGAGACAGCTATACCTTAAGTGGATTAACAACACCCGTATTATATATACAATTAGTATAAAAATCATTTTCTCCAAGAAGACCTGAGAAAAATCAAAGTTTTTTATTTGAAAACATTGAGATTATTGGGAAAGTGGTGTTTCGTTTTGTTTTGTCCCACGGTGACATCTCCAGATCTATTTTAATAAACTTGAGAATCTGATCTAGTCACCCCAAAGGACAGAAGGCTGACATCCCTGGCGGACTCACAGTTCTCCTTATGTGAACAAACTGACACCAGATACGGTGAGATCACCACCCCCAACAGGAAAGATTTACATGTGTACTTATAGAAATCAATTAAAAGACATTTCTAAACCTGCATTGAAGTTCCGTGGTCTCAAAAACACTGAAATTAGGGGAAGAAGCTCTACTTTACTCAGCTCAGGCCGTCTCACAGAACACCATGAGTAGTGCCCTGGTATGCGAAGCCACTGTAGAATAATTACAAGGTGAGGTGTGTATACATGTTATGGCAAATTCACTGCAAAGTCAGATATTCTAAAGACCACCCAGAGAAAGTTCTCAGCAAATCAGATCCTGGCTCTCATCTCTGCCCTAAACCAATGTGTCTAAGGCTGTCTAGGCATAATTCACAAACGAACACAACAGGAAAGCCATAGCATGCTAAAGTTGACACTATAAAAATATGTTCATATCATGTTAATTGCCTTCAAATATATTATACATATAAAAATACTATGTTAAACAGGTCCGCTGTGAAGGGTGAAAAAGTAGCTAACTAAAAGTTCACAAATAATCTTTCAGATTTTGTGTGTTTTCTCCTCAGCCAAAAGCCTCAAGATTCCCTGGCACCAGCCCACCTCTTCATTCATGTCGGATTGCTCTTTAAACCTTAGCCTGTCTTGTCATAAATAACTTCACGACGCCTCCTGACACATTCGTTGTTGGTTTCACTGTTGTAGGGAAAAGGCTCTAGGGCTGCAGATAAGGCTGTTGCCATGGTGATGAAGGAGATACCGAGGGAGGAGTCTGCAGAAGAAAAGCCCCTCCTTACTGTGACATCACAGGTGGGCAGACCCATAGGGTTCCTGTAGGAAGCTGACATATGTTAATGTATCAAAAAATGTGATCATCAGCTAAAAAAAAAAAAAAAGCTAAACGGTAACTCAAGTCAATCATCTTAAATCAGTTTCAATGAAACAACTGTACAAATATAAGTGAAAGCCAAAATTGCAAAAGAAAAAAAATAGTACTTGATCGTGAATATCAATTTTTGTTACTCAGCATTAGTTTTAAAAATTGACACAATATGTACAAGTATAACACACTACTTCTTTAAAAGGAGTCTTGATAACTTTGAGAAATACCAATAACAAGCAAAAAAAAAAATCAAATTCCTGATAAATCTAGTCATATTATATACATATGTCAGTTTACCAGTAGATGCTCTAAATTTTCTTAAATGTTAAATATATTTCTGTTGTGACTTTGCATACTACACATTTGTCTATACATATTTATGTCGATAACTAAGTTACAGGAATGAGCCGGAAGTCCCCACATCTCCATGCAGAAAATGGCTCCCTACTCCTCACACTTGGTGGCTTTGATGAGAAAACACGTTCTCTATTTTGATCGCTGAGGGGCCATTTTCAGCCTTTATTGTGACACACCCAGAAGAAGCCTGCATTTGTCTCTGAAGGCTTGCTGAAACTGACCCTGCACATACCCGGGGACTCCCGAAACACCCTGTAAAAGTGTCCATAAATATCTATGGCACGAATCATCGCCACCCTGTGCAGTTCCCAGTTTTAAATTATGAGATGAAAAAATATTTCTCTTGCATTTCTCTTATAATTTAGTTTAGGTTGTTATGTTAAACATTTCATTTCTTCCATAACGCATTCGTAAATGCAGCAATTCTATTCTGAATATGCACACGCCTAGAATTAGAAAAGTGGCCATTTACAGCCCTCGTGAAGCACATTTCTGTCTAAGCTAAATTATGGCGGCTTATTTTCAGAATATCAGCAGATCTGGTCCCCAGCTGCTGCTAACATGTGTGGTTTTATTTTATTCTAAATGCCACGTTGTAAGTAATGAAAGTTATATAACACCCAAAATTGAATAAATTTTTAAGTTATTAAAGATGTCTAGGATTGGGGAATAAATGTTATGTTGTCAGGGTGGGTTTGTTGTTGTTGTCCATAAAGAAAAGATGCTTTTTTTTCCAGTGTCACCAAGTTGTCTGTCCTTTACTGACTTGACCTAATGACGTACATACCATTTTACAATGGTCACCTGCCCATCACACTCAGACCTTTGTGAAGCCCACAGGCAAATCACCCAGCCCATAATACCTCTGCCAATGACTGGCAGGTGAGAGCACTTGGCAGTGCTGGCAGGTGACGACCCTGTGCTAATGTTGGCTCTGGTGCTAAACCATAGTATCTTGGGATACCACAATGAAGACGGGCTCCGGTGCTCTCCCAGGCCTTACAGTTTGCAGCTACTTCCCACTAATCGTTTCCACATGTATGATATTATCATTATAATCTAAGCTTGAATTTAAAGTTTCGTGCCCAGTGATAGTTTTGATTTTTTTTTTTTTAATTTAGAAAAGAAACCATGCATATCAGCATCCTCTCACATTCCGAACATTTGTGTGTGCCCGGTTCCTTTTAAATCTCCGTCTAGTGTTGTGTTGACTGTTTCCGAGACACCGGTTATGACTTTACTGCATGAAGACTGTGTAATGCTTTCTTTGATGCTTTGTATTCTTATTGCATACTGGCCGGTTATGAATCAGCAGGCAGAAGTCTGATTCATAAAACGTGATGCACCTTCTGTAATGATTACTCTATGGAACTCAGTGACAGCTGTGATAGAACAATTTCTCAATCGAATGTAGTTTTGTTAGATGACATTTTTTTACATCACACAAGTGGCTTTTCCCCTGGTGTGCACCAGTGGCATACCCAAGCCAAGCAGAAGCCGAGTGAGCTACAAAAGTGAGTACTTCCCATGACAATCACAGCATCCAGTCTGTCTGCCATGCCAGTTTTTATCGTTAATCTGTGTGAATGTCCCAGTGTCTTGACGTGTTTGTTCCAGTGTCTCTTGTAAAGTCCCCTCTGGCATAGTGCTGCATATTGCTGAGTACAAGGACTCATCTTCATCCCTGGTGTATCGACACCAGCTGTCATGTCATAGAGGCCAGATATGTTTGAGGCCAATTGCTACCTTCTCGGGATAACCACAAACGATACATACAGAATAAGTCTCTGTAATGCATTACCTTGTTCAGTGTTTATCCAGCAGCCCGATATCTCAGCATCTTAAAAATATGATTACAATGGTTTGTTTAAGAACATTTAGATGGATTTAGCTAGCTATGCTCCTGGAAGCATCTTCAGTAGATGGAACAAAACAGAAGAATTAGCCAGATTCAAAATCTAAACCCAGGAAAGTATAATTACAAATTCAACAGAAACAAATAAGTTCAACTTCATGCTGTCCTAAATTAATGCTAACTCAAGTAATTTGTAACAGGAAAAACACATAAATTGCCAGATCTTTGAGGAGAACGCTTCTCCCGGCCTGTGTTGTCCGGTGCCCACTGAGCAGTTCTGCTTTCTGGAACTTGAGACACGCTGCAAAAATTCTGAGAAGGAGGAATGCTTTGAAGGCCTACTTCACAAATATGCAAGCTATACATTAATAATTTTTATTGATCACATGTTGAAATATTTTGGGTATGCTGGATCAAATAAAATGTGCTATTGAAATTATTTTTAGTTGTTAATGACCACTGAGGTTTTTATAATGTAACGTTCTTAATGTTTATATTAAGCAGCACTACTCTGAACTATAATGCTATAAGCAAATCCAATTTTATGTACCCATGTACCCAAAGATTATGCCATTGAAAAAGAGGATTTATTTTTACAAGGCTAAGATGTCCTTAGTGAGTACATTCAGAAGGAAACTTGAAAAAGTTTCATTTTGACAAATTTAGTTTCCTGATTTCTTTTTTTTTTTAATCAAGGTATCCCAGCTCCTGTTTCCTACAGAGCACAGTGTCTTAACACTGACTGCCGTGTCTCTTCTGCCTAAAGAGCTTTTTATTTCCTACTCCACCTGTGTGCTCTATCTGTTCCCACTTCTTATCTCTCAGTAGGAATTTAATTTTTCTGTGTGTGATAAAGGGAGAAAGAGCAATGTCCTTGACTGGGAAAACATTCTCCAGATGACTAAACACGGTCTCATTTGGGTTCCTGTCATCAACTCCCTCAATTGCATGTACCTACTTTCTAAGTAATAACACCGCCCAACTGCCAAATGGCAGGATCAGTCCCTTCCCCACCAATGGGTTAGTTTACTCTAACTGTCTTGCCTGGAGAAAGTCTAATTGTCTGATCTTGTTCAAGTCAAGGGTTTGGAGGATGTTTGACCATTATAAGAAGAGCTAGCGTGGCAACGGGGCTGGGCCTGCTCAGTGATGTTTGTACACAGATGTTCTCAGTGTCAGAGTGGGCGTGGCCAGGCTCTGAAATCAGCCTCTAAGGGACACATGATGACTAACTTAGCTTATTAATAGCCTGAGAGAATACCCCACCTAAGGTCACTATTTTGATAGACATTGCATGAATCCTACACTTGCATGGAATTAATAAGCTATAGAGCAGTCCCATAACAAAATGATAAATCAAAAGATATTCAACAATGACATACACTTCAAACACTCACTAACGTCATGCACACTAAGGAGGTTTGTTTTTTAATGCACAGATGCATATTTGTGTTTTGTTCCTGTAGAAACAAAACAAGATTACAATACCTGTTACTGTAATATTTTATGTCAATGTTACAAATGTGAGATTATTTGTCAGTTGTTTCCAATTTATAGCTACCCTGGTTTCATTTCTATTGCTGGAACAAATACCCTCACAAAAAATGACCTGGGGGAGAAGAAGAGTTTATCTGGTTTACAGTTCCAGATGGCAGTCCATTATTGTAGGAAAGTCTTAGCAGAAAGCTACAGCACCACATCCACAGTTAAGAGGAAAAAGAGAACATATGCATCCTTAATTGCTGGCTCTTAGCCAGCTTTTTCCTTTCTTGGACTATTGGGGATCCCCTGCCTAAGGAATGACACCAACCACCATGGGAGGTGTGTTACCTCAGTGAGCAATCAAGGCAATCCCGTACTGACATGCCCACATCCCAACCTGACCTAAATAATTTCTTATTAAGACTCTCTTCCAGGTGTCTCTCGGTGGTATCAAGTTGAACACTAATACTGACCAGCACACTAGCCTTGTTGTTTTAACTTTTTACATTATTCCTTAAGTATTGAAATGCTTAAGCAATTAAACACAATATTTACCTTAAGTGAAACCAGCAGTGTTGCCATGAATTAATGTCTTGTATCCTGTTTGATTATCTGAAATGCATTTTGCTTTATTGTTAATGTTTAGTAATATGTTGACACAAACTTTTCACTCTATTTCTTTTAATAAACCATCTAAGTGATAGATTTATTCAAAGATAAATAAAGTTCAATTTTAGCCACAACATAAGGGACATAATTATGCTCTCTTGTTTAAGCAACAGAATTTACTTAAAAGTAAAATATTTTCCAACGAGGCCATAAATTTGAAAAGGAGCATGGAGGGTTTGGAAGAAGGAAGGGGAAGGGAGAAAATGATGGAATTATATTATAATCTCAAAAAAATAAAAGAAATAGCTGAGCAGTGGTGGCTTATGCCTTTAATCCCAGCACTTGGGAATCAGAGGCAGGCAGATCTCTGAGTTCAAGACCAGCCTGGCTTACAAAGTGAGTTCCAGGATAGCCAGGGCTACATACCAAGAAACTTTGTCTTGAAACAAACAAATAAAATAAATAAAAGGAATAAATTTTAAGTAAAACATTTCCTTACAATGTGGTTCAAGTAAATCACATAATAAAACTTCTTAAACATTAAAACTAGAGGAGTTAAAAATAGAACTAAGGCAAAAGTATTTTCCTTTTCTTTTTAAAAAAAAAAATCTGAGTATAGAGACTCTTTTTTTCCCCTAAGATTTATTTATTTATTACATAATGCCAGAAAAGAACACCAGATCTCATTATAGATGGTTGTGAGCCACCATGACCATGACTGGGAATTGAATTCAGGACCTTTGTAAGAACAGACAGTGCTCCTAACCTCTGACCCATCTCTCCAGCCCAGCAAGGGTATTTTCAAATGAAGTATTAGGGTAGTAATCCACTAGAGCTGAGTGACGTTGCCTCCATCTTTGTGGAAGCATCCACTGACCAGTCTCACTAGGTCACAATTCAGTTGAAATCGTTTGACTGCTTATTTGATTACCAATAAAGAGTAAAGAAAGGGCTCCATTGTTTTTTGCATCTTCATGCAAATTCCCACCAGCCTTCTTTTTCTGCAGGCCCCAATTTCTGTGTCTGCTGAAGTATTTTCCTTCAAAATGCTTTGCAGATCCCGATTTCTGATTACAGATCAGAAGTGGGGTTCAGAGAGTATGTGTTGAGGTGGCTTTGCCCTCCTGTTCACATATGTCCATGTCCTTCTGTCCAGTGGGGACAGTGCTGAGTCCGCATAGGCCTGAGTGTCCACTGCTTTAGATGTTAACTCTTGTCATTCTTTAACTCTTAGGGGAAAAACAAGCAGCCTTGGTAGCGTCACAAAATGTTCCTTAGGTGCCACCGTATTCCCCACTTACAAAGACACAACTCTGGAAGGAAGTGGGCGTGAATGTCTAAGTTAAGGCTTTGCAGGAAAGTTTCTAAAGGTTTTTAAAGACCACTGATGTCTCCATAGCTTGCTCAAATTCACTCTGACATCCAGGATGTCCACATGATCATTCTGCTGTACAACCAGCCAGTCTCACCACATAAAGCTGGTCCGCAGTCATTAAACACTGCCATGGTATGCGAAAAAATGAATGAGGTCTCTAATGTCATGGCAGTTGTAGTCTAACGAGGAAGGAAGCAGTAGGACTAAGCTGGTGACACTACATAAGGACAGGTATGGAGATGACTCAGAAAGGTGCTCACTGCAATGACGAAGATCAAGGTGGTGCCCATTACAGGGACTCCCGCAAGAGAAGCAAGCATCTGTTACCACCATGGAGCTTGTTTTGCTTGGGCGCTTAGAAATGAAACTAGAGCCTTACGTATGCTAAGCACGTGTTCTCTCACTGAGCTACACCCCCAATGGCCTCTGAGCTATGCAAACCCTTGAGAAGAGGCCACAGTTGGGTAATAAGTGGAAACATGAAGATGTGAACAGACAGACAGAGCCCTCGCCCTTAAGAAACTGAGCCTTTGGGGCGGCAGATGTGATGACCTGATTAATCTAAGAATCTGATTATCGAAATTACACCCACCAGACTCAGTTCTTAGCAAAGAATTAGAAACCTTTGAATCACATTTTAATAACTTCAATGTGCTTTGTACCCAAAGCCTTAAATGGGGGAAATTGATAAATCATTTTCAAATGAGCTGAAGTAAGTCTAACAGCCAATAAACCTGCTGCTCGGGAATAAGAAAAGAACCCATAGCACACGATTTGAAAGTTTAGAGGTATTGTGTGGGGACCCCATTCAATTTGAACATTTCCTTTATGGCCTGAAAGATTTATTTATTTTTACATAACCACAAGAAAAACCATCTGCTTGTTTAAGAATGAGAAGGAGGGCAGAGGGAGAGCCGCTCCTGTCTACACACTTAAAAATACCACTACCGAGACTAAAAGATACAGTTTACTTCGACTATGTGAGATACAGATGTTTGTGTCTTAAGTTCCTGCCAAGCCGTTGTTTCATTTGCCAGCCATTTCCTAACTTTTGCATGAAAAGTCCCAACTAGAAGCTATAAAGAGTGTAAATAAGTGAACTGCAGTTGTGTCTGACCCCGGACCCTGGAAGGGAATCTTCCTTTGTTTTCATGATGTCTCTTACCTCAGCCTCCACATCTTCATTAAAGCCCAAGCTCTTTCTGACCCATTTTAGTGACTTTTCCAGGCTGTCATTTGGCCTTTCGTCTTCTGCATCTGGAACCCCAGCATCACCCCACTTCAGCAGAGCACCGCCACGCTGATCCAGCCTAGGGAAACGCTAACTCTGAAGGCCGTTCACTGTGCCTTCCTGTTTTGTGTCTTTGGAGCAAAACCTCAAGAAAATGACATAGTGACACAAGGTGGCCATCACAGTGCTGCCATCAATCCTGGAGTCAGCAGTAGTCAGAAGCAGGACTGGACACTGAAGAGGCACCAGCCTGCAGAGCTCTTTCTGAGCCACCATCCCCTGCCTCCTGTGCTGACTTAAGCCAGAGCACTGCTGGTTCTTCCTTCCTTCGGGGAATCCATCTGAAATTTGAACGGGATGACTCAACAACAACAAAATTCCATTGCCTTTGACCAACGTGGCTTCCTCAAGGAAGCCCTTATCCAATAGTGCCTTTCATTTGTTTTTCCATCTAGATGTTGGTATAAGCAATGTTTTTTCTAGAATTCACCAAATGTAAAGGGTGGTTTTCAGCATTACAAAAGTATCTGCCGAAGTTGATGACTCCGATATTCTAAGCTATAGTAACTCAGGCCTGTTCTGCATGTCCTGTACACAGGATCAGGATTCAGGGATAAATTCTTAGCCCTTCATTGTTTTGAAGAAGGGAGTACCAGAGAATGTTTCTTGTAATATAACTTGTATTTATCTATATTAAAAGTGGTACAGGTTGAGCATTCCTAGTTTGAACGTCTCTTAAGATTCCAAAACTTACCAAGCTTCCATATGAAGCCACAAGTGGAAGCCCCTGACTTCAAACAGCAGATGTCAGCTGAAACACAGGCAGACACACAACAGCCACCACATAAACTTACCTCTGGGCATGTGTGTGAGCTCTATATGAAATACAAGTGATCTTTGGGTCTACACATAGGTCCTATACCCAAGTCAGCCCCTTATGTAGTAATGAACATTTCAAAAACAAGCAGTATCTAAATTCGTCCAGGAATTAAAATGTCACAGTGAAGAGATAGTCAAGCCATATTTTTTTAAAGCAACACAAAGAGGATTTAGTTATACATACTTATCTGTTCGTAAATTTAAACTCTCCTTAGATAAGTCCTGGTTATCAAAGAAATAGCTGTGACATCATAACTAAATATTTACATTTTTAAAGTCACAGTTGTGTGCATCTTATACACAATAGCCAATAAGCCAGGAAAAACAAAGGCAAGTAGCTGGTCATCAGAACACATTGCTTAGTGAGTGCAGGTCTGTTAGAGTAACATCTCAGAGCATCATGTGATGCCATGGTGAACTTCAGCCTCCGCAAACCTTGACACTGTGGCATCCAGACTGCATTCCACAGGAAAGATTCATTTCATTGCTGAGGGTCAAAAGAGCCAGTGCCACCGGAATGCACAGCATGCCTGGATCCTAGAGACTGTCCCCTGCACAAACTGCCTGTATGAGAAGGGATTAGCCATTTTGTCATTTTTCTGGTGTGTTATGTCATTTGTCAATGATTTCAGGTACATTTTAGGATCATAAAATGGACTTGTGCCAGAAAATATTTCAGCCACTTCCTAAACTTGAGTTGTTCACAACATTTTTAAAAATTCAAATGTCTTACTCAAAAACTACAATGAGTTCACAGACCCCAACATTTTAACTATCCTAAAATAATAAGCTCAGGTGATGCCAAGAGGAATGGAAACAAAAGCAAAGAGATGGGATTTCATTCGGAGGCCAAAGGAATATCTTTTAAAACAGTCAAACAAAACGCACAGCCGCCTTAGAAAACGTGATTCCCGCTGACGTGTGTCTTTGTATATAGTAACAGTAAAACTAACAATAACTGAAGAATGAGTAGCACCATTGACTTAGACACTAAAAGAGGGATGTTCTTTGTGGTAGCTCTCAATAGTATCCACAAATATGCATGAGAACCAAATGCTTAATTCTCTATAAAAAGCTCGCGTGGAAGAATGAGGTTTGACGCACGGAAGTCACAACAGCCCTGTCTCTGGTGACCTTGAACCACTTTATTGACACTGAGCAGTGATGAGTGGAGCTCTAAAATATTTTGACTTGGCAATATTCCAAAACCCATAATTTCTTCTTTTATGTTTCTTTGAGAAAAACTCAAAACCTTGGCAGGTAGTTATTAAAATTCTAGACACTTTGAGGCATGTCTTCTCTTGGCAATACGTTGAGTCAAACAACTATGCCACTCCCTTAGAACCAAGATGCCCAAGTTAGGGATGAACCACTTGTGCATATGTTTATTTTTCTCTCTTAGCCAGAAAAGAGTGGACTCAAAATGAAGCAGAGCAACTGAAAGTAAATACTGCCCACTACCAGTGATTAGGGACCCATTAAACCAATCTCTCAGCTAGAACGTTAAGTCTAACTGAAAGATTATTAAATTATAGCATGAATTACTGGGAAAATAGGATTATGCTTATAGGAATCTATTCCCATAGACTAAAGGTTTTTTGCAAATACCTCCTAGATGCCCGGACAGGTAATATATAATACTATTTCTTGTCTCAAATATTTGTTATGTCCTACAAAACCATTCTAAGGCGAGGAGGTGGTTTGTTCTAGGCACCTTGAGGAACTAAGAAGGGAACAAAAATTGTGTTCATCCATCCAACCACGCAGGTCCATGTGTGTGCACATCTCACCCATAGACAGCAAGCCCTCACCAGAGCCCATCACCATGGAGTCTGAAGCCATGTTCCAATGCTTTCTAGACCGTTCAGTCCAAATGCAGAGTGGCGTTAGCCCATAGCAACTGCGATGGATTAAGTGTCTTTTCTCACCTACTGAAATTAGAGGCTAAGTCTAAAGCCACTCCCAGGGGGGGAAGGAACAAACAGGCTTAAGCTTAAACATTCAAGTTGGCTGCATCAAAAATACATTAATAGTGCTGAAGACTCATTCCCTACCCGTGGTAATGTTTTGTTTTCTCTACTGCCTTACCCCATTATTTATTTATGTTTGTGTTTATTTCAGTAGGCTTGCTTGTCCCCTTGTGTTGCAGGGCTGCATTTTCTTTTACGTGCTTCCACAGCTTAACAGAGAAGACCTTTGACACTTGTGTCCATTTGTTCTCAGCTGGTGAACGAACAGCAAGAAAGCAGACCTCTCCTGAGCCCCTCCATCGATGACTTCCTCTGTGAAACCAAATCTGAAGCCATTGCAAAGCCAGTAACGTCCAACACAGCCGGTAACGCATTTCTAACTATGCTCAAGTGGAGTGCATTTTACCTCCAAATCCACATATTTTTCCTCTGGGCATTTTGCTAAAGAAGTGGGGCTGGGTTGTTATATATGGACATTTGCATATTGAAACATACCTGTGGAGGTCAGAGAACGGCTCATGACAGATGGCTCCTCTCCACCGCCTGGGTCCCAGGGACTGAACTCACTCTACCAGGGCTGGCAGCAAATGCCTCTACCTGCTGAGCCATCTCACCATCCCCTCCTCTAGGCATTTTAAGTGCGAGATAATGTTTGCAACCATGTGACTTTGGGGTGCATGCATTTCAGCATAAGCTAATAAATGCTTTTTGATTACTTAGGGACCTACACTGTTTACCTCCCACTCCATTTTGCTTGCCTTGAACATACTGCTATTCTCACTTAGGTTTTTGATTCATGCACTTCTGTATTTCCGAATCCACCGTTTTATAAATGACAGCTGCCATTGCAGAGTGAGAGACTGAAAATTCAGCTTGACAGTCCAATTAATTTTTAAAAATACTTTGTGAAACCTAAGTCCAACAAAATAAAAAAATGTTGTGACAGTCTCAGTAGAGTTAAATGGTGGTTAAAACAATTCTACAGACATGGGATAGTGTAGAGCCGTTTAAATGTCTTCCCTGACCTCCCTTACAACTTATCTGCACACTCCGACTTGTACATACGCATCCTGGAGTTCAACAGTCTCAACAGAACACGCTCATCTGCTCGGTGCTTGGCACAAGTGGAGCGAGCACGCACCGCAGTGACCCTCAATGTGAGCAGTGAGGGCTGCAAGCCACGGGCCAGATCCACGTGTCTCCTCCGGTCCTCCTTTCTAGATCTGCCTCATACGGCCAACATTTGAGATCAAAGATGTGCTCTTCCAATAATAATCAACGCTTGATGTTTAAGGACGGGAAGCAGAGATTACAGTGAATGGACAATACCAATTAATATGAGAAGAAGACCCTGATCTCTCACTTTCTCCTTAAATTAGTCCCACTTTTCCACAGTGGCCTCCACTGGCGAGTGGCTTATATTTTCACTTCTTGCAATCTTCAGTGAAGAAAATCAGATAGCAAACAAAAGGTGGTGTTTTTCCCAGACTGCTAAAAATTACTACAGAAAGAGGAGCTCTTGCCGGGTGGTGGTGGCAGGTGTGGAAGAGTGAATAACCGGAAAGTTCGGGCTATCAGACCTCGTGCATTCGCCTCCCAGCTCAGCATCTTGAGGTAGCTTCGGCTTCCCCCAGCCATCTGGAAAGCATAGCTGAGCCTCCACTTCCTTCTCTAATAACTGTGCCACCCTTACCTTGTAAACCGCTTCAGAAGGTGGATGAAACCATCTAGGGATAGATTGACGGAGGTAAACACTAGCCAGGGAGGGGTCCCCCCATTGCTATCCGGGGACAGCATTCCTGACACGTCCCTCTCTGCTGCTTAACATCACATCCAGGTGACTGTTCTCTAAACTCAGCTGTCACTTGGGGTGCTCAGGGCCATCAGCTGTCACTCGGGGTGCTCAGGGCCACAGAGTGGAGCTGGCTGCACTCTAAACAGAACGTTCCATCTGGAATTCAGACTGTCCGTGCTGGCTAACCCTGACCTCTGAAGCTGAGCCCTCTGAAACAGGAGAGCTGCCTCAGAAAATACAGAGCCTGTGTCTCTGGAGCACTAAGGAAGTGTGTCTTCACTTTTCTTTTCTTTTCTTTTTTTTTTTTTTTTTTTTTTTTTTTTTTTTTTTGACTAATCTATTCAGATTACATTTCAATTGTTGTCCTCTCACTTTTATCTTCCCATTCCTCCCTCCCTCCCTCCCTCTTTCACCCTTTTCCTCTCCCCTAACGCCTTCACTTTTCTTTTTTTTAATTTATTTTTAATTTATTTATTCAGATTATAACTCAATTGTTCTCCCATCACTAGTATCCTTCCATTCCTCCTACCCTCCCACCCCTACCCTATTACCCTCCCTTAGGTCCATGTCTGAGGGGGATCTCCTCCCTCACTTTATAGTCACAGGCTAACAAGTCTTATCTTGGTAGTCTGCCTATTCTTTCTTTGAGTGCCACCAGGGCTCCCCTCCAAGGGGAGGTCATCAAATATATGGCACCAGAGCTCATGTCAGAGTTAGTCCCTGCTCTCCATATAACTGTGGAGGATGTCCTGTCCATTGGCTAGATCAGAGTAGAGGTTTGGTGTTTACTACTTGTATTGTCCGTGGTTAGTGCAATAGTTTGAACAGACCCCCCAGGCAATGATCCACCCATCACGATGCTCTTCTTGTAGGTTTCTAAGATTCTCTGGATCCTTCTATTTCCCCACCTTCTATATTTCTCTTTCCTAGAGTCCCAGTAAGATGTCCTCACATCTGTCCCAATCTACTGATAAGTGAAAAAAATTCATGGGACATGCCTTTTGGGCTAGTGCCCAAATTATAAGTGAGTATATACCATGTAAGTCTTTCTGTTTCTGGGTTAACTCACTCAGAGCATCTTCATTTTTTAATTCCTGCTGAGGGAGCCACTTCAAAGCAGACAGCCCTGAGGGCTGGGATAAGTGGCTCAGCCAGTAAACATTGGCTGCATAAACGTAAGAACCTGAGTTCAATCCTAGAACTCATGTTAAAAAAAAAAAAAAACTAAGACAAGTAGTGATGGAAGCATATGCTTGTAACCCAGCACTGGGAAATGGGTACAGGAGCCTCAGCGAGGTTTGCTGGCCTGCCACAAGCTGAGAGAAGAGATAACAGAGTCGTGGATCTCTCTCCAAACCTCACAACAAAGTATTGGCCTGACACATCCCTGCAGCTTCTTGGGAAGATGTTGTTCCAGGCCTCTCTGGTCCTTTCTAGTGGTGCTGGGTTGTAACAGGGCTCCTACTCCAACCTTCACACGGTACTTTGTCTGTCTGCACACCTGCCTGTGTCCAGATTTCCCTTTTAATGAGGATTTCTGTCATCCTGGAATTGTGGCCTGGCCTCCTCCAGGACAGCTTCATTGTTAGTCACATTTCCAATAAGGTCACCTTCTGAAGTGCGGAGACTTCAACCTAGGAACAAGGAGGTGGAGCTCCATCCAGTCCATAACATGATATTCTGAATCTTTTCTGCCTTACAGTGATTTCTAATCACTCTGTGTTGGACACTTTGTTTTACAAGCTTAGAACTATATCTCTAGGCAAAAATTGCTACTTTTAATCCCTAAAGAATGTAGTTCTTATAAAAATCAATACAAAGTAAACAATGTATGAAATGTTTTCCCAAATTGATGAAATTTTTCTTTAACACATTTTAAAATAATGCATCTTTAGCTTTATTGTTTAATATGAGAAAATAATTATGTATCCATGGTTTTTTCTTGCTGTTTTGGGAACTGAACCTAGAGTCTCATACATCAAACACATTCTCTCTAAATTTTCCAGGCTGGCCTCGAACTCACTCTGAATCTTAAGCAAATTATGATTCTTCTAGTTCAGCAAAATCCTTGATTTTAAAGAAGCAGGTACATAGATGTTATTATATATATGCACAAATATTATATGTAGGCTGATAACAATAAATATCCTAAAAGTTCTTGAACAACAAATATTTTAAATGATTAGAGTGTCACACATGTAGTGTGACAAAATTTGCAGTATCTTATTGTATAATCTAACAACTCTAACTTATTTTTGTTAAGTCTTTGCCGTGATTTATGAAGCTACACAACAAGGGGCCACTAAGGAGCATATTTCATAGTTTATAAGTTTTTTATCTCACTCTTTTATTTAGAGTTAATATACCTATGTGTGGAGCTTCTGTGCATAAGCCATGTAATAGAATATCTTAACCATCACGTTAGCATCAGCTTTACAGGATACATTTTTATGAAACTCACCTGCCATGAAGCTAGTGACGTGTCTCAGAAAAGCTTAGAAATCTGGGAAGCAGGGGTGGGAGAAATGATTCGATTGTTGAAGCACTTGCTAAGCAAGCTAGCACGAAGGCAGAGGCCAGATCTCCCAGGCATCTGCCTGTAAGCCTCCCTCTGCACATGGAAACAGGGCCCCCAGCACAGGCTGTCAAGGCTCCCTGTGGTGGCGGTCTCTGGCCTTCCGAGGCCCTTCCTCGGTGAATAAGGGGGAAGAGCAATTGAGGGCTATCCCTGGTATTGATCTAGGATGCACCCACACATGCAGAGCATGCACACACACACACACACACACACACACACACACACACACACACACACACACACACAGACTCACAGGCACATACACATGCAGAGTATGCAACACACTCAGGCACACACACACACACACACAGAGTATGCATACACAATACCAGCAGGCACATACACACACACACGCATGCAGAGTATGCCTACACAACACATACAGGTACACACATACAAATGGAAAAAGAAAGACGTAAGGAGTAAATTCAATGACATGCTGCAATAAAAAAGAGAAAGTTGACTTAGTTCATTAAATAGTTTATCTAGTTGGTAGATATATTTGAAACTTTCCATGATTGCCTGTCTAAGTCATACTTCATTACACAGTGTTAATAACAGCCTGTCTTCTACCAACTTATCAAATTAAGACCTTTCTGTTTCTTTTTTTTTTTTTTTGAAAGAGCATTTTTTTAATTAATTTATTCTTGTTACATCTCAATGTTTATCCCATCCCTTGTATCCTCCCATTCCTCCCCCCCCCCCCCCATTTTCCCATTATTCCCCTCCCCTATGACTGTTCCTGAGGGGGATTACCTCCCCCTGTATATTCTCATAGGGTATCAAGTCTCTTCTTGGCTACCAGCTTTCCTTCCTCTGAGTGCTACCAGGTCTCCCCCTCCAGGGGACATGGTCAAATGTGAGGCACCAGAGTACGTGAGAAAGTCATATCACACTCTCCACTCAACTGTGGAGAATATTCTGACCATTGGCTAGATCTGGGAAGGGGTTTAAAGTTTACCTCCTGTATTGTCCTTGGCTGGTGCCTTAGTTTGAGCGGGACCCCTGGGCCCAAATCTGCCTATCATATTGTTCAACTTGTAGATTTCTAGGACCCTCTGCATCCTTTTATTTTGCTATTCTCCCATGCGTCTCTCATTTAGAGTCCCAATAGGATGCCCTCCCCTCTGTCCCAGTTTCCTGGTAAGTGAAGGCTTTCGTGGGACATGTCCCTTGGGCTAAGAGTGGATAAAGAAACTGTGGTACATATACACTATGGAATACTACTCAGCTATTAAAAACAAGGAATTCCCGAAATTTGTGGATAAATGGATTGAGCTAGAAATGATCATAATGAGTGAGTTAACCCAGAAGCAGAAAGAATCAAATGGTATATACTCACTTATATCTGCATACTAGCCCAAGGGACATGTCCTTTCTGTTTCTTTTGACAGGGTTTCACTATGTGGCCCTAGCTGGCCTGACTCTCAAAGATCTGCCTGTTCCTGCCTCCTTACTTCTGGGATTAAAGGCAGGCGCCACGGCACTGACCTCAAACAACACTTCCTTCTCAATGCTTTTCTGTTCTGTTCTGAGTGGCTTTTTGAGAAGGCGCCTGGGAGAGCCTTCTGGTCTCATAGGCTACCGCCCTCAGGTGCCTTGAGATGGTTAGAAATGGCTGTTTGTACATGTATCACCTTTCTCTGCTAGGGAACATTATCCAGTGGAACTTAGTTATCTAAAACAGACAGCTTCTGAGACTAGCAGCATGCCTCAAACTTTGAAAATCAGGAGTTTAAGGAGCAAGGGGAGCCATCTTATTAAGAGTCTGCATGCCACCTCCAGGCGTAGGCGAAAGAAGTCTAGCTAGATTTACATGACATGCCTACATTTGAGTCTCAGTGGAGACACCCTCTGATTTGCTTCCTTTTGCTGCCATAACAGGGCATCACAAATACAGTGAGTGGAAGGGCATAATTCTGTATTTCATATTTCTGGAAGGCAGGCGTCCTCTGATGGAGATACCATCAGAGTGCAGCTCCTCTGCAGGCCAAGGGTGTTTGTCCCTTGCTTCCTCCCACCTGCAGCTGTTGACTTGCACTCTCTTCTTCAGTCATCACAAGCAGCTTGCTCCTCAGATTCATCTTCTATTTCCCTCCTGAAACTCTGACCCTCCTGGATTGACCCTATGAGGGCACGTAGACAAGGGGACCCACAGCCTGTGGCCTGTCCATGGTGACTGATAGGGGTCCGGGTGGGAAAGGCTGCAAAAGTGAAGCTACGGTACGTGGAAGGTACTTCCTTAGGCCTGCACTCACAAGTGTGTATACATACGTGCACACTCTAACACGCACTGCTTGAAGGCAAATGATTGCTGTACTCTTACTTTGAACATAAAAGTACTGGAACCCAAGTCTTCATGCGTCTGGGAGAATGTTTTAAATTGGACCAAGATGGTCACCCCCTTCTAGGCTTGGGCAGCTGAAAGCCCTCCTCTTTAAGCCTTGACTACTTTGCACTCTACTCAACAAAGAGCTGTCCCCGTTAGATGCCTAAGGCTGCTGCAACCTTCTTTGCTTTCAGAACTGTCATCCTAGGGGACTGTCAGCTTCAAAGCCACTCAACCTCTAAAACGCTGCTTCCATGAAATGGGCAGCAAGTGGAGCCTTCATGCCTGTCCAGCTCCAACTTCAGGTTTACAGAGAAAACAATCAAGGGATGGAGAGCAAACATAAGAAGGGGCCCAGGATGCTGTAGAGTGGACAATGTGCCTGGCTGGTTCGAATTTTCAGTTCACTTGCTCAGGTGCAGATAGAAATTAAATTAAACCCCCACCAGTAGCAAATGTACTTTCAAAAGACAAGTTCATGATTCCTGTAAAATTTGCTTCTAAGACATCTAGGGGCAAGAGGCTAATTCTTAATGGTTTGCACAGTTGGTAAAAAAAAAAAAAAAAAAGAATAGCCAGCATTCCTTCCACCATAAGAAAACCTAGAGGCCTTGCCGTTCCAATGGTGTCTAGAAGTTTCCTTTAACCACTCAGAGGTTAGGAAGCATGGACATCCGTGTCTTGACTGACTGCTGTGCTCAGATTTGGCTTAGGAAGCCAACTGCCTCAGGCCCAGAAGCCTCTTCCAACTCACCAGAAAACCCTCTCTCCAAGCAGCTTCTTGTTAGAAAATGGCTCCTGTCTTCTCGGGAAAACTCAGCCATGGCAAATTGGGCCATTTTGTGATAAGTTCACCTCATAGAATCCCTCTGTGGAGACAAAATCCTAATGGCTTCTTGTTTTATCCTCAGGAACATTTCCTCTTTCTCTCTGTGTGTAGATTTGATTGTGGCTTGAAACAGAACAGAATAGAGCCAGAAAACTAATGAAGACTAAGTTTTAAAAAGAGAGAACTGTTGCAATTTGGCCCCTCAAAAATAGAAAGTGTGTGTGTGTGTGTGTGTGTGTGTGTGTGTGTTTATGAGGGTGTGTGTGAGTGTTTGTGTGAAAATGTGTGTGTGTGAAAAAGAGAGAAAGAAAAGAGTGTATGTCTGTGTATGAGTGTGTGTGTTTGTGAGTGTGTGAGTGCAAATGTGAGAGAAAGAGAATGTGTTATGTGTCTGTGTGAGAAAGAGAAAGAAAGTGTGTGTGAGAGTGTGTGTGTGTGTGTGTGTGTGTGTGTGTGTGTGTGTGTGTGTGCGTGCAGTGCTGAGGATAAACCCAGGGACTTGTGAATGCTAGGCAGACTCTGGCAAACTGTCCACTACTACACTACCCGCCCCCCTGCCTGAAATAGCATTTACTGAGTGAGTACTTAGCATAAGGCTTGTGCTTGTAGCCACTGGATCATTTACTCTTCATCCCACACTTATAAGCCTGTTGATTCTCCATTTTCAGATTCTGTACCTGGAGCTCAGGCTGCTTAAGAAACTCACCTCAAGGCATATCAAAAGTGTGATGGTTAGGGACTCGAGTTTTAGTCACACACCAGGGAATCCCCTAGGGATGGCTAGCTCACACACACACATGCAGCAGACCATGCATGGAGACCCCTCCCCCTCTCCTTTGTGAGCTCAGTGAAGCCCTGCCAAGGGGACAACCAAGTGGGAAACAGAGGCAATGGGACTGAGCTGTCAATCATACCCAATCTCCATCCAGAGGACAGGCTGAAAAGTGATGACTGCTGGTTGAGTGGATGCTGTGGACTGTAGGAAGGGTCAGCATGGGCTTCCACTACCCACTCGTGCCTTTCCCAAGCTGAGGAAAGACCTCTAGGAAGCCACCAGGCCAATGGCACACTCAACCTCTCCAGCCCAAGGTGAGGAAGAGCTGGAGGCACTGTGTCTCCTCTTGACTTCCTGTTTCTTGGCTAGAGCTAGTCAAATATGAGCTGCCTCTGCAGGAAAAGGAACAGGTCACAAAGATGGCCTCACTAATTCTGATTTGCCTGGATTTGCAAACGAACATAGTATCATTTCTGCCTTCCTTGGAGCATTTAGTACAATGAACCCAACCTAGTAGGAAGTAAAAGTATAGCTATTTTATAGCGGGTTATCTGGAATTACAATTGGCATATTAAATGTCAAGGCATCAGCATTCATACGTGTTCATCAACTGTATTATAAATCTTCTCTCCAGTGAGCCCCAAACACATGTGATCTTATGACCAAGCAGTCTAATTCAGCAAAAAATAAAATAATAATTTTAAAAAGACACTAGCCTTCTTGAATACCCTGTACACTTGGCAGGTCTGAAGGAAAGAAGCCCAGAAACTTCATGGAATCTATGAGCATTGACCCTTTTCTGGGGGAAAAAAACAATCTAAAACAAGCCTTCCCTAAAATTAATCAGAACATAGAGCAACTGCACCTGGACTGAGGCTGAAATTTGTTTTATTTCTGTCCTTACCAACCTCACTGCAGAGGCAAGTCTAGGTGATTTTTGGCATGGGTAAACCTGGGGGAAAACACAGCTAGCATCCCACTCTTAGAGACCACTCCCTGTCAGTGCTGAGCTTGCCCTGCTGACCCACTCGGTCCTATCAAGATAGAAGCATCATGTGCCCAACTGATGTGACTTTTTTTAAAAAGCTACTGGGGCGGGGGTGCTAAAGAGTTACCTCAGTACATAAAGCAATCAGCTTGTAAGACAAGGCTATGGATTCCACCCTCAGAAACCATGTTGAAAGAAAGGGAAAAGGGAGAAAAATGAACATGGTGGTGTAATCCTAGCTGTGGGAAGGCAGAGAGAGGCAGATCTTTGGGACTCAAAGGCCAACCAAACCAACCTACTTGTCCAGTTCTGAGACAGAGAAAGAACCCATCTCAAAAAACAAAGTGGACAGTGCCCAAGCACACCTAAGATTGTCCTCCGACCTCCCCACACATGTGTGCTCCCGCCCACACCCTTTATCATGCATACACACATACATACATGCATACATACATACATACACACAATACATATATACTTACATAGTACATAAATACACACATATGAAATAATAGTAATAACCAGAGGAAGTGAACAGGCTGAACTTAACTTCTTCTGTCTCCCATAGTGTTGACCACTGGCCTGGATCTTCTTGACCTGAGTGAACCTGTCTCTCAAACCCAAACCAAAGCCAAGAAATCTGAGTCCTCATCAAAGAGCTCGTCCCTCAAGAAGAAAGCTGATGGCTCTGACCTCATCAGTGCAGACACTGAGCAGAGAGCCCAGGCTCTCCGAGGGCCAGAGACGTCATCCTTAGATTTAGGTAAGACAATGGTTTGCAGAAGCCATGGGTTTAATCTTGTCTTGTTGGTGCTAATATGACAGTCAAGTTCACAGATGACTTTAAAATGGTGAACGTATGTGTAGGAAAGATAAAGCTCTTTTGGGGAGCTGGGAAGATTGTAGCATCTTTTCTGCTTGCGCTGAGTAGCCATCGGGACCTGAGCTTCATAAACTTGGTGTTGACTCATTCACTTATGTGTTCCTTCCAATGAATTGGGCTGTGGTGGGGACCAGGCATCTCTCTAGGCCCAGGAGCGAAAATGAACATCTTGTTCTTTCAGGATTCTCAGTTTAGGACAAGAGGAAACAAATGAGACAAATAAGAACATTGCAGGACTTGGGGACACGCAGACAAAACAACCCTAAGCTAAAGCCCAGGATCAAGTGATAGCTACTGACAACCTCCACTTTTGGCTTGCAATACCGAGGAACTGCACTGAATTATTGAATGTGTTGTCTCATTATTACAGCTCTGAAATATGTGAAAACCAGGCTTTAAATCTTAACTTATCCAAACTCTCACAGCTAGTAAGAGAAAGAACTCAAAATGTGCATCTGGCCCTAGTTAACATCCAAGCTCATTCTTCAATCTATATCCCCTAAGAAAGGACAGCGTACTTCTCAGTTCATGCAACCAGGCAAATCAAGACAAAATCTCTCTCTCTCTCTCTCTCTCTCTCTCTCTCTCTCTCTCTCTCTCTCTCTCTCTCTCTCTCTCTCTCTGTGTGTGTGTGTGTGTGTGTGTGTGTGTGTGTGTGTGTGTGTGTGTGTTTGTATCAGGTAAATACATGTAGATTCATAAAACTGCCTCTTGAAATTAATTCTACTCGATTGCTCCAACTGTTAAAAGCAATCCAACTTATCTTAATAAGTCTTGTTTTTATTTAGCTACCTACGTTTTCGTTCCTTGTCATACACTCTTAAGAAGGTAAACACTGGCCTTCGGGTCTTGCATAATGGACTGAGTATAGTTTGGCTGGAATCTCAGTCCTAATTCACCTCTTCTTCTGTGCACCCTAATGCTTGGTCTTGGATTTTCTCTTCCACTTTCTTCTTCCTTAATAGACATTCAAACACAGCTGGAAAAATGGGATGATGTCAAGTTTCACAGTGACCGGACAAGCAAGGGGCATCTCATGGCAGAGAGGAAGTTATGCTCGTCTAGAACCGGATCCAAGGAGCTCCTGTGGTGAGATGCCCTTGTGCCAGGGAGCAGCGGCTTGTGCTGGCTGAATGGGTGTACCCTTCGTGCCTGGAAATGGCCAATGAGCTCAGTTAGTCAGATACCTGAGGAGTCTGGCTTAAAATAGAAGTCTAGATAACAACAGACTAATAAGTTTCTGCATGCTGTCACTTCCACAAACCACTTTGACTGAATTGTTTTTAAAGGGGGGGGTGCAAATTTAGTCAGAAAGAGTTGGAGGAGGTCCTCGTTCGATAATTTTAATAGCTTTTCTAAATGTGTGGCTAAGCTATTAGTTAACAGAAGTGCATATGTGTCTATGCGGGTGTGGGTGTGTTTAATGTATCATTGCACCAATGGTAGTCATGTTGCTTCTGGTTACTGCCACTCACTGTAGTGATTACAGATGAGTCATACACATTCAGGAAATAATGCGGCCACTTGAATTTTACCAGGTGTATTAGCTACACTCCTGTTGCTGTAATAAGGCACTTTGAGCAAAAGCAATTTGGGAATAAAGTGGTGTAGCTCACCTTAGAATTCTCAGATCACAGTCCAGCACTGAGCCAGGAGCACTGCTCACGGGCTTGCTCTCTTGTCTTGCCTCAGTTTGCTTTCCTGTACAACCCGGGACCACCTTCCTATGGGTTGCACTGCCCACAGTGGGCTGAGCCCTCCCGTGTTAATTAATCATGGAGAAAACATCCTACAGGCAAGGCCACGATTCCTCAGCTAGGGTTCCCTTTTCCCAGGTGACTCTAGTTCACGTCCAGCTGAGGAAAAACTAACTAGGACGCCATGTTTTTAAAGATGATCGGAGAAGGGCAACCTCCTATTGCTGTCTCCTTTACAGATTCCCCATATCGTGGAAATACAGACCCATAAAGATCTACCTTATGAACTGTCTCCAACAAGAACAGAACACTGTTTTTTTTTTCCCAAAATATAGAATTCCCTATAAGAAGAATGGCATCTCGTTCGTTTCCTCTTTGCCCATAATTCAAGTGAATTTTAAGTTACTAAAAACAGTTACATCTAGCAGGGGGTGCATAGCTCTTTAGCTTCTGGAAGGGAAGTGGCAGTTAGGAAGGAAACTTACCAAAGTTTGTTTGGGTCTGAATTCTGGGCAGAGCCTGGTTCCTGGCTGCGTTTCTGGCTGAGCTTGTTGTTGCTGTGCATAAACGTCCTCAATGTCTCGTTGCAGGTCCTCAGAACACAGGTCTCAGCCAGAACTGAGTGCTGGGAAAAGTGCCCTCAACTCCGAGTCGACTTCCGAATTGGAACTCGTGACTCCGGCACAGGTAACAAAAGCAAAATTCGGAAACCCATCTGCTCTCGCAGGGACTGCATCGTAAATATTTTTATTTAAATTTTGCACAGAAAGTTTGAAGTGTTTTTCCAAACTTTGCATTTGCAAAGTGTGTTCTTCCTCGGGAGCTGTCTCGGTTGCTTAGAATAACTGATTGTATACACTTCCATGCATTTGGCTGGGAAACGTGTTAATGAATTCACTGTGTACTTAGCACATTTTCCTTGCGCTGCCATTGACTGGCCCGTTATTTGGCAATATGAAAATCTGTGCTAGTCCAGTATTAACACTACTTATGTAACAAAGCACAAAGAAGAGGAAATGCCATCCCGAGTGTTCATTCACATCTTCGCCCAATGGAGTAAGAGACTAAACCCTGTCTAAACTAAACTAAACTAAATTCTGTCGCATTAAAATAAATATTATGCCAAGGATTATATTGTTCCAGCACCAGGCATAGTGGGAAGCATAATGGAGCTGGCACTGAGTGCCCAGCAGGGGGAGCCATTGACACTTACGGGACGCTTTTCTTGTGTTATATCTAATGATGTGAAATGCTGTGCATCACTACAAGCTTAATTATACAGATACTTCTCACAAGAGCCTGTCAGTTTCAGTAAAGTCAGGCCTGTCTTGTGGGGCAGGAAAAAGTGGGATGGGAACTCTGGCTGCCTGTGCAGCGTTTGGCCCTAGCCTCCCCTCAACAGACTTCACTATGGCCACTTACCTCTCCTACTCTTCTGAGAGAAGCAATGGCAGTCTCTGTCTTTCTGTCCCTGGGATGTGTTTTAAGGCCTTGTCCTTCAACCACAAAGATCTCCTAAGACCTATGTGTGCACATTTCCTGCCGTCTACAGTCCAACTGCAGGGAAACTAAATATGGAAGGAAGTGGGCCTAAGAAATGTTCTTGGATTTGCCATATCACGCATTGTGACCCACAGGGCAGACATAGATCTGAAAGGAAATACAGGGTACTTGTGGCTCACCCAACAGTAAGACCACGCACCAGGCAGAACAAGGGAAGCCCCAGACCATTGCCCCAGTGTCCAGACAGAGAACCAGTGAAATGAAGGAAGTTGTTTGTGGACCCGCAGCTAGAAAGTGGTAGCAAGAAAGGCCCAGAGAGGCAATGATGATGGGGCTCTGGGGACTTCCTAAGCCACCAGCAGTCTCCCTACACATTCGTCAACCTCAGGAGAGAGGACAAAGCTGTTCCCAGACCACAGCTGGAAGTCCAGTCAGCACATCGCCTCACAGACTTTAATTAATTGCAAATGTAGCATGAAAAATGAATTTTGTGGTGCTCACTTTAAATGTATCTTCTGAAGATAAAAATGACAACATCCATTAGAAAAACAGTATTCAGAAGAACCTGAGCGAGCTCCACTCAGCTCAAGTAATTGGTGCAGTTTCACGTTTCTTCCAATGCTGTCCCTGGAACAGTGAAACACAGTGACGAAGCATTTGTTTTGAAGCAGGGAGAGACTTGGCACAGGTGGGCCATTCTACAATAAGCTGGGCCAGAGGAACAGCTGGGGCCCCAGTTGCCATGGAAACTCACAATGTATTTATCTTATTATCCCTATGACTACTAGTCTCCTGCTGGTCCCCTAACTCCATCCCACCACACTGTCCTGCTTACCCTAAGCAAACACACACACTTTGGAAATTGTTTATGAGCTTCCTCATGTTGCCTTCCAGAATACACCTTCCAGTTCCCCATGAAAGTGCTGTGCCTGGCTGAATCTCAGAGAGTCCTCTGAGATACTGAACCATCTGTTTATATTTATGTTTATCTATATGTTTAGCTATCAAGGCTTGCTGTAAAGGTCATGCTCTTCTAGTTTTAATTCCAATGCATAGATAAATTAAAAAAAAAAAAAAGATCCACAAAATGCAGGCTTAATGCTATACCTGACACAGAGGCTTTGAAACAAAGCACGAAGCGAGCATACAGATGTGTGATGAAAAGACTGCTAGGGGGATGGATGTTCACCAAAGCAACTGCTGGGGAGATGCTCATCAAAGCAGCTGCTGGGGAGATGCTCATCAAAGCCCTTGTTTTAGAAGCATGTGGACTTGAGTTCCATGTAAAGAGATGGGCATGCGGGCACACACCTAATAATCCTAACACAGGGGAGCTGGGAGCAGGAGGCTCCTCGAGGCTCACTTTCTGTCAGTCAGCCCTGCCTAAATAACAGGTCAAATGAGAGAGCTTGCCTCAGAGAGCAAGGTGGATGGAACATGAGGAATGACACCAGAGGTTGGTCTCTAGCCTCCGCATGCACATGCACACACACACAGGAAAACATGTACACTGTGATAAACACACTACTCTCTACTGCAGGGCCTCTTTGTGTACAGTAAAATCATAAGAAATATAGAACAGAATTCTATCTAAAAGCTGACTCACAAATCACTCCGACAAGCCATTTTGACTCAGCAGAGCCTGCTCCACACTCACCCCTATGGTTCACAGGAAACCCAGGGGAATGGTTTCCTCTCCCGCAAGCCAACATAAATTGTCCCAGGCAGTGACTTAACAGATGGGGAGCTCATTTAAAAATCACTTTTCAGAATCACAAAGAAAATGGGAGCACATACTATGAAAACTTAAGTTTTCTTATTTTCTTTTCAGGATGGGGAAAAGAGAAAGTATGATCTAATCTCAAATGGGGCCTTAAATACAGAAACCAGAGAAGTAAGGGATACAGTGAGTCACATAATCAGTGTGTACTTAAGGACACAGGTTCTTGACTTTTGACACAAACTATAAAACTGTCACTCCACAAACTTAACTGCTTAAAGAGATCATACAATCTGGGAAAAAAAAATTTAAGTGCTTGAAGAACTGAAGAAAGTGCAAAAGGAAAGGCTACAAAATTCACATTTCCAGTTTGGGTAAGATATCGAGGGCTGAGGCAAGAGAGAGAAACTACAGCTTCTTCTGCAGATGCGGTCCCAAGCCCCTCCTTTCCCATTTGCACACTGGGAGCTCAAAATTGGATTTAAGCTTCAGATTCACCAGCATGAGCAGGTGCTCCACATGCAGCCATAGTCCTATAACTCACAGGTGACCCAGGTGATCTAGGTGTTCCAGGTGCTCCAGAAGCAGGCTATAGTCATGTAACTCACAGGTGATCCGGGTGATCCAGATGCTCCAGATGCTCCAGGTGCTCCAGATACAGGCCATAGCCCTGTAACTCACAGGTGACCCAGGTGATCTAGGTGCTCCAGATGCAGGCTATAGTCATATAACTCACAGGTGTTCCAGGTGCTCCAGATGCAGGCCATAGTAATGGAACTCACAGGTGATCCAGATGCTCCAGATGCAAGCTATAGTCCTGTAATTCACAGGTGACAGAGATTATTCAGCTGCAGGCCATAGTCCTGTAACTCACAGATGACCCACTCCATCACAGCAGAACTTTCCCACGTGTCATCACTGTCCTTCAGTGTTTATCTTGCACTGTGTGAAATGCCCACTGAGACCTGGGGTTTTTCTATTATTTCCATTTCACATTAAAAAGTAAAAATTGTTTCCTGGGAGCTGTACATCTAAAGAGGAGTGGAGCCAGGATTCAAATCACACCCATTACAATCTGTAAAGCCCTTGTTCTTAACCACAGACCATCCCCTGATATCAGCCACCTCATGCTGCTTACCTGAGAGAACTCATAAGCTATTATTACTCTTTTTATTGCAAAGTCCAATTATTATTTAATTCTGTTGGGTGAACATGAGTTGAGGAGTATTCAAGAATGTCAGTTACTTTCTTATAGAAACTTCAGAAAACAGAACTCTTACACAACTTGTTCAGTGTACAATTCATGCTCTTCCCAAATTTATCTCAAATTTTACTTTTAGAAAAGCTATTAGCTTCCATGTCACTTCAACAAATATGCCTGGACATCTTCCGTCCTTACAGACATGAGTGAGGCAATTAGCAGGACACATGAATTCCACTATAAGATTCATTTAGAGGAATCCAAGTCAGCATTCCACAGAAATTCTGCACAGCGTGTTATTGAAGGACTTCTCACTATAATGACCTGGATATCCATCAGCAGATACATAAGGAAATGTAGTACATATACCACTGAGCATTATTAAGACAGTAGGAAAGTGAAAAATCTGTCGTCTGTGGGAAAATCAAAAGAACTAGAGCTCACTATGTTAAGTGAAATAAGCCAGATTCAGAAAGACTTAGAGAAAAAGGTTTGAAAAAGAGGGGTAACTCTTTGGGGAGAGAAAGGAGGCTAGATGTATGTGGGAGGTGAGAGATAGGATCAAGCAGTAGGGGGGAGAATAAAATCAGACAATCTGGGCACTGAAGAGATAGCTCCGCAGTTAAGTGTGCACTGCCCTTAAAGAGGATGTAAGTTTGGTACCCATGTTGAGAGGCTCACAACCATCTGTAAATCCAGCTGTAAGCCTCTGGACTCTGTAGGCTCTTGCGTTCATACACACACACACACACACACACACACACACACACACACACACACACACACACACCTCTCACTTAAGATAAATATTTTTAAAGTGTACACAATAACCGCGTATAAATGAGAATGTCATAATGAAGCATATCCAATGAATATACACTGATAAAACAGGAATGTCCTCAAAGAAGGATTGTGCCTATGTCTCAGCAAATGATCAAGTCCAATGCTCTGTAAATACTTGCTATTCTCCCTCTCCATGCCACATATAGTGAACTCCTAATGGGGTAAGAAACAAAGATGGGAGAGAAGAACAAAGGAATAAAGGAAAAGTTCTGAAACATGGTTTTCAACATAAGACATCAACACAGTAGGAAATTCTCAAGTATTTGTCACATGAATAAATGAGAGACCCTAACAAGAGGGGGAAACACAGACTTGACAGCCGAAGTTGGATCCTGTGGACCATTAAAACAGAAACATGCACACTTCTCTTCTGAATCATTTTTTAAATATATTTTATTAATTTATTCATATTACATCTCAATTGTTATCCCATCCCTTGTATCTTCCCATTCTTCCCTCCCTCCCATTTTCCCTTTACTCCCCTCCCCTATGACTGTGACTGAGGGGGACCTCCTCCCCTGTATATGCTCATAGGGTACCAAGTCTCTTCTTGGTAGGCTGCTATTCTGGATCATTTTTAAGTGGTGTTAGTAGTAGTGTCTCGGTGTATCTGAGACTGTGCTGGCCATCTCGCTTCAAAGTCAGGGTTTTCTTGATCTTCAGCATGAGATGCCGTAGCAGAAGGTATATGGTGACAGTATGCTAACACACTCTGAGGAAAGGAATTTCCCCGTACACACGAGGGATAGCTTTTGTGTGTGCATCCCGCACGACAAACGTCTGTTGACTAACAATCAAAACCCCTTGATCGTTTCAGTGAGACTAGTATTTAAATGGTCTGAGAATCCAAGCTGTCTCCATCAACTATCAAACAAAGTGCTATAAACACAAAACTTTTAATGAAAGCACTAACCAAGTGGTAACAGAAGCCAGGTTTGGCCAAACACTTGCTGTGCATTATGTATTTATGTGAAGAATACTACTCAATTAATTTTTACAGGGACTCTGTGGGTAAATATAGACTCTGCAGATGAGAGTTTGGGAATTCAGTATTTCATTCAAGGTCTCTGGATGGCAATAAACTAGTAATTGACCTTAAACATCCTGACTTCAGAGACTGCCTTTCATGTCACACTACACCCAAGGTCGAGCAGCCATTGCATTGTTATCTTCTAAGTGAGCCCACACCTTTTCAGTCTTTATTTTAACAGTGTTCTAATTTTATTTCTGCTGCTGTGATAAAATACCCCCACAACGAGCAAATTCGTGGAGAAAGAGATTCATTTGGCTCACAATTCCCAGTTTTTGGTCCATCCTTGGGGGAAGTTGGAACAAGAGCAGGATCAGGGTGCAGCTAGTCACGTCGCATCCACAGTCAAGATCAGAAAGAAGGGAATGAAAGCATCCTTCCTTAACTGCACACTTGCTGGCAGCAAGCTTCCTCCTCTCTACCTAGGCAAGGAATGGTGCTGCCCGTAATGGGCTGGGTCTTCCTACCCCAAGGGCCAAGACCACAGGCCAACCTGATTTAGACAGGAGAGTCATAAGACTCTCCTTCCCAAGGGTGCTGGTTGATTTTTTGTTTGGTTGGTTTGGTTTGGTTGTTGTCGTCATCAACATTGTTTTGTCAACTTGGCTTAAGCTAGAAGTCCCTAAGAAAACTTCAATTGAGAAAATGCCTATAGGCCAATATATAGGGCACTTTTGTGATTAATGATTGACATTGGAGCACCCAGCCCAATGTGGCCTGTGCCCTCCTTGGGCAGAGGGTTTAATAAGAAAGCAAGCTGAGGAAGCAAGGGAGAGCAAGCCAGGAACTAGCGTTCCTCCTTAGCTTCTACATCCCTGCCTTGAGTCCCTGACCTGACTTCCATCAGTGATGGAGTGGGACCTAAGAGTTTTAGTATGAAGTATACTCTTTCCTCTCCTCCTCCCCAATTTGTTTATCATCATGGTATTTTAACACAGAAAGAGAAGAGGAACTAAGACACCAGGTGATTCCAAGTTGTGTCAAGTTGACAGTAAATGCTATGCATACTTAGAACACACTTATGAACTTGAGATTTACCTACATACATGTAACACGTATGTGGATCGGGATCTTCTTTGAGGCCCTGAGCCAGCACTCCCAGGATTTGTGGCATTGCAGGGCTGAGGCTCCTCACCAGACTTACTGAATCAAAGACCCTGGCGTAGGGGCCAGCCACATGGATTTTAAAAGACCTTGTGGGTATTTCCGTTCACTCACGTTTTAGGACGATTGTTATACAAACTGTGATGCTAAGACAGCTGCCACTCAAACTGACAGGTGTAATTGTTGTGTTTATAATGCCTCCTGTCAAAGTGCCAAACAATATCAACAACCCACAAGCACTGCTATATTTTCCCAAGCCACAGGTTTTTCCTCTGATAAAATTAGATATGTTTAATGTCTTGGTTTCCAGGAAGGCTGATTTTAGCCATGTATGTTATCATCTGTATGTGCTCAGTTCCTTCCATTTTTTTTTTAATTTTGTGTATATGAGTGTTTTGCCTGCATGTATGCATGTGTGTCACGTGTATGCCTGGTACCAAAGAAAATCAAATGAGAGCGTCAGATGCTCTGAAACTGGAGTTACAGATCATTGTGAGCCATCAGGTGAGTGCTGGACATTGAACCCAGGTCTTCTGGAAGAACAAGTGTTCTTTTTTTTTTCCTTTCTTTTTTAGTATTAATTTATTCTTGTTACATCTCAATGGTCATCCCATCCCTTGTATCTTCCCATTCTTCCCTCCCTCCCATTTTCCCCTTACTCCCCTCCCCTATGACTGTGCCTGAGGGGAACTTCCTCCCCCTTTATATGCTCATAGGGTATCAAGTCTCTTCTTGGTAGCCTGCTATCTTTCCTCTGAGTGCCACCGGGTCTCCCCCTCCAGGGAGCATGGTCAAATATGAGGCACCAGAGTACGTGTGAAAGTCATACCCCACTCTTCACTCAACTGTGGAGAATGTCCTGTCCATTGGCTAGATCTGGGTAGGGGTTTGAAGTTTACGGCCTGTATTGTCCTTGGCTGGTGCCATAGTTTGAGTGAGAACAAGTGTTCTTAATCACTCTCAGGGCCCTATGTTCAGTTCTTAACCAGCGTGTTTCAGCACGACACTTAAAGCATGGAACAGTATCAAAATTTTCGCTTGCATATCAACTGCTATTTATATTCCATAACATTTAACTTATGCTCCTTGGGCCAAAAACTTTAAAAATGGTAAGTTAGATAACACTTATCTTAGTAACAAGCTAAAGCCTTTCAAATATGTGAGAAATAGAGTATCCCTAAATAGTAATTGTACTGTCAGAATAAAATGTCATTTGCACAGTAAGACTCTATCTGTGCTTGCTGTGTTAAGTGGGAAAGAGGAGCTGACCTGCAAGCCTGGAATCCTGATATGCAGTGCCCTTTGCAGCCTGTGATTCATATCGCAGCTGGGTCCTGAAATATTAATGAAGAGAGAGGATGGGATGCTAATAGGATCCTGTTAGGTCAAGCTTCCCAGAAAAATGGCTCCTGTTTCACCAGTGCAAAGTGCCTGCTGATAAGACCCTGCCTCAGACAACAATCTTAGTGCTTCCTTTGCTCTTAAAGACACTTTTAAGTCATTCATAACACATAAGATACACCAAATGTATCCGTTTATCATTGTGTTCATTGACAAATAAGAGTATATGTTTAGCACACATAGTGTTGGCTCAATCTGATTACTATATGCATATGCAGTCACATCCTTGGGTGTTTTAGAAAGAACACCTAAAATTACTGCAGTGCTTCTCAAGGACATAATACATTGTTAAGTATAGTCACCAAGTTCTACCCAAGATTTCAGGATAAAGTTTTATATTCTTTGACCAACAGTATACACCCCTTCTCCCTGAGACAGCTCTGGCTGCCACCATCCTCCATCCTTCTGAGAGGTCAGATGGTTTAGGCAGCACATCTTAGTTTGAATATAATACTTGACACTCTGTGCTGGGCTTATTTCACACCCTGTGATGTTCTCCATTTCCTGCAAGTTGCAAATGACTCTGTCATCTTCTTGACCACCTGAGTGGTCCACAGTGCATGGCTGAGAGGCAACCTTTCCCCTTTCTTCTGTGGAATGCCCAATGCCACATTGACATGTAGTGAGTGGAGAGGCCTCTTGACATCACATATTAGATTTAGGTTTGATTCTGAGGCCACTCCACACATATTGTCTTCATGATAATATAAATCTACATTCCCACCAATACTGTGTAAGAGCCTGCTTTCCCCCTCCACGTTCTCCAACATTATTTCTGGCAATAGCCCACATGAGGTGATGCCGACTATGGCTTTTATTTTCCTCTTTCCTCTGCTTAGTCAAGGAGACTACTTTCCATAAGGCTGTTGGTAACTTTGATTTCATCCGAGAAGAGGGAATCTTGACCGAGGAAGTGCCTCCATCAGATTGGCTTGTGGGCAAGCCTATGGAGCATGTTCTAGACTAATGATTGATATGGGGGCATCCAGCCACTGTGCGTAGTACCACCCCTTGACAGGGGACCAGATTGTATGAGAAAGCAAATTAAGCAAGCCAGAGAGGAGTGCTCCTCCATGCACTATACTTCAGGTCCCACCTCCAGGTTCCTGTTTTGAGTTCCTGCCCTGGCTTCCCTTAATGATGGACTCTAACCTATAAAACACATGCCATATTTTCCAGCATATAAGACGATCCCAAACTTTGACTTTTAACTTTAACTTGTCCAGTTAAAATATAGAGTTTGCAGCCTGAGTCTGCTGCCCAAGGTATGCATTGGAAGAGGGGTAGTCTTGTACAGTGAGTATATTCCAAAAATCTATATTTTAACTGGAAAAGTTAAAGCTGGGGGGGTCGTCTTATACACTAGAAAATACAGTAAATCCTTTCCTTCCCAAGGTAAGTTTTGGACAGTGTTTTATCACAGCAACAAAAGGAAAACTAGGACATGGTGTTTTGTCATACAGAACAATTTAGTGTTTTAAAAATATTTATATGCAGATACTCTTGGACTTTAAGGAGTTGCCTTGAATCTGTAGACTTGTTTGTGTGGTGTGGATATTTTAACAACTGTTATTTTTGCAACCTCTGAGCCATCAACTTCCTTGCTAGTATATAAATAAATAACTTTGGGAAGTAAACTCCATAGTTCATTTCTTGCCATGAGTCATCATTTTAAAGATTTGTTTTGTTAACTTGTTGGTGGAGGGGTCAGTAGAGAGATGAAGGAGTTGACTCCAGAAGCAAGGCAGTCCTGAGCAGAACTTCCAAAGGCAATTCGCCAAGTTACACACAAGACTACTTAGCCTTCTGGGGGCAGCAAGTGCTCTTCAGAGGCCCCAGCATCAGAGTCCCAACCACCTGTCCAGAAAGAGAGCCCCAGGTCCCAATGAGAAAGCCTCCCTCAAACAATAAAATGGATGGTGCCTAAGGAAAAATGCCATAGGTTCTCTCTCTCTCTCTCTCTCTCTCTCTCTCTCTCTCTCTCTCTCTCTCTCTCTCTCTCTCTCTCTCTCTCTCTCTCTCTCTCTCTCTCTCTCTCTCTCTCTCTCTCTCTCTCTCTCTCTCTCTCTCTCTCTCTCTCTGTCTCTCTCTCTCTCTCTGTCTCTCTCTCTCTGTCTCTGTCTCTCTCTCTCTCTCTCTCTCTCTCTCTCTCACACACACACACACACACACACACACACTGAGTAGCACATACATATTTAATCCTTTGGAACTTTAGGGAAGCAAGGTGAGAAAATGAAAGGTGCTTCTAGTTTTGTGTCATGTGGTGCCAATGATACATCGCCTGTTTGGTTTATTTCAGGCTCGGCTGACCAAAGAGCATCGCTGGGGGAGTGCTCTGCTCTCCAGGAACCATTCCTTGGAGGAGGAGTTTGAAAGAGCAAAAGCAGCCGTGGAGGTAACTCTTAAAGCAAAAGTCTCTATTTCAGGCTTCTGAGGGTGGCCCTTCCGAAAACCCAAACTACACAGGGATGCAGATGAAACGGAACCATGGGCATGAGAAAAAAAAAAACATGAGGATAGTTGTTGAGATGAGAAGATGGCCAGAGAACCTGTGATTCCCCTTGGGAATGCCAGGAAGTTTCTGTTCTTATTCTGGCCATGTGGTCAGTTAGCAATGCAAGTCTGAGGCCTGGATCAGAAAGCACTCCAAGGCTAGCCCGGGTTCCATGGATTCATGCAGGTGCCCATCTTAACTGGCACCATTAATGTTTAGGGCTAAGTGTCCAAATATTGTTAATGAGTTTTTATTTTTAAAAAACAGTATTTGAACGCTAATGTCTACTTAGTCTTCTAGTGGAAAAAGAGGGGAGACGAAAGGAAGGCCAGAGGAAGCAGATGAAAAGCAGCTCTTGTGGATTCTTTCATCTGCTTCTGGCAGGACTGGCGAGGCGGCTGGCAGATGCTGGGTGCTCTTCCTCAAAGCTTTCTTTGACAGCTGCTTGAGAGTGAAGCTTTTTCACAGACTCGAGCATGCTCCTGTTAATACCCCTGTTGCTATTAGAGATTTCAATCTTGAAAACCGCAGGCGCTCTTGGACTATGCTGCACTCAGGTAGCCATCTCACCCCTAGACTCCAGATGAAATGATTGTGTTAGGGGTGGTCTTCCAGTAACTCGATCCTCTGGGTGCGGGAAAATCCTATTTGCAATTTAATGTTACCAGGGTCTGTTCTGGGAAATCATCTCAACCGTGATTCATAGCATTCAGAAACCCAGTAAGAGCACACTTTTATCTCTTCACGCCAAAATCGTTCAAATTCCCTCTTTAATTTTCAACTTCTCTAATTTAAAGAAGGAGATAATGAATATTTTAGTGTTCTGAGCAGGAGTCACTGATGTAGTTAGTCGAGACCAGCTGAGTTCAATCAGATCACACAAATGCATGGAGCCTGTAGCTTAAATTACTTTAAATGTAAGTTTTCCAGTTTTAAGAGCTAATTTAAATATATCTATTGAGCCCCTACTGTGCGTAGCACACAGCGGTAGCTCTCAGACTGCTATTCAGACACATAGAATCTTGGGTCAAAAAAGACATTAGCATATGGTCTCATTTATAATGAGGAGGATAATGAATTTAAACCCAAAAGACTTCATGATGGAATTGACTGACAAGGAAAATGTACTAAGGTGTGTGTGTGTGTGTGTGTGTGTGTGTGTGTGTGTGTGTGTGTGTGTGTGTCTGTGTGTCTGTATGTGTGTGTATGTGTGTGTGTATGTGTGTGTATGTGTGTGTGTGTGTGTCTGTGTGTCTGTATGTGTGTGTATGTGTGTGTGTATGTGTGTGTGTGTATGTGTGTGTATGTGTGTGTATGTGTGTGTGTATGTGTCTGTATGTGTGTGTGTATGTGTGTGTATGTGTGTGTAGTAGGTGTGTGTATGTGGTGTGTATGTGTGTGTATGTGTGTGTATGTGTGTGTATGTGTGTGTATGTGTGTGTTGTTGTGTGTGTATTGTGTGTGTGTATGTGTGTGTGTGTATGTGTGTGCATGTGTATGTGTGTGTGTATGTGTGTACTGTGTGTGTGTATGTGTGTGTATGTGTGTGTGTATGTGTGTGTATGTGTGTGTGTATGTGTGTGTGTATGTGTGTGTATGTGTGTGTGTGTATGTGTGTGTATGTGTGTGTATGTGTGTGTGTGTGTATGTGTGTGTATGTGTGTGTGTATGTGTGTGTATGTGTGTGTATGTGTGTGTGTGTATGTGTGTGTGTGTGTGTGTGTGTGTGTGTGTGTGTGTGTGTGTGTGTGTGTGTGTGTGTATTCATTGAGCCGAATCTGCATTTGGGTCATAATCTTAAAACCCCTGTCTCCTATTAGGCAAAGGTTTATTTTAGCTCTTGACAAATTACTCCTGTTTCTACCTAGACATATACAATGAGGGGCAACCTCCTTCTTTTCTAGAAAACCCATTTCCATCTTGAAAGCTGCTAATTATCCACAGGCTCTTTCTTATGCTGAAAATGGCACAATAAGAAATTTTCCACTTTTCCCAGTGCTGACTTTCCTCACTTGCAACAATGTCTAAACAATACTCACCTCATTCCACCAAGCTGTGTCTTCTACCTTCCCTGCTTTTCCCAGGCCTCGGTTGCTATCACAATGTTTCTGTAACAGCTACAGGACACCACCACGTCAGTAACCAGTCTAGCCCTCATGTCCACACCTCCTTGGCCAAAAATCCCAGGAATCTGGACGTTACTTTGGTCACTGATCATTTAGCATACAGTACTGAAGGTATGAACAGTTATGGAGGGAAAAGTGTGGGCTAAGCTGACGGCAAGGCATGCCTATTACACTCTATGCATCTGTGGACTATTCACTTCCATGTTACTCTTACTTGGAGTCTCATCTACAATCAGGGCAGAAGACACAACCTCATCCCTTTTTAGGCTTTCTAGCTTTTAAAATTGTCACCTCGGGGGTGGGTTCAGCATATGAATCCTGGACGAATTCCTACCCAAACTACAACAGAGTAAATGTGCAACCAAATTTTCACAGCAGTTATTCCTTGATGGCTACATTTGGGGGTAAATTATTTTATTCTGTTGTCTTGTTTGCATTTTTCTCTACCCTGTCATGTTGCTATTCAGAGGGAGTCTTATAGTTAGATGTAAGATTCCCAACTGCATGTTTATTTAGTGTGTGTGCACACATGTGCATATGTGACGGTCAGAAGACAGTTTGCAGGAGTTTGTTTCTCTCTTTCCACCATGTGGGTACCTAGGATTGAACTCACGTCCTCAGGTTTGGCAACAAGTACCTTTACCCACTGAGCCACCTCACTGGCCCCAGAACGTAAGATTCTTAAGGAAAATTGAGAATATCAGTTGGTAGAATGTCTGCCTTAGATTCAGAAGGCCCCAAGTTCTAGTTCCAGTGCTGCACTAGCCAAATGGGGTGTGCACCCCACAACTGCAGCACTCAGGGAGCGGAGGCAGGAGAATCAGGAACTCAGGCTCATCCTCAACTACATCACACACTGAAGACCACGTAAGCCTCAGCCTCAAGAGACAAAGACTAATAATTGTGAAGGAGGTCCGCAGGAGTGGGGGAGGTTGGAGAGGATAATGGGAGATGTGAATATTCTCACACACATGGGTATGGAGTTGTCAAACACAGAGGCAAAGCACAATAAATAAAAAGGAAAACTGGCTCTGCCAGTTGTTTCTTGAAAGCCAGTTCTACATGCCTGCAAGATCCAGATGAAGGCAGCTAGACGATGTGGCTCAGTGGTTAAAAGCATGTACTGCACTTGCCGAGGGCCCAAGCTCAGTTCCCAGCACCCACATCACATGGCTCACAACTGCCTATAACTCCAGCTCCAGGGAATCTGGTGCCCTCCTCTGGCCTCCACAAGCATCTGCTCTTGAGTAAATATTACTCCCACTCAGACACATGCATACACATAATTTTAAAATAAAATAAACCTGGTGTCTTTCTACCTGGTCCCTCTCTTCTTGGCCCCTTTCCCCTCTCCACCTGCTCCCTCTCCACTTGCTCCCTCTCCACCTGGTCCCTCCCCATCTGCTCCCTCTCCACCTGCTCCAGCTGCACCTGCTCCCTCCCCATCAGCTCCCTCTCCACTTGCTCCAGCTGCACCTGGTCCCTCTCCATCAGCTCCCTCTCCACCTGCTCCCTCTCCACCTGCTCCCTCTCCATCTGCTCCCTCTCCATCTGCTCCCTCTCTACCTGGTCCTTCACCTCCTAGTTCCCATCTATCCTCTGCCCTTCAGTCCCATCCCTGAGTTCTAACACACCAAGTTCATTGCCCTTGCTTCCAGTTCCTATTTTTACTGTGGGAGCATTCTTCTTCCGGGTCCTCATGCAGTGGAGCCCTTCATGTCACTCACACTGTAGCTGAAGTGGCTGTCCCCCAGAAAAGTCTATGTAGACCCATTAACTGCTGGATCACCAGAGATTTTCCTGCTTTGCATTCATCATTGGGTCTGTCCTTGTAAATTTTGCCTGTTGTATGTCTATTTCCTCACAGTGTGGCTTCCACTAAGATGACTATTTCTCTTGTATTTGTCTATGTGTAATATAAATTCTTCCCCATGCTATCTCACTGACTTGCATTCACACATACGGTGGTTAGTTTACATTGTCAACTTCATACTACTGAGAGTCACGTGGGAAGAGGGAACCTCAGTTGAATGACTGTCCACACCAGATTAGCCTATGGCCATGTCCATCATGAGATGCCTAGGCCACTGTGGGCAGTACCATCCTGAGGCAGCTGAGTCTGTGAAGTGTAAGAAGGCCAGCTGAGCCAGAGCCTGACAGCAAACCAGCCATCAGCACTCCTCCTTGGTTTCTGCTCCAAGCTCCTGCCTTGAGCCCCTGCCCTGACTTCCCTCAGTAATGGACTGTTAACTTAGAAACATAAGATGAAACAAACCCTTCCCTTCCCAAGTTGTTTAGTCATTTTGTTTACCATAGCACAGTGACCCAATATCTTCTGGAATAATCCCTGGTCCTCAGCGTATGCTGGTTGGGGTTGATGTCCACATGGTAATGCTCCCTTCTGCATATAAAGTGTCATATGACCTTCTCCTGTAGAAGGAGCTTCCCTTTGACAGCATTCTTACATGACGCTCGGCCACGGAAGGACTGGGATGAGCTGTCTGTCCCCTGTGGTTGTCTCTACCTCAATGTAGGTGGCATACTTACAGTAGCACAGGACAAGCCAACCAATCCCACCATGAGGTAGCACTGGCACATTTTATTCTCACGTTGTATAAACTTACTTTCACTTGTACTGAGATCTAAAAGCCTGTGATTTAGCTCATGTTTAAAATAAAATGCCCAGTCTCTCTCTCTCTCTCTCTCTCTCTCTCTCTCTCTCTCTCTCTCTCTCTCTCTCTCTCTCTCTCTCTCTCTCTCTCTCTCACACACACACACACACACACACACACACACACACACACCCCACCTAAAAGCAGACACACATTTGTTGACTATGTAAATGACAGAGAAGCCTGTTAACAATCAAAGGACAGCATCGTTTGAGGTCACCTTGACTGTTCCTTCTGGCAGCACTTCTTATGAGGGACACTTTTTTCCTCTGTCTCCTACATTCTGTCGAAGAAAAAAGAAAAACGCAAATTCACTTCTATCATAATTTTCAAACAAACAGCTGAGTTTCCTCTTCTGGGCTTTAAAAACTATGAGTCTTCCCCTTGGGAAAGGAAGAAGCACTTCATGCTTCCTTCTGCGTTCTTCACAGTCATTCTTACAACTACTGTCAGCTGTGCTTGGTACCTAGGATGGATGCACAGGGAGGCACAGGAAAGTGATGCAGAGAAGGTGCCCCAGGGGCTCTGGAAGGCCTGAAGCGGCCTCCTGGGAGCAGAAGCCTCTGGAGAGAGCCACTCTGCATCTGTGGAGAGGGAAGGTCACCTGGGAAGTCAGCACTCCTCAGCCATGAACCAAAAATACCTCCTTCATCACCATTGGCAGGCAGGGAAAGAGAGCCGGGCAGCATCTGGTGTCATGCTTAGCTGGTTAGGTGTCTCCTCCACTTCGAAAATAAATTGGAGTAGAATCAAATTCATCAAATGTATTTAAATACGGGCAAAAGCACCAGGAAATGAGCAGCACCATCCCTGCCCTTGGGAGGAACAGGCACAGGGGGCAGCGGGCAGGGGCCAGGGACGACCACAGATCCCTGTGAGTCAGTGGTAGGCTGTGTCCTAGTTGCTGTCCCCACACTAGCCTTGACCAAACCATGCCTAGCCCTCTGCTCTTGGTGTTGGTCAGAATCTAAGAAGAAGCAGGGTCCACAGACAATGTTTTCCTGAAAAATAAGTGAAAAATGGTTTCTGGTGTCGCTAAACACCTCGTGTTTAGAGAGCTTATGACAGATTCCAAACAGAGTGAAGAAAAGATAAAAGTTTTGCCCCTGGAATTAGACTGTGCTCCACTGAACTTAAATGCTATGACTATCTTGGTTTTTCTTGGTTTTGTTTTTGTTTTGTTTTTGTTTGTTTGTTTGTTTGTTTGTTTTGTTTCTTGTTTACACATTTCAAGCATCTTGCTGCAGATCCATTTCTACCCTCAGGAGATATTTTGTGAGCAGGTTTTAAAAAGAAATAACATATGTGAATGAGGGGAAATGATTTACAGGCAAGGGAAAGAAAGGGTGCCGTCAGAGTCGGCAAATAAAGTTCAAAATTCATTGGCTAATGAGTTCAATACATCCTACCACATTGCTCTTCCAGGCCCCTGAGCTCCTCTGGCCCCACAATCCTCTTCCCTACTTGTTCTCAGATAACTCACCCTGTGGGAAACTCCAACTGCCATTTCACTACGTTAGCCCAGAACTGAGGTTCCTGCCCATGCCTCGGATATAGACCCCGTGAGTAGGTTCCCCAGACCCATGGAGCTTTGAATGATTGTGTCCCAGCCAAAAACTTAATCCTATATTCATGGGACATCCTGAGCCAGAACCTTCCACTTGGCTACTCCCAAATTCCTGGCCCTCAGAAGTGGTGTGATATGGTAAAGGCTTGTTTGAAATTGCCAAGCACTGGGATGGTACCGGAAACAGCCACAGCCACCAATAGCATCACTCTGCTTCCTGCAGCTCCAGGCTACCTGGTGTACCTCTTTCTTCCCCCTTCCGTCACCAACGCATTTCAGTACTGCCCAGCTGGAAGGCCATGCGCAGCATAGAACTGATGTGTTCGTCTGTTCTGGATTGAAACTTCTCAAACCCTCATTTCTAACCTGTTTCCCACTTGGCCTGGTTGGTTTGTCCCATCATCTGGACCTCGATAAGGCACTCACTTTTTCTGCTGCCTTTTTTTTTGGGGGGGGGGGGCATTGTGTCACAAAGGCCATGTCCTCAGGATAACTTCCACTTCAAGTTTCAGGTTAATGCTCCAGCCAGTAGGTTATACAGAGCTGCAAGTGGCGCTGGTATAAAAAGGCAGGTAGTGAAAGAGTTCAAACTAACTGGCCCTAGGGTGAATGCTTGGGCCTCCAAGGCCTAACAGTATATGTTCAATCCCAGCTCCTCCATGGGATGGTATCAGGAAAGACAGCATCAGGAAGGAGATATCAGGCACCTCCTTTGGGAGGCAGGGCAGGAAGGCTTAGCTCTCACTAATGACATCAGCGCCCTGAGACAAGAGCCAAAAGGGGCTATCATGTCTGTCTTGGCCTTCCTGGCCTCTGCAACTGTGATAGCTGTGTGCTGATTATAAGCTACACCTTGTGTCGTGTCCTTTCTAAAGAAGGCTGAGTTCTAATCCAGATGCAGTGGCACACACGTTTAATGCCAGTGCTAGGGAGTAGAAACAGCATCCTGAGTCCAGACTCACTGACCAACCAGCTAAGCTACCTAGAGAGCTACAGGCCAATGAGGGTACCCTGTCTTAGACAACAGGGCAAGAAAAGTTAGATGGTGCCTAAGGAATGACACTTGACTTACACATACACACACACACACACACACACACACACACACACACACACAGGGGGTGGCGGGGGGACAGTGAACACCAATAATTTGAGCCTTCTCTCTTAAGGTTTGATTCAGAGAGGCCGTGTTCAAAACAACATCGCAGCGCCTGAGCCTAGTTTCAATGACATAAGCATAAAAATGCAGAGGTTTTGTTTTTACTGGAAGCTTCTTGCTGAGTATGTGTTAAGGGGCCTTGGAAACAGTAGACAGTTGAGCAGAAATGGGGAACGGTCCCATGTGCTTTTATTAGTATAGGATTGTGTAAGAAGCTGCTGACTCAGGTGCCCTCCTCCCAAGGAGACTGCCTCCAGCACCGCTTAGGTTGCTTCCTCTGAGGGCAGTACCTCTTTCAAGCAACTGGAAGGGATTAGTGGATTAATCTCTCCTTAAATCCTTTGGATTTAGAGTCAAATATCTGGAAAAGACCTTCTGAAGGCATGAAGACATCCCCTGGCAGTTAACCATTTGAGAATCTTTGTGCTATTTAAGAGACAGGTTTCTTAGCACTAAGCTAAGTGTGCCAGGCTGCCCATGCCAGGTCACAGCACATAAAGACAAACTCACCAAGAAGAGACTTGATACTCTATGAGCATATACAGGGTGAAGAGGTCCCTCTCAGTCACAGTCATAGGGGAGGGGAGTAAGGGGAAAATGGGAGGGAGGGAGGAATGGGAGGATACAAGGGATGGGATAACAATTGAGATGTGATATGAATAAATTAATGAAATATATTTTTTTTAAAAAGATGAGCTCACAGGGAGAGGGCTAAAGTCCCCTGGTTCCTTCTGTTTCACACAACTTTGATTTCTAAAACAAACTGAGTGTGAAAAAGAGGGATTGGTTTGTTTGTTTGTTTTTCAAGACAGGGTTTCTCTGTGTAACTTTGGCTGTCCTAGACTCACTTTGAAGACCAGGCTGGCATTGAACTTGCAGTGACCTGCCTGCCTCTGCCTCCTGAGTGCTGGGATTAAAGGCGTGCGCCAAAGAGGAATTTATGACCTGAATGGACATGTAAAGGTATCGCTGAATTCATGGATAAGTATTTACCTAAAATGATGATAGTTCGGCCTTGCTCTAACCCTTCAAGGTTGGGGCTATGGGCACGTCCAGCTGTCGCACATTCCCCCACTGCCCCTGACATCCTCCATGAAACTCCATCATAATGAGATCTCCCCTGGCACCATCCTAAGCAAACCTCAGTGTTCCACAGATTGGTCTCCTAGACTGACCACAGACCAAAAGGCAGTTTGGGAAATGCCCTCAACTTTAAATCTGTGGACCAGGCTTCCGCATTCCAGGAGAACATACAGGAAGATGAGCGTGGAAAGACAGACTTGTCTGCGGCCCAAACAATGAGCTGGTTCCCTTCTTAAAGGAACTCCTGAGCTAACTTTCCCTCCTTCCTTCCGCACTGCCTGGAAACACCTGTGAGATGGGAGGTTAAAATACTTTTAATCAGGCTGGGGTGTTGACTCAGCAATTAAACCCCTGAGGATTGGAGTTCAGATTCCCAGAAGCCCCGCCCCACAAGGTAAGGCTGGTGGGTGTGGCATCTTGCCTGTAATTCCAGCCTCAGAAGGCAGGCAGGGGGATGCTCAGAGCAAGCTGGTTTTGCAAGCTTGCTCAAAAGCTCTGCCTTCCATTAATAGACCCTGCTCCACAGAAAAAGGTAAAGGAGGAATAAGAAAACAATTCTCGGCATAACCTCAAACCTCCGCACACACATCCACCCACGTGTGCCCACACACAAGCACACATGCATGCATACGCACACTATGTGTAATGTGCACACATACACACGAACGTACTCACACATGCATACACCCACTATGCATAATGCATGCACACAGGCATGCATACACACACTATGCATAATGCGTGTGTGCGTGCACATACACACACACACACACACACACACACACACACACACGCACACACGCACATACACACATTGAAAAGGGAGAAAGAAATAGTTTAAACCCTTTGTTGCCAGCTTTATACCTGGGAATCACAGGTTAAACTTACATGAAGAATGGCGAAAAGCACCATACTATAGGTGGGAAAGCCTCCAGCAGGGCATGGTGTTGGCTGTAATTCCATCTGTACCACATGGGGCCTCAGCTTTCTCATCAGGAAACTGAATTAAGTTTGAGTCAACTTGGTTTATCCAATTAAGAGGAAAGTGAATTAACATTGTGTTTTAATAACTGTGCATCTATTTAAATATATCCTAGAAAAAAAAAATACAGCCAGAACTTTCAGCTGCAAACTGTACAGATATTGTTAGGCAAAGCTTGAGTGAATCTTGCCTATCTAAGTAAAAGAACTACATTAGGTAGAAAGTATATTAAGAATACATAGTCAAGTATTAACATGACAAATTTGTAGTCGGGATCAAATGGCTCAGGTATGGGAAAATGAAACTGATGATTTTTTTTTTTTTTATCTAACTATTCTGATAACACACACAGTTAATATAGATTCACCCAAAGGCAGGCAGTGGTGGCACAAGCCTTTAATCCCAGCAATAGGGAAGCAGAGACTAACAAATCTCTGAGTTTGAGGCCAATCTGGTCTACAGAGTGAGTTCCAGGACAGCCAGAGAAACCTGTCTGGGCATGTAGGCCATCCTAAAACTGCAGGGTTCTCAGGATAAATGTGGCTGTCAGAGAAGACAGACCTCATGCTGTGTGGCCATCCAGCAATGGCAAAGGCAAAGCAGAACTGTGGCCCAGGATCCAAACACTATCTGTGTATCTACTCCTCCTCCCTCCAGAAAGCCTGCTGGACCTCACCAGGGCCAATCCGAACTTGGACAAAAACTAAAAACGAATCCACCCTTGATTTCTGAAAATGAATACTGTTTTCCATTGGATGCTTTAAGCAGCTTTTTAAAGAATTAAACTTAAAGAGATTGAAAAGTAAATTTTCATATTAATTATTGATATTCAATTAAAAATATACTGTTTGAAAAAAACAATATATTAATAATTACAGCCATGGTATAATCCCAGTGCTTGGGAAGTAGAAGTCAAAGCGTCAGAAGCTCAAGGCCAGCCTCAGCTTCATAGAGAGTTTGAGACCATCCTGTGCTACATGAGACTCTTCTAAAAGAGAAAAAAAACATAATGTGTAAATGATGACTAAGTATCTTGTTTGATTCTTTTGTACATTAAACTCTTTTTAGCTAGGACTATAGAGACAGCTCAGTGGTTAAGAGCACTTACTGCTCCTCCTGAGGACCAGTACTCACATGACAGCTTAAAACCACCAAAACTATAGTTTTGGGGAATCTGATTCCCACTTCCAGCTTCTGTGGACAGCAGGCACATACGTGGTACACATGTACACATGTAGGCAAACCATACACATGAAATAAAATAAATAAATAAATATGTGGAGCGGCATATTTCAGTATGTTACAATTGTGCACTATTTACAGGTTAAACCTATTTCTGTGTTTGTGGGATATGCTTCTCTTCTGGCTTTTTGAGTTGTACAGTGCATCTCCAGCATATAATCACCGTACTGGGTGATAGGGCATCCGAGCTCCCTGCTCCCATCTAGCTTTAATGATGCTCTGGCAGGCTAGCTTTCCTCCTCCACCCTCTCCCCTCCGGCTGCTAACTGCTTCTGGTAACCACCACCCATGCTCAGCATCTCTGAGACCAGCTGCTTTTGATGCTGTTTGTGATTAGGAGTGTGTGTTATTTGTCCTCTATCTCTGCTTTCTTTTACTTAACGGGATGTCCTTTAGTTCCATGTTGTCGCAACTGGTGGGATGTTTATTCCCCTTTGTGGCTGAATACTATTTCATTGTGCACACATACCACGTGTTTTTTAGCAGCCCATGAGTTTAATGAACAGTTAGGTCACTTCCGTCTCTTGGCTGTTGTAAGTAGGACGGGGTATACATGCCTTCTCAGCGTGACCTCATTCCTTTGGATACATGCTCTGGAGTGAGATTTCTGGACCATACAATTCAACCTTTAATGTTTAGAGGGCCTGCCTGCTGCTTCCACAGTGGCCGTCCTAGCCTACCTCCCATAAGCCCTGTGCAGGGTTCTCTTTCCTCCGCCTTTTCTGCACGGCCTGTTGCCTGTAGTCTCTTGAAAGCATCATTCTTACTGGTGTGAGGCACTGCATCATTACGACTTTGATTAGTCACACAAAGCATGTTTTTATGCACCTGTTGGCCAAGACCTGTGTCTCTTCTTCTGAGAGTACCTGTTTTAGATCCCAATGCTGTGTTTTATTAGCACATAATAATCACTATGATAATTTTCATACATTTATGTAGTAGATTTCTGTCTTGTTTACCTCATTGTCCTCTCGAACCTCCTCGTACTTCTGCTGGTGCCTTTCTTCCAACCAGGCCCTCTTCTACTTTCATGTAGCTTTGTGATCTGTTATGTTTAACTGAGGTTCCGGCAGGACCGCGGGGCTTATTTACAAAAGCATCAGAGCAAGTTATGCAGGGCTCCACCACTGAAGACAATGTCCTCTGCCACATCCATTAACTTTGCCTACACATCTTCAGGGAAAGGTGGTGCTTTGTGAGGCCCATCCTTTCATGACAGGATGTTGACAAGCTAAGAGTTCAGAAGTATAACAGCTAAGATGTTTCCGGAAGACAACATTCCACAACATTCCCCCTCTTCCTGTAGATCGTACTTTCTTGTCAGCCCCTCTTCTGCCATGTTCCTTGTACCGTGGAGGAGGTGGTATAGATGTCCTATTGGGATAAGCACTCAGCAGTCATTTATTCTGAGCACTTTGACCAGTTATGACCTTCTGTAATAACTACCATGCACCCGATGCCTGGATCCACTCCAAAGTTTGTGACTGCACTGGTCCCATTTGGCTGGGAGCTGGAATTGTGAGGCTGTCTCCAGGTGATTACAAATAGAAAGCAACCTGGAAATCTCTGTATCCAATCACTTCACAGGCTGTCTCTCAGGATGATGGTCTGTAAGTGTGTTACTCATGCTATCCTTGAGTTTCGACTCTATTTTTAGCACTGAAAGAAAGAACGCTCCAACCCCAGCCTGGTGACCCACCTCTTTGTCTTGCAATCATTTAGGTGGAACAGATTTCCTTTTGTCTGTTCTAAATTCCTGCCGAAGCAATGTAAGCCAGGAAGGGAGAAGAGAGCATCTAGCTGTGATTAGGTTTCCTGAAATGAGGGCAGGACCTTACATCAGCAGCTCCTGTCACTGTTCACTCCTATGACCTCCCATAGCATATTTCTACCAACAAGTCATTTGTCAAGGCTGGAGGATAAGTGGGCCATGCGGGTGTCTGACAGCGCACTGCCCCAAGAGTGTCTCCTGCTTTTGACAAAGTTCTTCTAGGTGTGTGTCCTGGGATATTCTCACAGGTAGTATCTGCTGTGTTTCAAGGTTTCCATTGCTTTCCTGATACCCTCCCCAGAGCGTCCCCTGTCACTCCACAGTAGGTTTTCGTTTTTTTTTATGTATGCACTCAAGTTAATAGATTTCAGCAAAGTACATCTCCAGAAACATGTCACAAGATGGATTCTGTATGGAGAGATGCTCCAGGTTCAACTTAAAGGTGACAAAATAGCCTGCCATTGACAACTTAATTCTCATTCTGAACATTTTTAGTTTGGTGCTCTTTGCAGTTCCACAAAGATTCAGAAGGAATGAATGACATGAGTTAGAACACTTAATTTTTACTAAGAAGGTATCTATTTCTTAACATTAGCTCCCAGGATACACTTTATAGCCAGTGTGCACCATTCCGATGTCCCACAATTGCTATTCATGTGCACATGAAAATAGAAATGCTTGTCTGTCCTCTACAGGACCATGGTGACCGAGCCCCAACTTGTGTGCAACAGCAGCCGTGGGGAAGCAACAGCTCTCAGAGCCGCTGTTGCACATGTGGTGCTGCCTATAGTTAAAACGGGGCCAGCTGTGCAGCTCTGCTGTCGGGAGCCCGTCATGGTTTGCACTTGGAGCTCTTTCACAAGTCAAGAGCGTTTTTCATTCAGCCACAATGACCTGACCCTTGCTTCGTGCCATTCATCTCCCTGGCACTATTGACATCAAATTGTATCATACTAACTGAGGCCGCACAATCTCAGAAAGAAAAAAATCCTGAATGGCCTCTTTCATAAGCAGAATCTAGCAAATAATGCATGCATGTATGTAAACAACTATCAAGTGGGTACAGTATGCCACAAAGAAAAGAGAACAAGAAAGACTAAGAATGGGGCATATGGAAGGACTGAATGCTGGTGATGGAATTAAATATATATTGGGATGTTTATCTAATTCTAACTCTGCCATGGCTTGGGAGGGGCAGGTGTATAAGTGCACAAAACACACTAGGTCCTGAAAATATAAGATTGAGTGTAAAGCTGCACAGCTTCCATTCCAAATGCTGATTCCAACTGTGTGGAAGTTCACTGCTTGTACAGAATTTAGTTATGGCTAATTTTGGTATGTGATGTTTTTGTTTATTTCAAATGTTTTTATAATAAAGTTTTATTGAAAATCAAGGTACAATAAAATCCATAAGCAGATGAGTAATGTTTTCAGAGAGTTAGTAGCGTTTTAGTCATGTAAAATGGCTGTGAGGACTGGTAAGATGTTGTCAGCTGCTAAGCTGACAACCTGAGTCCAAGTCTCAGGACCCAGGTGACAGGAAGAGAGAACGGTCCCTACAAGTTGTCCTCTGACCTCCATATGGGAGCTGTGGCACATGGTGCTTTTATTTATTAAAAATCTAGATACAGCACCTTAAAAGTGCTTGTCTGATATATGACTTTTCTGGTTGCACCTTTAGAGTCTTGTAAGTATAGGGTCATTGCCTGTGCAAGTCATATATAAAGGAAATCACACCGGAATAACAGATGGCTTCTCAATAAACAGCCCAAAACGTATCCTGCAAACCAAACCTAAGGAAAATGCTTTGACTTCTTCCTTTCCTGCTTATATCTCTTTTATTTCTTTCTCTTGTCTTACTGCTCTAACTCAGACTTCAAGCACTGTATTAAATAAATGAGGGAAGGTGGATACATCTTCTCATCATTTAGTATAAAATGGATTTGGTTGTACCTATGTACAGCCTTTACTAGGTTGACATGTGCTCCTTCTCTTCCTGGTTTCTTCAGAGTTTTATCATGAACTTTATTGAAGGCCTTTTCGGAATCTACTAAGATGGTCCTGTAATTTCTGTTCTTTGTGTCCTTATTAGCTTTATTTATGTTCTCTTGAACTGTGTGTTTTGAGCCAACATTGCAATTTTGAAATAAGACAACTTGGTTGGCCATGGTATATGATAGTCTTTTTTTTTTTTTCAAGACAGGGTTTCTCTGTATAGCCTTGGCTGTCCTGGGCTCACTTTGTAGACCAGGCTAGCCTCAAACTCACAGAGATCTACCTGTCTCTGCCTCCCAAGTGCTAGGATTACAACACCATGCCCAGCTGGTATGTGATATTCTTAATGTATTCTTGAACACAGTTAATAAGAAATTGAGAAAAATTTTTGTAATTTTTTTCTACAGCCTATTCTCTATGTTTCTCTCGTTATCCTGAAGTAATGCTTCCTGTATTTTCTTTAGATTTAATTTCTGTGATATAATATATCTAGGCTGTTTGTATTGTGGAAATTTTTTTCTTTAACCTTCAACTATGGCAGATAGCTTTGCTGGGTTGGCCACCATAGTTTTAGGGTTTGGAAGGCATTGCTCCAGCCTCTTCTGGCTTTCAAGGTTTCCATTGACAGATCGCTGTTACTCTGATGGGATTTCTTTTATATGTGACTATGTGGGGTGGGTTTTTTCTTGTATTTTCAATACCCTTTCCTTTTTATGTACACTTAATTTTTGAGCTATGATGTGCCATGGGAATTTTCTTTTTTTACCTTGTCTCTTTGGTGTTCCCTGTTCTTGTATCTGTATGCATGTATCTCAGCTAGGGAAAGTGTTCTTCTATGACCTTGTTGATGATCTGGTCTATGCCATTGACTTGGGATTCTTCTCCCTCCACTATGCCTATAATTCGAAGGGTTAGTTTTCTCATGGTGTGCCACATTTCCTGTGTGCTCCTTCCCTGTGTTTGTACAACTGTTAATATTCCTTGCTTATTTGGTCTAGATCAGTGGTTCTCAACCTGTGGGCCATGATCTCTTTGGGAGTCAAATATCGAGCAGATATCCTGCATAGCAGACATTGACATTATGATATATAACAATAGTAAAATTACAGCTGTGAAGTGACAATGAAATAATTTGATGGTTCGGGGTAGCAACAACATGAGAAACTGTATGAAAGGGTTGTGGCATTAGAAAGGCTGAGAACCACTGGTCTAGCGCCTCTGCTTCATCTTCAAGACCTCACGGTCTGTCTTCCACTCGACTCTTTCCATTGAGTTTCCTACTTGAGCTATTGGGTTTTTCAATTTCATCTTCATTTCTTGCAGAGACCTCTTCAAAGTTTCTATCTTCTTGCTGAATTCTAGTCTCGAGTCTTAGATTGCCCTCATCACTTCTATCAGCCTCGTGTCTATGTTTTCTTGGGTGTCGCTTGGGTGCTTACTCTCCTTAAGCTGTAACCCCTTAATTTCATTGAGTACTTTCTTTGTGTCTTCTTTAAACTTCTTGAATCTTTTTGATGAAGTTTGTGATTGTCCTTTTAAACTCTGTGTCCTATATGTCATCTAGTTAATTCTCTTTAGCAAATATTTCTACGGGACTGGTAGGATTTGGAGAGAAGATACTGGCTTGATAGTTCATATTGTTGGCTTCCTTGCATAAGGTCTGGACACGTGAGGTTCCTTTGTTAGTCCTGAGTTTGTTATGAATGGAGGAGGCTGAGAAAGAAGAGAATACATGGGAGAGAGTTGGGTCTAAGGGTTGGAAGCATTGTTCTTATAGTCATCAAGAAGGCTGGCCTATGATTTTCTTTCTCATTGCGCCCTTATCATTTTGTATCTGGATACTACTAGCCTCATAGAATAGGTTCAGTAGAATTACTTATCTTTGTAGTTCAAGGGACAGTTTGAGGAATATTAATGTTAGGTCTTCTTTAGTGGCTGGGTAGAACTTAGCATGGAACCCATCTTACCCTGGACATTTTTGCTTGTAGATTCTTCATTGCAGCTTTAACTCCTTGCTTGTTAAGAATCTGTTTAAGTTTTTTTTATACCTTTTTAAAAAATTCATTTTGGTAGTTCATATATGTCCAGGAATTTATCTACCTCTTCTAGGTTTGAGTGAATATGCTTTCAAAAATACTACCTCATGGTCCTCTGAACTTCATTGGAATCTGTTGTAATATTTACTCCTCCTCTTTCATTTTATCAATTTAGTCTTTTCTGGTTTTGACTGGTTTATTTAGGTGTTTGTCAATCTTGTTTATCTTTTCAAAGAACCAACATTTTGTTTTATTTATTCTTTCTGTCTATGTTTCATTAATTTCTACCCTGGTCTTTATTACTTCTTGCTGCCAACTGTCTTGGGGTTTGACTTACTCTTGTTTTAGGTTATTTTTTAAGGTTGCTCTGATTTTCAGATATAAGTGTTCATGGCTTTGACCTTTTCTCTTAGTGTTGCCTTGGTTTTCCTAAAGGTGCTGCTATAGTGTATAGTTTCCCTCACTACTAAATTCTGGTTTTAGTCCACTATAGTCTAATGAGATACAAGAAATTATTTTGACTTTTTTACACTTGTTGAGACTTGCTTGTGACCTAGAATATAGTCTATTTTAGGAAGGCTTCCTGGGATGCAGAGAGGAATGTGTGATCCATATCAATTGACTGAAATAATCTGTAGAATGTTCATTCTAGCCCTTAGCATCAGCAGGTTACTGGCTTACTATGTTGGGTAGGATAGATTCATTTCTCCCTTTCTTTTACTCACCTATTGTTTTCATGAGATTTATTCTCTTCTGTGACTGAGCTATCTCTCTCCATCCTCTGGGCAGCATTTTACCCATTAAACAACTGGCATTGTGGTCCTTTACATCTCGTCTGCAGTGCTGGCTTGGTGGTCTTGAAATGGTCCTTTTCTTCACAAGTTTTTAAATGTTTGCTTTGCTGGGCACAAAACTCTTAGTGAACGGTGTTTACATTCACAGATTAGGCTGTGTCAGTCTATGCTTTCCAGGTTTTTAGAGTTGCTGATAGATCAGATGTGACTCTGGTGAGGCTTTGTTTTATAGGCAAGATGGTGGTTTCCATGGCAGGATTGTGTTTTTATGTTTGGGCGTGAGAGTGCCTTCTCCACTCATGTCTATTTAGCGTTCTAAATGCCTCTCGTAGTTGGGTTAGAAGTTGCAGCTATATTTGTTTATTCTTTTTTTATTGATGTTTGAATGCAGGATATCCTCAACCTTGCCTCCCATCTTATAATCTTTCTTCTGCTTAAGCTGGTCATTTGGTGGTACTTTGCACTCTATTTTTTAATTGACTCTTGCAAATTATTCATTTGCAACATTAATATTTGGGTTTATTTTTTTTCTGAAGTCTGCTGGTTTCCTTCTCCAGGTCTTTCTTTGATGTTTTGATCACTCTTATTATTAAAGTTTTGACATCTTAGTGTGGCATCTACCAATTTTAATATTTTTTTAGTTCAAACACTGAGTTGCCGTCTTCTGGAGAAGCCATGCTGCCTTTTTTCCAATTTCCCTCCTTCCCCCTCCCAGGGAGCCACATTGAAATGGCTTCCTCTTTCCACTGCCCCTCTGCCTCTGCACACTTCCGTCACTCCTTTTGTGAACTTTCTAAGTTCTTCCTTTCTTTCTCTCGTGTCGTTCCAAATAGACATGAATCCCAAATAGACAAGACTGGAGAATAACTGTCTTATCCTGACCCTTCCTTTATCAGTTCCCAAGGAGAAGTTTCAGCCAGCATCTTCTGAAACGCACACTTAACACTCACATCTCTTTTTCAAGATTAATCCCTAATTTAAATATGCTTTAATCCTCCTAACATCTGGAGAGTTAATAGAGTCTGCGAAATTCCCTATATGGGAATGGAGTGTGTTTATAGTTTGTTTTCACTTAGTTAAAATGTGGAGCTACAATTATCCCTGCAAACAGCCCTTTAATTATTCGGATGTCATGGCAGCCTAGCATGGATACAATTGACCTTTACATTTCTCTTGAGTCAGCAATGTTCTTCAGCCTCTAGGCGTCCTTCTAAAAAAACGAATCTCGGGCTCTGTCTCTGAGAGAGAAACAGAAAAGCAGCTAAAGCTATTTGCACCCACAGAACTTAAGCAGGCCTGCTTTGTAAGCGTCAGTTAGCACCAACTGTTTGAGTTACCGGCTGGTTGAGTGTCCCTGTGGACATTCAAAGCACAGAAGGACATCTTATTAAAAAACATTGACCACAGCACCTAGCTCCCATATAAGTCTTCATGGGTTACAGTGGGGAAAGAACAGACATTTGGAGATGAGAAAGGCTTGCCTGGTTTGGCTGTGATCTTCCCTCAAGAGATCCCAGTCATCTGAAAAGCATCTCCATCTTCTGACCTCTAGCCCAGAACACTTTCCAGTTCCCCAGACATGTCCTTTCAAGGCTGGGACCCTAAGGTCAGGAACTGTCTTTTTTTTCAGCTTAATGTTTCAAGAACACAACACAGATCTTGATCTAGGATTTAATGCACGTTAAATTTGAGATATGTAATATATTCTCTATTTTCAGAACCCAAAACATTTTTTTCTTTTTGAGTGTGTGTGTGTGTGTGTGTGTGTGTGTGTGTGTTTTGCTAGGAATCTAATTCTGGACTATGTGCGTGCTAGCCAAGTACTGTACAGCTGAGCTATATCCTAGCCTACTGTAAATACCTTCCTGCATCCAGATTCTTAGAAGTAATTAAAGTGAGGCAGAGTTCCCTGTGAGAACAGTAAGTGAGGTCCCAGACACAGATGTCCACCCACTTTGTTTTTCTAGATTAGCCTGAGGATAATGGGGAGGACAAGTATAGTCAGGCAGACTACGAGTCTCAGTTCTGGGCAGATGAGCCACTGTCTGTGTGTGACGCATCTCATCTCTGTGGTTCCTGATATGTAGAAATGGAAATAATGCATCAAAGTCTGTTTGAGGAATTAAATGAGAGCTTAGGAAAGCATGTGTCTCTCTGGCAGCTCAGGAAGCCATTTCTCCACAAGAGATTATGGGTACCTCTCAGACCTGAGTCTTCCGCAGAGCACGATCTGATGAGAACAAAAGCAAGCTGCAGTTTGTTTAGCATGTGTTCAACTCCACCACGACCTCAGTTTTTAAAAGCACTCTCATTGAAATCACAGCTTAGTTCTGTGTGATGAGGTTGCTGGCTCAGCAGAACCAGCTGGCCGGGAGGAGGGAAACAATGCGTGGTCCCCAGTTGGTGGGACAGTTTGGGAAGGATTAGGAGGTGTGGCTCTGTTGGAGGAGGTGTGTCACTCGAGGTGAACCTTGAGGTTTCAAATACCCTATACCATTCCCAGTTAGCTCTCTTTGCGTTGCAGTTGTGGATTAAGAGGTAAGCCTTGGCAGTAGCCTATGATGTTCGGAGGGTTCCACGGCACCCCTTTACCCAGTGATAACAAGACGCAATTCTTTCTTGTCACCCGAGGTTTCTCACAGTCAGAAACCACTGTTTACAGCCCCAAAGCTTCTAGAGATTTCTTGGCTCTTTCTGCTCTTAGCCTCAGGCATTCCATAGCTTGTAGCAGCATCACTTGTTTTTGTCCTTCTTTCCACAAAGCCTTCTTCCTTCTATAGCTCCAACTGTCTTCATGTAAGATCTCCTTTCCCTGTCTAAATTTCCTTTTATCTATCCGGACACCAATGGCATTGGACCCAAAGAATCTCATCTGAACCTGATTTCACCTCCCAAGCCTTTTCTATCTGTAAGGTCATGGCATTCGTTGCTTTTCTCCTTGCTGTGCACATCTGATAAAGGCAGCTTAAGGATGGGAAGGCTTCTTTTGGCTTACACTTTGAGGGCTTTTTAAAAATGTACTCATTTTACATCCAAGTCTTAGCCCACTCCCTCCTCTCCTCTCAGTTTCCCCCTCCCTCCCCCACTCCCTCCCGTGTTCCTCAGAAAAGAGGAGCCCTCCTAACTACCCACCCCAGATCATCAAGTTGCATTAGGACTGAGCTCTTCCTCTTCCCTTGTGGCCTGGCAAGGCAGTCCCTCCTGGGGGAAGTGATTAAAAGCAGGCAACAGAATCCATGTCAGAGACAGCACCCCATTCCTCTTACTAGAGGACCCACATGAAGCCTGGGCTGTCCATTGGCTACATCTGTAGAGGACTTAGGTCCCGTCAATGCATGGTCTTTAGTTGGTGCTTCAGACTCCACAAGACCCTCTGGGCCCTGGTTAGTTGGCTCTGTTGGTCTTCTTGTGGAGCTCTTGTCACCATAGAATAGACAGAGGTAGTGATTGAAGAGTGAGAACAAGGTAGAAGAGAGGCCACAGAGAGAAATGAAGGTGGAGATCAGACCTGGAAGGGAGGGGACAGAAGGCTTGCCAAGAAAAGAGAAACTGTGGGCAAGGGCATCTCTGTAACAAGCTGGAGACCTAATTCATGATAGGCCTCTGGGAGGATATGAAGGAGACTCTAGTTGAGACTTCTAGTAGCAGGGGCTGTGGAGACTGAAGAAAACACCCTCCAACTAGACAGGACTTCTATTGGATGGAAAATACCAACCTACCCACAAAAAAAAAAAATTGACCCACAGTTTACCCTGCCTTTAAGATATGCAGGGATAAAGATAGAACAATTAACGCAGAGATTGAGGGACTGTCCAACGAATGCCTGGACCAACCTAAGACCCACTCCATCAGAGAGAGCCAACACCTGACACTTTAAATGGTACTCTGCTATACTTGCAGACAGGAACTTATCAGAATTGTCTTCTGAGGGGCTCCACCCAGCAGCTGATCAAAACAAATGCTGAGACTCACAGCCAAACAAATGGTTCCCATTTTGAAAGTACAGTCCATCATGGTGGGAAGTCACAGCAGAGGCAGCTGGAGGGAGGTGATCCCACTGCATTCACAGTGAAGAGTGGAAGGGGTGAATGCAGATGCTCAGCTGCTTTCTCCTTTTCATTCAGGCAAGGATTCCACACATACAATGGTACTAGCCACATTCAAGGTGGTTCTCAATGCGAAGGCAAACCTTTCTAGAGATTCCCTTGCAGGCACAGCCCTCTCCTAGATGTTTTTGGCCTTGAAAAGAGTATTGTTTCAGTAGCTAGGATAACCAGCTCTCTTTCCCACATCTGCAGTTCCCAGGCTAGGAGCAACTTCTAGTCAGACCCAATTCTCTGCCACAGGGAGTCTGCAGAGCAAGACCCACAACTGTGAGGGCAAGACAAGGACCTCAGCCTCACATCACTGACTATGCTTTTTAAATTATATATTACATATATACATGTATGTATATATATATGCATAATGACTAAGTAAGAAATAGAGAGATAGATTTTAAGCATTTTTTATATATCTTGCTTTCAAAGTCAGATATCCATTGTTTCATTGTTTTTTCTTTCATTCTTTTAGAACCTTGGTCAAAAATAAAAGTTCCTTTTTAGTATTCTGTTGTAGTTTTCTTCTTGATAGAAAAGAGATTGAGAGCAAGATTCAAGATCAGTGGCCCTGTATTTCTAAACAGAATGAACTTGGTTTGTCTCAACAAATTAAGTGACAAGAGACCAACTGAAGGGCTGTGTCCTGCTTTTCCTTCAGCCGAGATATTTGCCCAGCAATGGCCTTGATTGATCTTACAGCCAAAGACAATTTGGAGATCCAGGCCCAGGTGAAGCAAAGGAAAGCTGCATTGCAGGAAAGGATGAAAACGTGCAGATTTGACATGAGTCCCGTGTTAGCTTCTAGTAACTTAGACTAGTAACTTATGAAGGTCAAATAAGTGAATATAATGAAAGCGCTTTAGATGTACACATGTGCTAGACTGACAATATTTCTGCTTTGTAAGAGGCAAAGCAGTTTGTTGCCAATTGATTTTTTTTCCCACCTAAAAAAAATCTCAGATTCACCCTCCCCTCTCCATCTCCGTTACACTACAGGTGGAGCTGTTTGCTACAAAAGCCTCCTGAGTTAGTTAACTCCTGCCTCCTTCCCACAGTTTATTCCCACAAGAAGTGGATGGACTAGACTCTCCAAAGGCCTTTCTCTTCATGTCACCATAGATAGACGCTGTAAATCATAAACAGAAAGTGTGGGCATGACAGTTACTGTGCCTCCCACTCCTGCCCTTAGCTTCATCTGCGACTCAAATAAAGCAGTTAGAGATTAGATAGACATTGTTGTTCCTTTAGCAGAATAATAGTATAAGAGGGTGTTACCCTAGGCCCATGACCTGTCTAATCTCTAGCTCTTGGCTGCTTCAGCAGTGACAGGTATGGGTTCCATCTTATGGAGAGGAAGGTCCTTAAGTAGTTGTTGACTACTTGTCTTGGTTACTTTCTAATGCTGTGGTAAAACACCATGACCAAAGCAACTTATTTGAAAAGGTATTTCATTTGGGGGAGTATGGTTCCAGAGGGTTAGGGTCCATGACCATCACTGCAGGGAGCAAGGCATCAGGCATGCAGAGCACTGGAGCGGTATCTGAGGGCTCACATCTTAATCCACAACCACGAGGCTAAGAGATCTAACTGGAAAGGGCATGGGCTATTTGACACCTCCAAGGCCACCCCAAGTGACACACCTCCTTCAGTAGAGCCCCACCTCCTAACCCATCCCAAACAGTTCCCCCAACTGGGAACCACACATTCAAATGTATGAGCCTCTGGAGGCCGTTCTCATCCCAGCCACCACATTACTCCCATACCACTCATGCCACCATTGCGCCAGTACATCTTACTGACAGGTCACTGCTGTGGGTCCCAGAGTTGGTAGCTAGGTGATTTGGTGATTACCTTTCTCTTCTGGGAGCACACAGAGTACCCTCCAGCACCACGCATGCTAATCAGGAGAGGTGAAGCTTCTAACTAAGTACCAACTCTACTTCTCCACGCTCTGTGATATAAGCAAGTATTGTCTTCAGCAATAGTGCTTTACCATCAGGTTGTAGTGAGCACCAAACAGCCTTGGCAATCAGCTATGGCGTTTGGGAGGTTCCATGGCACCCCTTTACCCAGTGACTAAAAAAATGCAATTCATTAGTTCTTCTTGGTGTTTAAAAATATCTAGTTGAGGCATTACCACCCTGTTATTTGGTGACACCATTTAGATTATTTTCATATAAGTATATATTTTAGGAAGCGTCAATGGTGGGGGGGTTTTGTTGTGTTTTGGGTTTTTTGTTTTGTTTTGTTTTGTTTTGTTTTGTTTTGTTTTTTTTACTTTAGATGACAATCATAGTCACCTCTCTCCTCTTGGTCCCACCCTCCTTCCCTCTTCCACCTATACTCCCTCCTCCACTCCTCAGAAAAGGGGAGCTCCCCATCACCAACCCACCCCAGTACATCAAGTCCTATCAGGACTGACTGCATCCTCTTCCACCGAGGCCAGACAAGGCAGACCTGCCAGCAGGCAATGAAGTCCATGTCAGAGACAGCTCTGCTCCCTTTACGAGGAGACCCACATGAAGACTAAGGTGCCCACTGACTACATCTGTGCAGGGAGCCTAGGTCCAGTCCGTGCATGGTCCTTGGTTGGTGCTTCAGTCTCTGTAAGCGCCCCAGGGCCCAGGTTTTTTTTTTCAAGTGGTCTTTAGTATTAGTTGCACTTCCCCATATTCCTTCCTTTACCTTCTATACCCTCACTCAGCACACATCAGAGAAGCCTCCTGTAGTAGACAGCAGCTAACACAGAGACACACAACTGAACAATGTGCAGAGAGTGGGAGGCTTTGGGGCACTCAGCCCTAAGTAGGATGTCTTCATCAAACTCCTCCCCCCATGGCTCAGAGATCTTTGTGGAGAAGGAGGAAGAAATCTTTTAAGAGCCAGATGTGATGGATGACTCCACAGAAATAGCATCTTTCAGGTACAGCAGGACTGATGTAGAAACGATCTCACAGAGACTGTGGTAGCACGCACAGGATCTGCACAGGTTCAAGCCACATGGGGTTCTAGCACTGAGAAGAGAGAGTAAAATTGGGTCCTACCCCTAAATGAGAAGCTATTTGCAATTTGCCCATTGTCAAAAACAAAACCGGTTTCCTCCAATACAGGTTACACTGGGTTATCAACAGCCCTCCAGGGCAGGTCTCATGCCTGGGAATAGCTTCATAATCCAAAATCAACTCCATGGTTTTTGTTTTATTTCGGCATTTTTTGCCTTGTTGGTCTCTTGTTTGTTTTGAATTTTGTTTTTGTACTTTTGTTGGGTCTTGTAGTTGTTGTTCTTTGAGTGAGGGAGAGAGAGAACTTAAAATTGGGTTGGGAGGGAGGGAGGGAGAAACTAGGAGCAGTTGAGGGAGGGGAAACATAAACAGATAAGCCGTGCATGGTTGCTCAGACCTGCAACCCCACAACTCAGGAAGCTGAGGCAGGTTTGCTGTAAGTTTGAGGCAGTCCAAGCAGACCTTGTGTCAACACAAACAAAGGAGAAGTCAGATGAGTAAGTCGCACACATATAAAATTTTACATATGGAAAATAGCCAGGTGTGAGGGTACAGCCTGTAATCCCAGCACGCAGGAGGCAGAGGTAGGTGAATCTCTGAGTTCAATGCCAACCTGCTCTACAAAGCGAGTCCAGGACAGAGACAGAGAGACAGACAAAGAGAGATGAGAGAAAGAGATGAGACAGGAGAGAGAGAGAGAGAGAGAGAGAGAGAGAGAGAGAGAGAGAGAGAGAGAGAGAGAGAGAGAGAGGCCATTTGTGAATGTGGATTTTAGTTTTGGTTTTGTTGTTTTTGTCCTTTTTTTAGCCACCCTATGCCTCTAGTAGCACCACAACCCCCACAGATGTCATATCTACTGGTACAGTGTGGGCTCTTTTCCCCCTTATTTCTCCCTTCCCTTTCTTCTTTCTAATCCCCCATAAATCTCCTCCCTCCAGCTCCTTCCATGCCCCCCATTCCAATTGATACCCCCTTTCTCCCTGGTTACTATTGTTACGTGTATAGGCTTGTTTGCCTGTGGTTGAAGGCAGTCTGGCTTGCAGCCTACTCATAGGATATGGTTGTGTGTCTGTTAGGATCCGTCTCCATCACATTGCTAAGGCACCTCCATCACTTTCGGAGTCTCTTCGTCATCACCTTTCCTTGTGAGTTCTCCTAACCCTGCCTATCCCCTCTTCCTGGTGTCACTGGGAGTTTAATGCTCGGAAACACACCCCTGACCCATTCTCCTGGGCTCAACACACCCTCCAAATGATCCCAGTCTACGGTGCCCAAAGCCCATGTCACCAGCTCTGATTTTACTCTTTAAAACACAAACACAAAACTTCTTATTAGAAATGTTTTTGTTCTTTGAGGAGTTCCTGCGTGCGTGCAATGAAATATGACCATATACAATCCCATTCCTCCTTCCCTCTCCCTGCATGACGTCTTCCTAGCTCTGTATTATAAACCAATAAGCCGCGTCAGTGCTGCGCACCGGTGCAGAGGTGGGGGACTGTCGGCTGAGACATGGGAAACAACCAGTATCACATCTCTGCCTCCCTCTCTTAGTCTCTCATTCTCCATTTTTCTGTTCTCTCCCTTCTTTCTGTTGTCCCTCTCATCCTTCTTCCTGCACTAACTGCTAATCAAATATTAAGTGATATTGCTAATGTGAGCTATCTCTCAGATCCACCGTTCCTCCCCATCCGTGCTGCCCACACCCTGCTCTAGTTTCCACTGTCTCTCGGGTAGGCAGTGAGAACAGTGCAAACTAGGCCCACTCCAGTGTAGGGAATGCAGATTCCTATTTATCTACTTTTTACTTCCTAAAACGCAGATCTAAATAAAGGTTTCTCCTTACGACAGTCCAAACCCACACGCCTAACTTTATAAAGTCCTTTAGAATCTTCACCTTGCTTACTCCTTCACCTTCAGCCCTGACGCCTTCCTCGGTGGTGTCTACACTAGCCCCATAATAGGCCAGGTTGCCTTGGCAGCTTTTGTGCACCATGTGCTGCCTTCTAGAATATTCACCTCACCCTGTGACCTATCCAACTTCTGCACAACTCTGGGGTCCCAGCTGACTGTCAGTGCCTCAGACTCCTGAACCTCCAAGTCCAGCCCAGCTCCTCTCTTCCCTGCCCTTCTTACTGCCCTTCCTGCACTGTACGGCTCTCCTCTCTGCATCCCTGCACCTTCCCTGCATTGCCTCCTTCTCTGCTTCCAGACAGCACCCTTTCTGCATTTCCTTCCTCTATGCCCCCAAATTGCACCCTTTCTATACCCTTATCTCTGTCCTGTGTCATCAGACTGCACCCTCCCTGTGCCCTTGTCTCTGTCCCCAAACTCCACCTTCCCAAGACAGGCTCAGCACCTCCCTTCTTCATCACTAACCCTGTCTGCTACAGTGAGAAGGCTGCCAGTAAAGTTTGCTGAATGTGCACATTAAATGTAAACAGATAGATACATAATAAATTGCTTGGAAGAAATGCTACCTGTCATATTTTTAAGATTGCCTCAATCAAAGAAAATCTGTACCAAAAAAAAATCAATTTGCAAAGACATTAGGAAGGCATTAGATTACAGTCTTGTATCTTTTTCTGAACATGTGTGTCTAGCCTTTCAAACTGCGTCACTAATTATGTAATGGATCCTCTTTCAGCCTGGCAGATCCTGCCCTTGTTACAGTTATGCAGGTGAAATGGAAGAATGTGGGTCCATCAGTCCCCTGTGCACCTGTGTCTGTCAGAGTCTGTGGAACAAATGCTTACAGGATAACTTTTCTTCCAAGCCCTTGGAGCCCTCCACCTGGCATTTTATTGGGCTGATCATCTGCTGTTTTGAGCCTGGGAGCAGCCAAGAAGCTAGATCCAATGTCTAGTATCCTTGGCAGAGAAAATGTTTCTCTAATTCTGTCCAAATTAATCCTCACAGGCCAATAAATCAATACACAGGGAGAGTGTGTGATGATTTGGGCCATCTGGAAATTTCCTGAAGCCTCAGTGGCCATAAAGGGAGAGCTAGGACACCTAGCTCCACAGTCTCCAGGCACAGCCAGATGCCAGCTCAAGCTAACAGGGCTCATCCACACCACCAACAACAACCTGGGGCCGAGCGCCCTGCACAGCTCACAGGCCTGGCTTGCAGGAAGCCATCTTGGGCCATCTTCCTCTTCAAGCTTCAGAAATCACAGGCTGAAAGCAGGTTCTGTTTTCATCTCAGAGCGGCCAAGCAGTTGAAGGAAAGGGAAAGAAAACAGGCTGGGAGCCATCTCACTCAGAACCCTTGTAGGAAAAAGCCACATAGCATGAGGACACCAGGAAGCTGCCATAGAGGTAGAGATAGGTGGATATCTGGGGTTCGCTAGCCAGACTAATAGGGGAGCCCCGGGTCAGTGAGAAACCCTGGGCCACAAAACAGGACAATTCCAAGGCTGACCTCTTGCCTCTATGCATATATACACATATGAGCACACACAGAAAAGGGAAGAGAGGAAAGAAGGCTGTCAGGATAACAGTGCACACAACAACCAGTATAATTGTTTGTTTGTTTGGGGACTTTTCCTGACAAAATGACAGAGCCAGGTTTTGGGGGAGGGGTAATTTGGTTTCCTTTTATTTGTTTGTTTGTTTGTTTGTTTTGGTTTTTCGAGACAGGGTTTCTCTGTGTAACCTTGGCTGTCCTGGACTCACTTTGTAGACCAGGCTGGCCTCGAACTCACAGAGATCCGCCTGCCTCTGCTTCCCTAGTGCTGGGATTAAAGGTATGTGCCACCACGCCCAGCTTATTTTTTTTCTTTTTCAAATAATATTTTTATTCTTGGAAAGTGTCATACATTTATACAACATTTGCTCGTCATCTCTATCACCAATGCCTCCCTCCAACCCCCCCCCTAGAGGCCCACATCAGCTCCTTCCCAATTTCATGTGCTGTTTTATCATCAATAACCCAAGTCCAGCTGGCGCCGCCCATGTGCACATAGCACATCATCAGCCACTGCAGCGTGGGTACCGGCTGCAGCCCCATACCCAAAGGAGAATGACTCTGTCCTTCAGCAGCACTCAGCTGCAAGTAGCTCCTCTGGCAGAGGTGCGCCCTCGCCCGGTCCATGCTGGGCTTTTGACTGTCTCAATCTTGTGAGGTTCTTGTGCAGGTGACCACGCCCTCTGTGAGTTGCTGCATGCAACATTCGTACCATGTCCAGATGCTGTCATTTCATAGTCTCCTCCCTGTCTGGTAGCCCTTACGTTAATTCTTTCCCAATGTTCCTGGAGGCTTGGGTAGTGGAGGTTAATATAGGTGGCCCAGTCCCAGCGGAGCACTCAACATTTTGATGAGGGATGAGTCTCTGCATTAACTGCCTCCCACTACAAAAAAGAAACTTCTCCAGTCGACGTTAAGAGTAGCACAAACCTATAGGTATAAGTATTTATAAACATGAGTGTTTAGGTGATGGTTTTACAGTGTAATCGTTTAGCAAAGCAAGAGTCATAGGCTTTTGAGCAGGTAGGTTTACGTAGAGTACCAGGAATGAAATCCTTCCTGTGGAACAGGCCTCATATCCAATCAGAACACAAGTGGTTACTCCTATAACCATCACGCCACTGTTGCACCAGAGGCCACATCTTGCCAGCGAGTCGGCATTAGAGCATGCACGGTCAAGCACTGAGTAAGACCCACCAGCCTGAGCAGCACCTTCCCGCAGTAATTCATCTAGCCGGCAGGAGGAGTTTCTGGTTGGTTCAAGATTGACTTATATCTTTCCTGATTCCAAGTGGCATCTTCAGCAATAGAGTTCTACCACCTAGTTATGGCGGGCAGCCAAGAGCAACGGCATTAGTCTGTATACACACATATATGTGCATACATGTACACACACACACACACACACACACACACACACACACACACACACACATATGCTCACAAACTAGTGTACTCCCATAAAGCTTCTTTTCGTGTAAGTTAGCTTTGGCTAATTTACTTTCTACCTTTCCCACCATTAACTCAAATAATCCCCATCTCTGCTCATGTTGCCGGTACCCTATGGTCCCCTCTAATGCAAAGTTTCCTTGGGCTGGAAGATGATAGGTTTTCAGGTAGTTTTCTCATGCACCCTTCTGCAACACCTCATATCCCATTCCCCACCCTCTCCCTGTGTTCCACACCCAGTATTCTCCTTCTTTACTTGTGTTATTCCCGCACTGTGCTATCTTCTCTCCCTCAGTGGCCAGTTTCCAGCTTCCACACGTACTCCAGTCTAAATGTTCAAAACAAAAGAGATACAACTGGGATCCATGTATGAGGAAGAACATTGCATATCTTTCTGTCTGAACCTGGGTGACCTCAGTCAATATAATATTTTCCCGTTTCCATCCATGTGGCTGCAAATTCAATTATTTCATTTTTCTTTACAGCTGAGCAATATTCTATTATGTTTATGTACCTTGTTTTCCCTATCCACTCCTTGGAGGGCTTAAGGAGCCCTCCAACTAGACTTTCATTATAGATGTATTAATTTGTACCCCCACCAACAGTGAAGAACTTATCTTCCCCAGAAGCTCTCTAACATTTGTTGTATGATTTCTTGATGACAGCCTTTCTGACAATAGTGAGATGAAATGTTAGAAGGATTTTACTCGGCATCACTCTGATACCTAAGGATGCTGATCCATTTGTGAACTGTTTCCAGGTCATTAACATCTCTTCTTTTGAGTAATTTGCATTCAGTTCCATTATCCCACTTTTAATTGGGTTGTTTGTCTCCTTTAGGTTTAATTTTCAAAGTAAAATATTTTGCATAGTCTGTACACAAATCCCTGTCTGATGGGTATCTAGTAAGGACTCTCTCCCCTTCTGTGGGTGGCATCTTCACCGCAGCTGGCAGTTTCCTTTGCTGGACACAAGTTTTTCATTTTAAAAGATCCATTTTTGTCAACTGTTGGTCTGACTTCTTGCACCATGAGAGTCCTGTTCAGCAAGTAGGCACCTTGAGAGCTGGAGATATGGCTTAGCAGTTAAGAACTCATGTTGCTCTTGCAGAAGACCAGGGTTCTGTTCAACATGATGATGATGAAACACAACATCCATCATTGCAGTTCCAGGGGATCTGGTGCCCTCTGCTGCCCTCTATGGGTACTGCACACACATGGTGTATACACATACATGCAGGCAAAACACCCATACACATAAAATAATATTTTTAAAGGATATACTTTCACTTATAAGTTGAGCCACATTCCCTACTTTATCCTCTGGCAGCTTTAGAGTATCAGGTCTCATGTCGAGTTCCTTGATTCGTTTGGAGTTCAGTTTGTTCAGGGCAAGAGATAAGACCCAGCTTCATTTTTCTACATATAAGAATCTAGGTATCCAGCACCATTTGTTAAACATATTGTCTCTTCTCCAAGGTTTCTTTTTGTCAAAATTCATGTAGTTATAGTTGCATAGACTCACATCGAAACCTTCTATTCTATTTCACTGGCATAGGGGTTTGTTTTTATGCCAGTGTCATGCAGTTTTTAATACTATAACTTGGTTAGTTCTTAAAAATCAAAAAAGGATAGAGGGAAATCCCCTACATTATTCTACCTAAATTAGTATTAAATATAGAAAGTCTGTATTCTTTATAATCCTTCTAACCAAGTGGTCACTCTGGTGGCATAATCTCTCATGAGAAGAAGAGGCGTCAGCAGAGGCCAGCTTCTCCCTGGATCCTAGAGCCTCCTCTGAGCACAGCTTCCTGCTCCATCCAAGTTTATCATTTCACTTGGTGCTCCCAAACACCACTTCAGGTGACTGTTTCTCCCACTAGATGGTACTGAGGACACAGAGAGAGTCCTTTACTTATGCAGGGTCACACTATTTACTGGAAAGGTTCACACCTAGTTTCCTAACCTGTGCTAATTCAGAACCACTCCCCTCAGCCACCAGTCCTGAAATAAAGCAAAAGCTCTATGGTATTAGCTTTGAGGCCCTGGCCAACCTCAGAAGCCACCATTTGCCAGCTACCAAAATAGTTCCTTTGTCAGAGCTCTTCTCCTGTTGAAATTGTTTTAAATGCTTTATTAAAAACAACAATAAAAAAAATTTAAAAAAAAAACAACAGCTCTGGGAGAAGAAGGGACCGAAGCTGCTGAGAAACGCCAGTGCACTAGACAGTCACTTTTTTGTGTTCTTTGTCCGTTCTGCATACATAATTATATGTATTCTCAAAGGCTATTTTAAATAACTGGTTACTACTGAAAAGCTAAGTATTATCAAATGACTTGTCTTCTCAAAAGCAGGCAAGATTTATTTTCATTTCCACCTCCACATTCTGGGCCCTAATGTAAGCATTTTCTAAGCTGTATTCTATACACTGTGAACACACACACACACATGCACACTTGCCGTATATATGCATACATGTATGCACATGTACATGTACACATATATACACATACATGTAGCATACAAACATGCACAGCACATAACTCAAGCCATCAATATAGAAAATCTAAGCAGAAGGAATTCAGAGGCATGAAACTTTTCCAGAACCTAGGGAAATGACCTCTGGCTAGCTGGCCTAGCTGAGCAATAAGAAACACTATCCCAAAAAATAGGATGGAAAGCAACTGAGGAAGGCACTGGACATCAATCAGCCTCTGTCTCCCACATGCACACAGATGTATACACAATACCACATACACCATACATATGTATACACAGTATCACATACACCATACATATGTATACACAGTATCACATACACCATACATGTGTATACACAGTATCACATACACCATACATATGTATACACAGTATCACATACACCATACATATGTATACACAGTATCACATACACCATACATATGTATACACAGTATCACATACACCATACATATGTATACACAGTATCACATACACCATACATATGTATACACAGTATCACATACACCATACATATGTATACACAGTATCACATACACCATACATATGTATACACAGTATCACATACACCATACATATGTATACACAGTATCACATACCCATACATATGTATACACAGTATCACATACCACCATACATATGTATACACAGTATCACATACAACCATACATATGTATACACAGTATCACATAAACCATACATAGTGTACACAGTATCACATACACCATACATGTATACACAGTATCAAATACACCATACATATTATACACAGTATCACAATACCATACATATGTATACACAGTATCACATACACCATACATATTATACATAGTATCACATACACCATACATATGTATACACAGTATCACATACACATTACACACCATACTATGTATACACAGTATCACATACACCATACATATTATACACAGTATCACATACACCATACATATGTATACACAGTATCACATACACCATACATATGTATACACAATATCACATCACACCATTCATATATACACAATATCACATACACCATACATATGTATACCAATATCACATACACCATACATATGTAATACACAATATCACATACACCATACATATGTATAACACAATATCACATACAACCATACATATGTATACACAGTATCACATACACCATACATATTATACACAGTATCACATACACCATACATATGTATACACAGTATCACATACACCATACATATGTATACACAATATCACATACACCATACATATGTATACACAGTATCACATACACCATACATATTATACACAGCATCACATACACCATACATATGTATACACAGTATCACATACACCATACATATGTATACACAATATCACATCCACCATTCATATCTATACACAATATCACATACACCATACATATGTATACACAATATCACATACACCATACATATGTATACACAATATCACATACACTATACATATGTATACACAGTATCACATACACCATACATATGTATACACAGTATCACATACACCATACATATGTATACACAATATCACATACACCATACATATGTATACACAGTATCACATACACCATACATATGTATACACAATATCACATACACCATACATATGTATACACAGTATCACATACACCATACATATGTATACACAATATCACATACACAATACATATGTATACACAGTATCACATACACCATACATATGTATACAAAAGCTTTGTGCGCATACACCACATCAAAAAAGAAGGGAGGAGGAACTGACACACTATGAGTTCATTGAAGAAGACGTTACTGTGCCATAGAATTTAAACAATTAAGCTTTCTTTTAAAATAAAAATTACCACCAAAATAAAATGCTTACTAGCCATAAGAAATGGGATATTCTGAAAAATACAAGAAAAGGTGACGGAGTAAATTCACCCTCATCTCGTCCCATAAAAGCACTGCTGCTGGCACCCTGCTCTGCGGGGGCTTTCCCTGCAGCCTGTGCCCCTAGCCCTGGGAACGCTATACAACACCCCGTATTGGTGATGCTATTCATAAACATGCTTTTAATTGCTGCTTAGCAGCCCATCCTGCTGTATCTGTCTTAACTTTGCTCGCAGTCTGAATAATTAGGTAGAAACAAAGATTTACATGGAAAGAAGAGGAATCGGTATTTACAGAAAATGGAAATGCCAAACAACGTAGAGCATAGCTATTTGAACTCTGAGGTTGTAAAAAAATTTTACTGCACTCTCTGTTTTTCTCAAAGATACAAAAACACAATGAGAACAGCTACTTTTTAATATAGTGCTTAAGTTACTTTTGAGAATTTCATATGTGTGCACAATGTATTTGTATCATATTCACCTCCCTTCTTCCCCATAACCCAGCAGGCCCTCCCAACTCCTGTACTCTTTTATATATATATATATATATATATATATATATATATATATATATATATATATATATATATACATAGCCCACTGATTCTAGTTCACGCTGCTCATATCCTGACGAGTGTGAAGCCATCCACAGGAGCACACTATGAGGGGCCACACTCTTAAATAAAACTGACTCTTGAAGCCCCAGAGTCCGTCAACTCTTCACAGCCCCTTGGTTAGGAGCTGCGGCTGGTGAGCTCCATGCTGCAGCGTTGATGGCTTGCTCATGTGCAATCAACCACAGCTGCCATGAGTTCATGGTGCAGCGGCCCTGTCATATCCAGGAGACACTGGCTCACTCCAGTCCTCTCCAACTTCTGTCTCTTACCGTCTTTCCACCCCCTCCTTCTAGAGAGTTCCTGAGCCTTGGAGGTGGGTCTGTGGTATACATTTCACATTTATGGCTGACATCCACAAACATCTTTCTCATCTTGTTACCAGAACAATTCACCCAAATTCCCATTGTATCTTCAAGACTAAGGAAGACGATACTCAGAGAGGAGTTACAGAAGTCATATGTGCAGTAGGGGTTAACCCCAAGTCTGTCTGAAGGGAACGCTGTTTTCCTAATCACTGTACTACACCCCAGGTTAGCTTTTGAATATGTTCTGTTGACATGATTGGAAGGCTGTTGCTAAAATGGAAAAAAAATCCAAAACAATAACTCACTTCTCATGTGTCCTAGTAGCTTTTCAGTTGTTGTAATAAAATACTATGACCAAGAGAACTTATAGGAAAGTTCATTTGGGGCTCACAGCTTCACAGGGTTAGATTCCAGGACCATCATGGCAGGGAGCAAGGCAGTAGGCAGGCATGGCGCTGGAGCAGTAGCTGAGAGCTCACATCTTGATCCACAAGCAGGAGGCAGAAAGCACTAACTAGGAATGAGATGGGCTTTTTGAAACCTCAAAGCCCACCTCTCAGTGCCACACCTCCTCCAACAAGACCACACCCCTAATCCTTCCACCAGCTGGGGACCATTAATATGAGCCAATGGGAGCCATTCTTCCTCAAGCCACTACTTGGTGTAAGCAGATTAACTTGTTACACATCACTTCTGAAAAACAGTCTACCAAGAGCCCAGAACAGCTAAGGAAATCATCAGTAAATAAAATCCCTTGGTCATGTCTAAAATGTTTAAAATTCAAATATGTTGGAGGCTTCTCTCCACTTCATTAAGAATGGGGCAGGGAGCTGTGTTAATTGCAGCTACAGCAGTGAAGTCTGGGTTCTGAGCCTGAGTGGAAATTGATGGCGCTAAAAGTATTCTGTAATTAAATGAAAACTGTGCTCTGGAGCTTAATTAGTCTGCCGTGACTTAGTTTAAGTGGAAACAGTAAATCTTGCTGAATCTCATTAAATGGGAGCCTAGCAGCCCCACCTCACCGGAAGTTCTGTTTCCTACAGAGGTAGGATTTACACATGTACTTCTCTGGTGTAGAACACAGGAAAGGTGACCCAGGAGTGTGTGGTATGGAAGCCCTTTATCTTCCATTCGGATTATAGAGTGTTTCAACTCTCAAGGACTCTCAGAGGGGTGTGTGGCTGACTTTCTAAGGATGTGAAGATACTGACCTCTCAAATGGCTGGGTGAGGCCATAGGAGTCAGCAAAACACTGTAAAATTCCCTTGGTGGACTCCTCTTTTCTGCAGACAGATTGAACCCGCATCTTTGAGAAGCTATTAAAGAAAGCAGTTCCCTCATATTTTCTCCAGACATCTTTGTATTTGACCATAATCTGGTTTAACGAGACTTAAAATAAGGGAAAGCAATTTTGGGGGAAGAGGGGCTGTTGTTGTACTTACTGATTAATTTTAAAAGCAAAATATAAAATTCAGGAAGTACAAAGTACAAAGCAAGAATCTCTCCCCTCCATCAGCCTCTCCATCCCTTGTGCTATGGAGCTTCCTTGTGTTGCCCAGGGATGCTGCTGTTTGTGCCTCTACTGTCTGCACAACTCATTGTCTACTAAGTAGACACATTAAAAAGAAATTTTTTTTCATCCCCCACCTAAGTCTGTACACTGGTGGTCATTCCCTTTGCTTCCGAAATCTCAGACATTGTCAGTCGGCCTGTTGCTTCCGTGAGGGAAGGTCTGTGCAAGGCCGAAGCCATTTCTGTGTAGCAGTGAATGTTTCAGAACTGACAGAGAAGACATGAAGACCTCCTGCTTATTCAATTGCTTGTAGTGATCGCATTGGCTGACCCTGACTCCCTAAATGTGTGAGTCCAAAGTAAATAGGGTTGTGATGGTCATTCAAGCGACTGTGAAAAAGAGCTCTCTTCTCGGTTGGTACTGCTTAGGCAGGCCAGCAGAGCGAACAGGACCTTGCCCTCCACCAGGGCGATGGTGCTCTGGCAAGTCATGGACTTGAGACTCTGGAGCTATTTGAGGTGCACAGGGGGAAAGCCCGAATCTCAGCCCCAGACAGAGAGGCCCAAGAAGTACATCCTACTGTTTCATACAGTTTAAAAGAAAATGATTCCCAAACATCTAGAGCATGTTAGGGAGCAAAGCTCTTTCCGTTGCTAACAGCCACAGGGCCCAAGTGATGCTCAGAAGTTTAGCATTTCTCTGCTTCCCTGCCAGTGGGAATCAGGGCTCCAGCCGGTGCACCCTTCTGCCCTTCCTTGTGATTCTGAGGTAAAGTCAGTATGCTAAGGAAGTTACCAGGATGGATGCACCAAGCATCCCGCAAACCAGAACCCACCGTCCCTCCATCTTCCTCTACCTCTGAGAAGTACCACTCTTGTTTCAGTGACCCCGCCCCCCCCCCCACCCCCCCCCCCCACCCCCGCCAAGTCCTTTAAGAGACTCAATCCTTCCAAGTGCTCTGTCCACCTACAGTACTCTCTACAGGCTTAAAACATCGAAGCCACCCAGGGGCTGCTCTGCTCGCACAGAGAATTCTGCCTCAGTCGAGGAGCCCACACTGCCCTTCATGAAGTAAGAGGGTAGGTAAATGGCTGTGCTTCCCTGACAGGACATGAATAGAAAAACTAAAAAGAAACAGTATACTGACACATAGTCACCCTGACACAGAAAAGGCGAAGGTACATCGCCAAACATGAGGCCAGCCCCTCCTGCACCAGGAGCCAGAGCTTGGTATCAGCAGATGGTCCTGGGCTTGGAGGCCAGATGTGACTCACCCACTTGGACAGTAAACTCGGGCTCCCTCTCCTCCTGGTGCTTGGCACAGGATAAGGTCAGTCCTCTTTGTTTGTGCCCAGGGCCCAGCCAGCCCAAGGGAGCTGCTCCAATTCTTTATATTCTAGGAGCTACTCAGGGCTGGTCCTCTCCTCTTAAAATACATCTGCTACCACATTTGAAGCTGTCTTTAAGAGCGAGAAACCTGCCTTAGGATAGCTCAACTTAAGGTATTTTAACGTCACAATGGTGTGCAAGTGGCATCTACTCAATATGAATTGAACTTTGCCCCTTGACCTTTGACCCGGGCTGTCACTATGTACTAGAGTCCCCTCACCATGTTGGACAGCAGAAAACTACAGGAGTAAGTACCCAGTACTCTGCAGTGGTCAGTAGGTTAGGTTCGTTAGTTCGTTAGCATCTTCAACTTGCTGTGGGTTGCTTTGGTGATGACGCCATCACAAGCTGAGGAGCAGCTGTAATGGATGGTTAGCTGATTTACTGACAGAGATAATGTCAGTAGTTGTTTCTCTGCTGGAGAAAATCACAGCTGGGGCTGGGGCTGCACTCAGTTGGTAGAGTGCTGGCCTAGAGTGTACAGAGGCCTGGGTTTGGTCGCGGCACCACATAGACCCAATCTATTGCACACAGGTAATCTCGACCCTCTGGAGTTGGATGTGAGAGATCAAAAATTCAAAGTCATTCCCTGTTATATAGCAAGTTTGTGGCCAGCCTGGAGTACATGAGACCCCATCTCAAAGGAACAAACAGAAAGTCACTGGGTTCCCTGTAGGAGATCCACCTGCTGCTGGACGTCTCCTACCTAAATATTCCTCCTCCTCCTCCTCCCCCTCCTCCTCCCCATCCCCTCCTCCCCCTCCTCCCCCTCCTCCCCTCCTCTTCCTCCTCTCATTTGAGCTGCAAGGCAAGCTGTATCTCTGGGAATACACCAGGTAAACACAGCATGATTTTCAGCCCACCTCTCTATTTCTTCTGTCTCTTAGTCAGATACGGAGTTCTGGGATAAGATGCAGGCAGAATGGGAAGAGATGGCCCGGAGAAACTGGATATCTGAGAACCAGGAGGCTCAGAACCAAGTCACCGTCTCAGCCAGTGAGAAGGTAAGTCAGTCAGTCTGCCCTCTCACAAGTGTCCTCAGACTCGTCAGATCCCGTGTTACAGACCGGTCAGCAACTACTTTGTGAAAAACCTAAGAATTAAAGGCAGCTTGGCCTCAATATGGCCTAGAAGCAACTGTCATCGATGAGAAATGGGTAACTCTTGTGTCTGAGGGTAGCTGAGCTGGAATGGACGTCCCTGTTTATGACTGTTACAACGGTTTGCCACCTGCCCAACACCTGCCCTGTGGTTAGGTACAGCACTTCAGAGCTGCACAAGAACTGGACTAGCCCCACGATGGCTCATTGCCCGTCATCTGCCCTCTCATGTAAAACACAGGAGGAGGCGATTCAGAAGCTCGGCTGTATCTTATAGTGCTATCATGCTGTCAGCAAAGACTTGATGCAAACAATGCTCTCCATGCACCCAAGTCAGGCCCAAAGGGTTATGCAAAGATACTCCCCCGAATAAGAAGGTACAGTGAACCATCAACTCCCAACTGCCTTGAGATGTCTGTCTTTAAAAACAGTGGTTTTAATTTAGAATTGAATTTAATTAGAATTAATTTAATTTAGGATTACTACAAGTACCCTGAAAGGCAGAAATCGATGTTTCCTACACAGGAAAACATACACACACACATGCCTGCATGTGTACATACATGCATATGTGAGAACACATACATACACATGTACACACAGAGACATGTGCACATATGTTTATTGATAAACGTTTACCTCATGGTTTAGGGATATGAAATAAGTCTCAATAGCATTCAGTCCTGGGTAATGTTTTTGACATTTTACTCAATTGCACCAAGCAAACACTTATATAGCAGGTAGTGTCCACTGGTTAGAGCAGATACTTTATACAGTCTGATTTTAGGGGATCCACAGGCAACAGTGCCATTTTAATGTCCTTTCACAGTGGTCTATGTCCCCTAAGGGGTTGGTTGATCTAAAAATACAAACTATTTTTAAAAGTAAATGCCTTTCCCACAAAGTAAACATCCAGTCTAAGTAGGGAAGAGATGACACCACAGGTCACCAGACCTGAGGCTGGGATCCACACATGGAGGTCTGGCTAGGCCCGACACCATGTGAGCCAGTCAGATCCTCTGGCTTTTTGATCCTTTTGGAAAATGCAGCCTCCATCTGACTGTCTCTAAACCATATGGAAAATGCAGCCTCCATCTGACTGTCTCTAAACCATATGGAAAATGCAGCCTTCATCTGACTGTCTCTAAACCATCGTAGCATGATCGACAGGTGTGTTTCTATCACTCAGGTTAAAAGGGTTTTATGATAATGTGTGCCAGCAAATAAGCAACAAATAATATTCTCAACCATTACAAGTGATATTGTAACCCCAAAGCAAATCAGTATACACAGAAGGTGTGAAAACCGTATACCGCCTTTTCCCAAAGCATTCCTTCTGCAGTCTAGCCTAAAGCAAGGAGCTAATGCAAGCAAAGCCGGGAGTATGAACTTTCCACTGCAGTTTCATTTTAATACAAAAATGACTTTTGAGACAGTGGTTTGTTTTTAGCCCAGGCTAGGCTAGAGCCTCCTTACTTCCTATGTAGTCCAGGCTAGGCTAGAGCCTCCTTCCTTCCTATATAGCCCAGGCTGACCCCAAACATAGGATTTTCCTGCCTATCTCCATTGTTCAGAATTCCAGGTATCAGCCAACTTTTTTTTTTTTTTTAAGTAACAAAAATTTCCATCAACAGCACTGGGTAAATAAATTTAGCATATTTATCTAAATCATTTTACTGTCCTGGGGTAACCACAGTCCACAACTAAGTAGGGCATAAGTTTCCAGACTGTGTGTGAGCCTTTTGTCTAAGTTGCATGTCCATAGAAAATACCAGGTGAGTGTTTGCAAATTTTGTGTCAAATTTTTGAAACTGAAAAAAAAAATCCAGTTTTTTTTGTTTTTGTTTCTGGTTTTGGTTTTTTTGTTTTGTTTTGTTTTGTTTTGTTTTTGAGACAGGGTTTCTCTGTGTAGCCTTGACTGTCCTGGACTCACTTTGTAGACCAGGCTGGCCTCGAACTCACAGCGATCTGCCTGCCTCTGCCTCCCGAGTGCTGGGATTAAAGGCGTGCACCACCATGCCCGGCTAAAAATCCGTATTTTTAAAAGATGCATTTTTGGTAGGGGCACCTGTATCCCCTGCTCCCCGATGTTTTTAAAAGATGCGTTTTCAGTAGGGGCACCTGTATTCCCCCCAGTGAGGCAACAAGTTGTTCAGAGATGTACTGGATGTAAAAATGAAGGAAGACATTGACGGGTTATGTCATAGCCTCTTCTTTGCCACAGGGATATTACTTTCACACTGAAAATCCCTTCAAGGACTGGCCTGGAGCATTTGAAGAAGGCTTGAAAAGGCTGAAGGAAGGGGACCTTCCTGTCACCATCCTGTTCATGGAAGCAGCAATTCTTCAGGACCCTGGAGACGCTGAGGTGACATTCCCCTTCACTCTGTCAACTGGGATAGTGCCCAGGAGGGTCAGAATGGCAGGAGAAGCTGCAGGGCGCATCTTTATCAAGGCTTATAAAGAAATCCACCTGGCTCGGGCTGATCATGTTTGAAAGCTATGTGGTACCTGCTTTCTATCTGAGCTTCTAACCGTTGAGGTCCAAAGCCCCTAAAGATAAAAAGCGAGGACAGGAAACACAGCCTGAGCCTGGCTGGGTGGTACACACCTTTAATTCCAAAGCTGGGCATGGAGCAGAGGCAGGCAGAGCTCTGTGAGTTCAAGGGCAGCCTGGTCTACATAGGTCTAGGACAACCAGAGAGTCATAATGAGACCATATAGCCTTATTTTAAAAAAAGAAAGAAAGAAAAGATACAGGAGGCTTAGCCCATGGTTTTTAAGAAGGAATATGGCTTTTGTCTAAGTCTCAAGTCACTCCATATATCTATCACCCTGGATTTGCTCACCCAATATGTATGGGACATCTACTGTGTCCTCAAAGCTGCACTAAGTCCAGGCATAAGATGTTGAAGCTGGAGAAAGTATAGTAGCTAAGAAGACAGCTATGTGATGCACGTGGAGAGATGAGGAAATAAAGTAAGGAATCCCAGTGGAGTACAGCAGGTAGTGTGGCTGCTGCGGCCTTCCAGGTAGCTTCCTGTAATTCAGTTTCCTCCCCACAGGGGAGCCCAGCTAGACTAACTAAAATGGCAGGGAGTCTGCTCCGGTTTGCGATGCTAACAGTCTGTTTTGTGTTTGTTCATTTGTTTGTTTGTTTTCTTGTGTTGGTTTGTTTGGGTTTTTGTTGTTGTGGTTTTTTTTTTTTTTTTTTTTTTTTTTTTTTCGTTTTGTTTGTTTTATTTTCCAGGCATGGCAGTTTCTTGGTATCACCCAGGCAGAGAATGAAAACGAACAAGCAGCCATTGTCGCCCTCCAGAGGTAGATGAAGCTAAGTGTAAGATTGCGGGCCTGGAGGACAGGCTCTTCCTGAAGTAGAGCAGGAAGAATTTTTGCAGGGCATGTGCTGGGATGCCAAGTGCCTGCCACCCACACGCAGCTCTAATGGGATAATTTTCCCAAACCAACATATTAACTCACGTTCACTAGAACCAAAGAAAGTATGTATTAAAAAACAATCAGAAACCAGACTCACTGACTCAATAGGCCTTTCAGTGCTCTAGTCTTTTGCAACTTCCAAGAGTTTTTTTTCCCCAGAGGGTGGGGCAGAAAAGTGTTCAAATTACTGGCTGCAGGGAGCAATAACTTAGGATGGAGGAAAGAAGAGAGCATGCATGGAGATTCTCCCACTTACTTGAGGAGAGTTCTCATTTATGCCCTGGTGTGAAACATTTTCTGCCAAACATAATTGCACTCTCTGTGCCTTTCTTGTACGTCCTGTTAATGGAACACTATAGGAAGTGAATATACATACACGCATATACTTAACATAGTATAATGCAAATATGTACGTTATGGATGTGTACAACCTATGTGTGTGTGAATTCTACAACCGTGGGATCTTAGGATGCAAGACTCCTAGGTACTTGGAGTTTGAAGGCTTTACAGTATCTTGCAGTATGGGTTGACTAGGGCATTGTGTTTTTCTTGAGAGCATTTCCTGTAGCTAAGAGATACTGGGAATGAGGGAAGGCCACGGCCTCATAGATTATGTGCAATAGAGACAGGACTTAAACCTCCATCCCATGACACAAAATCTGGAGCACTCGGAGTCAGTTGTTCCTAAACCTGCATGCAAATGCACAATGGAATTATCATTTAAGATGCCTTAGACACTCCAGAATCATGATTGACTTGGTTAGGACTGAGGACCCAAAGGATGGCGGGCATTAAATCTCCAAGGGGATCCTGGCGCTCTCTGAGAGGCTGCGGTTGAGTTGCTGAGGCTCTTGATGCTCTGAGCTTTAGGCAGATCCTACCAGCATCTCCATTATCTGTGAGCTTCTCAGACCTTCCCACCCAAGGCCCCGCTGCAGCCCCCAGTGCTTGGATGTGTGTAGCGCAAAGTCCCTGCTTTGCACTTTGAAGTTGGGAAAGTTCTGCTAGCGACCAGGAGAAGAGAATTCAGGCGACAACCATAGTCTGGGACATCTAGAAGCCTAGTAGTCTAGAAACAAAGATATCAGTTTTTTGGTTTTTTGTTTGTTTGTTTGTTTGTTTTTTGCAAAACACCACAGAGCCTTTCATCTTGGGGCATCAAAATGTTGTTCAAATTCAATTTAGGGGAGTTAAGATAGCAGCCACATTTAAATAATATTATCTTTATACCATATGGCGACCACACTGCCTGGCTTTAGAAAAGTTTATCAAAATCAGAACTGCAAAAAATGGGCTCCATGTTTAACAGCACTGGCTACTGTTAGAGAGGACTCTGGTTCAGCTCCCAGCACACACATGGTAGTTCATAACCATCTGTGACCCTATCTCCAGTGGACCCAGAGCCCTTTTCTGCAATCCATGGGCACCAGGCTCAAACATAGTGCACAGATATGCCTGTAGGCAAAACACTCATACACATAAAATAAGTATTTTTTAAAAAAAACCAAAAAAACAAAAGTCCAGGTGTCTCGAGGATGTTTTAACCTCTTTTAAAAAACCACTCTCTGATCTGAGTTTTCATTTGGAGAAATAAAGTACCTTTCAGTAACTCGACATAAATAAGTTTTACTTCTGCGATTTTTAGTTAATAAGGGTGTCATGGCTGCGTAACACGGCTGTCTGTGACTGTTGGTGTTTTGCCTTCTCTCGAGGTGCCTGGAGTTGCAGCCCAACAACCTGAAAGCTCTGATGGCCTTGGCTGTGAGTTACACCAACACTGGCCATCAGCAGGACGCCTGTGAGGCGCTGAAGAACTGGATCAGGCAGAACCCAAAGTACAAGCACCTTGTGAAGAACAAGAAAGGCTCTCCAGGCCTCAGCCGGCGGATGTCTAAGTCCCCAGTAGACAGGTTGTCCGTTCTATGCAGAATCCCCCTGTTACTGTGACAAAACACCTGAAGTTAAACATCTTATAAAGAGGAAAGGTTTATTTTAGCTCACAGTGGGATAGGGTTAGACAATGGTCAGTTAGCCTATTGTTTGGAGAACTGTAATGGGGTAATAATCAAAGTGAAGGTACGAGGTTGAGCTTGCCTCATGGTGGCTGGGGAGCAAGGGAAATGCCAAGGTTCCCCATAGCTCCTCCAAGCCCTGTTTCCATGACCTGACTTTCTTCCATCAGGCCCCACTTTACAAAGGTTCTACTACCTCTCTATAGCACCGCAGGCTGGTGTTATCTAAACCCCAGAAGCTGTCCGTTAGATAAAACGACCAGCATTGTGGCCATTCACAGACATTTCCCCAATTACTGTACTTCAAGGCCAAGCGCTTTGGAACTAATGCCAGTATCCTGAGAACTACGGCTGACTAAACCTAAGTCTCTTGCTACAGGGAATCCGCTTTCTAAAGTTTTTAGCAATAAATCCCAATGCTAGCTTCTTCTCATTGAATCTTTGGTCAGCTCAGCTTCAAGTATCAAACCCTGGCAAGCCCAGGCTCCACAGTGCTCTCCCCATGAGAACCTTACTTAGCACGGCTTGTATGTGTGTTCATGACAAGTGACCATGTTGTTTTTATAACTCGGTAGTAATAGTCCTCTCGTTAAGCTCATATCTATATGCCTTATTTTTTTTTAATGTTTATGCATGCGCATTTTGCCTGTGAATCCTGGGCATGCCTGGTGCCTACAAAGGCAGGAAGATGTTGACCCCCCTGAAACTGGAGTTACAGACTCCAGCACCACGATGTGGGTGCTGAGAATCAAACCCAGGTCTTCCACAACAGCAATAAGTACTCTCAGCCACTGAGCTGTCATCCAGCCCTAAACTGTCTTAAGGAAAACTTCTCAACCTGGGGCAGCTTAGCATTTACGGGACAATAGTTGTCTTCCAAAGGCCCCAGGTTCAAGTCCCATCAACCATATCAAATACCACACAACCACCTGTAACTCCAGCTCCAGGGGCTCCAACTTCCTGGGCACTGAATCGGATTCTTCTTTCCTAGCTCTGTTCTGGAAGGAGTGAAGGAATTATACCTGGAAGCTGCCCACCAAAATGGTGATATGATTGACCCAGACCTGCAGACGGGGCTGGGAGTTCTATTCCACTTGAGTGCGGAATTCAACAGGGCAATCGATGCATTTAATGCTGCCTTAACGGTTCGGCCAGAGGTAAGGAATCCCAGCATGGCAAAAAACAAAAAACAAAAAACAAAAAACAACAAAAAAAAACCTGGCAGAGGATGACAAGCTGGGTTTCGTGGGTAATCCTCTATGCGTTCTTTTTGCATTTTACCTCTGCCACAGTCGATTTCAAGTGCACTTTATATACCACTGCAGTTGTCCATATCGAAATGTCTACAATGGAAAGGTTAATTACAAGATATCAAATGACCACTACTCTTTGAGGAATAAAAGCCCTTTTCACCAAGTTAACTGGGGAGAATTTTTAATAATTTAACTCATTACAGGCCCTGTTCATAGGCACTGAGTAAGCAAGCGTTCAGCCATCTTACTTTGCCTACAGGGGGTTGTGGGAGCTCTGCCACTGCCCCTGGGTGTTAAAGTGTTCTGGTCTTTGTCGTAAGGATTACTCCTTGTGGAACCGTCTTGGGGCAACCTTGGCAAACGGAGACCGCAGTGAAGAAGCTGTGGAGGCCTACACGAGAGCACTGGAGATCCAGCCAGGTTTCATCCGGTCCAGATACAACCTGGGGATCAGCTGCATCAATCTGGGCGCCTACAGGTGACCTATGCCTGAGTTCAGACAAGTTACATGGGGATCTGACACCCATGAAACTCTGTGTGAACTGTGAAGAGTCCACCCTTTAATTTTTCCACTTAAGGGAAAAAGAACCACAGAGGATAAAGGCAAGGGGATCTGGTAAAACAGCCTTGGAAGGTTCCAGGTCCACTGTTTGGCAAAGCAGAACTAAGAATGCAGTTGTTCTAAGCCTGATGTACAGATAGAATTAGTTGGGGAAGAAAAATATGGTCAGTTTATTGTTTTATGTGCAATAAAGTTAGGGAGGGAAAGTTTTAAAGGATGGGTTGTTTAAATTTTTCTGGCATGGCCATGGGCCCAAAAAGCTGCAAAGCAATTGACCAGCCTGGAGCTCGGCTGGTCTCTACACTTCCTGCAAATGACAACATGGCCAAGGCCTTTGGATAGTGTGAGTTTTACTTATCAGAAATTAAATTAGAGCAGTTTAAAAGATTCATTGAAAAGTAACAAAGCATTGAATATCAACAGAAATAGCATGCATTACAAGAAAATAATCATTTTCCAAACCCTGTGCTGGGAGAGAAGAGTGGCACTGTGTCATGCTTTGAGAAATTCCTTCAATAGCTTGCATACTAGAAGCAGTTTCTTTCTGCCTTTGAATCCTCTCTGTTGGGTGAGCAGGTGAGGAGGTGAGCAGGTGAGGAGGTGAGCAGGTGAGGTGAGCAGGTGAGGAGGTGAGCAGGTGAGGTGAGCAGGTGAGGAGATGAGCAGGTGAGGAGGTGAGCAGGTGAGGAGGTGAGCAGGTGAGGTGAGCAGGTGAGGAGGTGAGCAGGTGAGGTGAGCAGGTGAGGAGGTGAGCAGGTGAGGAGGTGAGCAGGTGAGGAGGTGAGCAGGTGAGGAGGTGAGCAGGTGAGGTGAGCAGGTGAGGAGATGAGCAGGTGAGGTGAGCAAGTGAGGAGGTGAGCAGGTGAGGTGAACAGGTGAGATGAGCAGGTGAGGAGGTGAGCAGGTGAGGTGAACAGGTGAGATGAGCAGGTGAGGAGGTGAGCAGGTGAGGAGATGAGCAGGTGAGGTGAGCAAGTGAGGAGGTGAGCAGGTGAGGAGGTGAGCAGGTGAGGTGAACAGGTGAGGTGAGCAGGTGAGCAGATGAGATGAGGAGGTGAGCAGGTGAGGAGATGAGCAGGTGAGGAGGTGAAAGCAAAAAGGTCAAATGCTCCTCAGTTTTATGATGACACAAGCCCCAGGCTCCCCAGACCACACTCTGAGAAATACTGATCTCAGCCATAAGAGCTTTTACATAAATTAGCTCCAGGGCACTTCACAGGAGAATTCTAAAGTGATTTCTACTATCCCTATTATTCACTTAGGGACTGAGCCTCGGCAAAGAAATCAGCCTATAGTTCAACAGCTGAGGCTAAGCCTGGTGGTGTAATAATGAACCTCAGTCCCTTACTTCTGTCACTACCAGGCAAATCTAGACTGCTTCACTTTTGAGGGGTGGGACATTTGTTTTTCCTATAGGCAGCTTACACACGGATCACGTCTCCAGGTCATTCCTGGAGCAGGAACAATGCATTAACTTAGCAGTGGTTGTATTAGCCCCCTCACCTACACTCCAGATGTAAAATTAACTTTTCTTTCCTCTTTCTGGCCCACTATATTTAACAATAGCTGCTACAAGAGAGTAACTAGAGTACTTGAAAGTCATGCCCAGGAACCCAGGAGCCATGGAGAGACCTAGGGTTCCGCACAGAAGCAACTTCAAATGTGTCTTTGTTTTCCTAGCTGACTCTGGGACTCACAGTGTGTTAAAATGTGCCTTTCTCGCCTTTTAGAGAAGCGGTCAGCAATTTTCTCACTGCCCTCAGTTTGCAAAGGAAGAGCAGGAACCAGCAGCAAGTCCCTCACCCAGCCATCTCGGGGAACATCTGGGCCGCCCTCCGGATCGCACTGTCACTGATGGACCAGCCAGAACTCTTCCAGGCAGCCAACCTTGGGGACCTGGATGTCCTCCTGAGAGCTTTCAACTTGGATCCTTGAAGGAAAAGGAAAAAAATAAATAAAGATAATAACCCCTCATCTGTGTTATTATACTGAAAAGGGACGAAACTATTTTATTATGAATTTCCAAAAAAACAATTTTTTAAAGGATAAAGCAGAGAATCAAAGGCCATGGTCATACAACCCAGGGGAACTGATTCCTACAGACAATGCCCAGTCTCTGTTCAGACCCAAAAGCACAAAGTCGGGTTCAAGAGAAGAACGGAGATTCTCAGGACGAATCAAGGTAACTGTGTGTACTCTCCCTGGTTGCAAGTGGACTTTGAGTTATACCATTCGTGTCACAGCTGGCGGCACATCTGAGGAATGTTCATCGGGCAATTTGTCCGCAGTTGATGAACTCAGGCTCTCTCTAAGTGGTCTCCCCCTTTTGCGAGACTGAACATAGCTTGGATCCTTGGCACATGCACACATACATCCTGACTAAAGGCAGGCACTGCTGCCCCCTTCCTCCCAGTTTAACTTTTACCATAAGCTTTTGTTTCCAGAGAGAGAGAGAGAGAGAGAGAGAGAGAGAGAGAGAGAGAGAGAGAGAGAGAGAGAGAGAGAGAGAGAGAGAGCGCTTTGCTGGCAAAAGCAATTTTTGCACTAGAAGTTTTTGCTGTTCCCAATGAAATCCTTTGTAGGATTGTACATAAGCACTTTAATATCTTATTTATGTCTTTCCAGGCTTCTGCCTTGCTGCTCCAGTTTCTAACTTTGGGGGGGGGGATGTTGAAAGATTTGAGAACTCAGATTTGTTAGCTCAGTGGACCAAATTTTTAAAAAAATCTAAGAATAGGTTTTCTTAGCGTAGGGTTTTGAAGATGCATTGGCATAGAAGGTAAATATGTTAAACCCAGTTTCTTTGCGTGCTTTCTGGGACTCTATGGATCTCAGTGGCGAGCAAAACTCTGCCTCTGCTTTCTCCCTACAGAAGGAAGCTTGGCAGTTCTGTGTTTTCTAATGAGTTTGTGTTAATTTGTTTTCATATCCTGTTTTCCTGGCTTTCTAACTGCCTTGCACAGTGATGCTTCTTTTAAACTGTTACTATTTTAAATGATTTTTCTTAAGCGTGATGAATACATTTTTCCTAAAGTTGATGCATTTTCTGAGTCCCATACTAACCCACACTGTCCATATCATTGTGAGGAACAGAAGGTCACTTTGTAACCAAGCCTCACAGAATGGCATCTCAAAGAGGTACTCACCCTTTCCGCTCTATGTTAAGCACTCATCGAGAACAGGCCTTCTCCACGGGCCAAGGCATCTTACTTAATTGTTGACCTTAAACGTATTTCTTCAGATTACTCTGTGGGTGTTTGGCGCTTGGTGGTTATTTCAAAAGACACACTTATTAAAAATTAGAAACATGTTGACAAAACACTAACCAACGTACCATTTTGCTCAGCTCTAATTCTAATGAATTGTCCTGTTCTTCACTTTCTGCCCTTCCTGCCTCCAAATCTTCCTGAAAGTAGTCTGACCATGCTCATAGCTTGCTAATTACTCACTCCACTAACAACTATAGTTACCAAAAACTATAGTTTGGGTCAAAGCAGATTTACCAAGCATGGACTCATCTACTACTGATTGTAAATGTGCCCAGAGGCTGGCTGAACCCTCTTTTACCGTGTAGTTCCCTGGATTGTGAGGAGGCCTGAAGTCACAGGTGGCTACAATCCCTTGAGGCTTAGCGGTGCATCACACAAGCTTCCTGGCGTATAAGGGCAAGGTGATAAGGCCACTTTAGTGGCAAGAGGCTTCTGACGCTCCCTGTGACATAGCAGTGTCACCAGCTTGGGAGCAGGATGCAGAGGCATGAGGGCATCCACTCCTGGACACGGAGACAACTCACATGCTTTCTAATAGTCTGAGTAGCCAAGAAGAACATAATTTTTTAAATTGTTAGCAACAGATTGGGAAGGCGTCTTCAGGCCAGACTGCAGACAGTGGCATGGCCTGCTTGGACGTCGCTGATGGTATGGTGACAATTCCTCCTTCCTCCTCACTCCAACTGTCACCTCCTGACCACCTGATTTGAATCCCTCAGCAGCCCTTTCAAGGCTGTGCAGAAGCCATCTTCATGACCACCCTGCCCATGATGCTCTCCTGGGCGCTCAGTGGCACCAATCTTGTCAGGATAGTGACCCACCACACCCTCAGCCTTGTTGCTATTTCACACTGCGGCTCAGTCGCAGCCCCGCTAGTACAAATGCAGGCAGCTGGATGGCATTTGATTGTTGCTCAGTAGTATCAAAGATTATGGCCCAGATTTACCTCGCCATTGGAATGCCAAGTAACTTCAGATCCCGTGGAGTTATTTTAGGGGACAGGTGACAATTTTCCACTTCACCATTTTGTAATAATTTGTAGGACATTTGGCAGGACTTTTCCCACTCTATCAGTTCCGTCCATCACAATCAAGATTTTTACAGGCTACCGCCTGTCAGGAAGTTCAAAATTATTGCCTAAGAGGGAAAGAGTTGTGATTTTTCCGTGCTATCATAATGATAGTAAGTAAAAAACCATTAACTAAAAAAGTAAAACATTGTATCAATGGAGCCGCAGCAGACACTAAGCCCTGAGCCTTCAGTCTCTTCCTTCCGGCATCCTTTTGCTGTGTGCTTTTTAAATACTGACTGTCATGGGGCCTTTTACCTTTGTGGCAAGAAATTGCCTTTTCTCTTTCCATACGAAAGAGTAGGGCATTCTTTTGAGGCCCTGGAGGGGAGCCTGAGGATGGCATTCATTCACTCAGTGTCCACTCCGTGGCTTCCAGTGAATCAGGTAAAAAGGCAGAGAAAAGCCACCCATCACCCCTGAGTTTAGAAATGTTACAAGTTTCGACAAGACATCCCTATGCAAAGAAGGAGCAGAGTACAGCTGGGCTGGGACATAGCTCAGTGGGCACTGTGTACACAGCACCACACCACTGACTGTAGTGGTGCACACCCATAATCCCAGCACTTGGGAACTGGAAGCGGGAAGGCCAGGGGCTTAAGGTCATCTTGGGCTATAGGAGACTCTGTAGAGATGAGAAGTAAAGGAACTTCTAGCCAAGCCAGTCTCCATAATCATGCATTCTCTGAGCCTCACTCTGACATCCCTCCCAACCGCCCGTCGGAAATTATAATAACAGACATGAAGTGCACTTTCTCAGCCAGTCTGATTCCTGCCAGACCTGGGTAGGAATGCCCAGAACACGCGCTCTCAGAATTGTATGCCATTTTCACTTACGTGGAGAGATTATGTTGATTCAGATCAATATCCAGATTCTTTTATAGATAAATCGTTCTGGCATATTCCCACCATGCGGGCAACACTTGACTGCGATTATAGTTCACCTCACAGTTCCCAAACCTCTTACAGTAATGTTTATCTGTGTCCTCCTGGGAAAACCAGACAAGAGAGGATGACCACTCCTCATTTGTCTCCAAATTGCTTCCACGAGGTTGAGTTTCACTTACATTAGTCTTGTGATGATGGTAATGATTTATTTTCCTACCCTGACATGCTTCTGGAAGCATTCTATAAACCAGGTATTTGGAAGATTTAATTCATGTGCCATCTTTCTGAAACCTCTTATTTTGGAAATGAATACACAGGCCATACCCATGACTTCAGCCTTGTAACATAGCTTCAAACTGGGTCCCTCTGCAGATGTTCCTGCCCTACTCATCTTACTGTTTCTAGGACTGGCTGAATTAAGCTGTTTTGAACTAAGAAGTAGATGCATATATTTTTAAAAGAGTGTTCCTTGATCAACTCTGGTATAAAGTTTGTAAAAAGGCAATTTTTAAAAAGCAAAACATATAACCTCAGGTACAAAACTATTGCATGCACCAGTACTTACAAATCTGCCTATGACTATTAACCAAAGCATGCAGGATACCTTCACTGAATGTAAACTGGCCCACTCACCCATGCATGACTGTCGTCATAGGCCAGCCTCTCAACAAGCAAGCACTTCCTAATGTTCCAGTCTTTTCTGTTCTCTTTTTCCATATCATTCTCCTAATTGTTGTCCTGCTGTCACATTGGCATTGCCCAGTGCTCACTGGTCAGTTCATACACTGTGACTTCCAGTCCCAAGTCCACCTCTGAGGGACTCAGGTATAGACCTGGGTCCTGCAAAACCCATTAGATGCTCAACAGAGCTAAAACTGTGACAAGGCCACACAACTGTCCCTGCACGAGAAGCTTTGAGCCCTAAATTCTTGATAGTGTATTTCAAGTTTTCTTTTCTGAAAGTTTAGGGGGAAATAGAAAACATTTGAGATTTTAAATTATGTGGGAAGGTAAAAGTGATGTCACATACACAGAGAGTGCCCTGAGACAAACTGGACATGGGACCCCAGTTTCCTGTTAGGGTGGTATGTCACAGGGTGGACTGTACGGTGTTGTTTTACTTACAAGGTCAAGTTCCCTCTCCCTTCAGAAACTATATTTGATCAACCAGACCAAAAACACTTATATTCATGCAGAGGAGATGATTTTTGTAGCCAATGAAAATGTCGTCTTTCTGCCTTTTTCTGTAACCCAAGCTTAACAAAAAGGCTGGGAAAGGAGAGATTAAAGCTCAGTTCAGTGAGGCTGGTGCTGGGAGCAGCTGTGCTTGCTTCCCATTCCCAAAGCTCTGGGTTTGATCCCACACGGCATTCAACTGGCCACCATGACATACATTTGTAATCCCAGCAAGTGGGAGGCGGAGGCAGGAAGACCAGGAATTCCAGGTCCTCCTTGGCCATACAGAGTCCAAGGCCAGCCTGTGCTATGTGAGACACTGTCTCAAAAAAAAAAAAAAAAAAAAAAGACTATTAGGTCACATGTAAAGAACAGCTTTTTCACCCTTTCATAAAGCCCCACGCCCTCCCACAGCCAGCCCCACAGTCTAAACTTTCTTTCCCCCCACACAGAAAGACCATGGTGTGGAGAGAGTAAACGATGAGAGGAAAGTCATAGGAATCAAAGTGTGAGGCTTAATCGTCTCTCACACTACACATGCGTGCTGAGATTGCTGCAGGGACATCAAATCAGATGGTCTGGAGAACAGTGCTCCAGCCTCCAGGCCTCCTGAACAAGAGAGAGAATAGCTGAGCGTCCCTCTGAGAGACATAGGGACAGTCTTAAGAAATGGTACAATGTGCATCTTTGGCCTCAGCTTTGATTTTTTTTTTTTTTTCTTTGAACTGATGGGAGAGGGAGGTGACATGCACCCAGGAGATAATTTGGACACCCGCCATCTGATTTGTGTCATGTGATCAGTGTGTTCGTGACCTGCTATGTTACCATCCGTGAAAGGACATACCGCATGCCTAATTTATCAAAGCCTTTCCTTTTCCCGTATGTCATCTGACCTCCTCACTTTATCACCCAAATTTGTTTACATCCGTTAAAAAAAAATAACTGATTACTTCAGTAAACTTTTTACAAGCTACAAGAAGCATTTCCTACTTAGAGACGTTTCTATCTATTTTGTATATCTGTGACGACCGCCTATCTATTCGAAGCTAAGAACTGCGTTTTAGGGACCGTACCCTCATGCCCCCTTACTGTGCTCAGCGCTTCAGACCTGGAGTTTCCTTGTCAGGCTGACGTAGATAACAGAAAAACATAACTGTAAATGTTTACACCGAATCTCTAAATTGATACCAACCCCAAATTAAGTGGGCATAGTCGGTTAATGGCGGCGATGGGGGACTTGAATGTTATTGGCACTCTATGAGATAATATTTCTGTGGCATAGTGAATAACACACAGTCTGCCCTGCCACACCGTACGCCTCCATTGTAATCTTTCTCTCCACTGTCTTTCAAGATAGAACTATTATTAAAAAAAATAACCACTTACCCTACTGACGTGTTAATTGACTGAGTCAGATGACTTATAATTTGAAAGGACTGAGCCTAGGGCCGTGTGTTTATGCTTTATCGAAGGCATGCCTTCCTTTTTCACATTATTAACCTGTATTTGTATTTGTGCCGTTTTAAACTATGTTTCCAAATAAACTTTGTCTGTGGCCTCATGATCTTTTCAGGACTCTCTCAAGATGGGATTTGGGGTCGGACCACTTTAAGTCAAATAGAAACCAATTACTACTGCTTTAAGGAAAAAATCCTTTTGTTGAGTATCACTACATATAATTTTGCATGAATTATCTGGAAAACAGGAATGCATTTGTAGATAAAGAACAAACCTCAAAAGCCGTTTTCCTTTGTTAATTTTTTAAGACTAAAATATTAACCTGAAATTAAAATTTGTGATCTTTTTAGAATAAAAGCATTAAAATACGTGTCGCTTCAGAGTCTTTCTTGGTAGGGGATCAGTCAGACAATAAATAACGTGAACACTGACTACCTGCAGGCTTTGTTCTAATGTAAGACACACCTAGACTTTACGAGTAAGAAGTTGTGGGCCTGGGAGCCACTCCGGAGCAAGAGTGGGGTTGAGATGTGTCCAAACCCCTGGAAATCTCATCCTGAGACCTCCAGGAGTAAGACCGCTCCCTTCCAGTCCCATGCCTGCATTTCCAGTGCACCTCAACCTTGTCCCACTGAGGAGGTCAAGTAGCCTGGCAGCCAGGTTAAAGTTCCTTTCCCCTTAAAAGGTAATGTCCAGCAGCACCCAGAATTCCTCCTTATGAAAATGAGGCATCCTCAGCACCTTGGGCCAGGCCAATAATGTACACTCACCCCGATAGCCCACACTCACCCCTCAAGGGTTTAATAGACCCCCCCCCAAATTGTACAAGCTGTCTCACTGAAGCTATCTCCCAAGAAGTCTGTTTCTCTCGAACCCACCTCCAACAGAGATCCAGCGCCGCACTCACTCGAGCCTGGCTAAGCTTCCCTCCCTCCGGTCCAGCTCAGTGTGCATGGATACCCCAAAAGGGAAGCAGAAATGGGGTGACAAGAAATCTCCTGCGCTAAGCGTGAGAATGGGCGTTGTGAGAGGACTTGGGTCCTTATTTCCAGGGAGTCAGAAAATGGGGGACACATGGGCGCAGATTCTAACAAGGAACCACCCAAACAGTGGAAGGACAGCGACATTGCCGGAAGAACCAACAGCCAGTGTACAACACCGAGGCGGGAATGAGCTTGCTGTGAGCTCATGAGGGAGACTGAGGTCGCAAGGGCTGGAGGGAAGCACGGAGGGTTTAGGAGATGTCAGTTAGGGTCGGGGATCCAGGGAGACCTTTTCAGAGTAGGACAAATGGCAAAGCTGACCACCACCCCCCAACCTCCAAGTCTGTTTCCAAAACAAAGTCCTCCCAGCCTGCTTGGGTTGACAGTGAAGGTAGCCACACGGAGCCAGGACTGGCACTCTTGCCTCCTCTTCATCGCTCCTTCTGGATCTCAGCTGGCACGTGGCCTTGATGTCTGCCTTCCATTCCTTCCTTCAAAAAGTCAACTTGTACATTCTTCCCTCTGCCCCATGTCACTGTAAAGGGATACAGTACACTAATATGTCATCCAGTGGGGACTGAGGCTTTCATCTCACCTCAGATTAACTTGATGCTTTTTTCCTTCATTGATTAATGTATTCTTGTTTATATAACGTATTTATTCATTTTGTATACAGTGCTCTGCCTGCATGTACACCTGCAGGCCAGAAGAGGGCATCATATCTCATTATAGATGGTCATGAGCTACCATGGTTGCTGGGAATTGAACTCAGGACCTTTGGAAGAGCAGTCAGTGCTTTTAATCTCTGAGCTATCTCTCTAGCCCCGGTTAATGTATTATTCTAGTTTACATGCCAGTAGGAGTTTCCCCCTCTTTCTCTTCTCCCAGTCCTTCCCTCTCACCTCCTATGACCCCTCCCTTTCTTCTCAGAGAAGGGGAGACTGCCCATGGGTATCAACTCACCTTGGATGGGTGTCAACTCACCTTGGCATATCAAGTAGGACTAAGCACATCTTCTGTTGAGGCTAGACAAGGCGGTCCAAAGGCAGACAAGAGAGTCAGAGGCAGCCCCTGCTCCTGCTGTCAGAGGTCCCACATGAGGACCAAGCTGTACATCTGTTACATATAGTGGCGGGGAGTTGGGATGGCTAGCTCCATCCTCTGAATGCTCTCTGGTTCGTGTGCTTGCAGACAGGAGGCTAGCATAGCAGTCAGCTGAGAGGCTTTACTCAGCAGCTAATGAAAACAGCTGTAGAGACCCACAGCCGAACGTTAGGCAGAGCTCGGAGATTCTTATAGAAGAAGGGGAAGAAAGGTTGAAAGAGCCAGAGAGGTCAAGGACACCATAAGAAGACCTACAGAGTAAACTAACCTGGACCCATGGGGGCTCACAGAGACTGAACTTGATGCTTTGTAAAAAGTCTCCTACCTCCACTTTTTAAACATCAGCTGTACTTACTATTATTCCAGAAATAGTATGTGTATGTAAAATCAGCCAAGCTTTAAAATGTTCTCTGCACGCGCGTACACACACATGTACATGTTCCTGTGTGTACATATGGGGAAAGCGGCTGCACGTGGAGGCCATATGTTGACCTTGAGTGTCTTCCTCTCCATGGTTTAAAACTGTTTATATGTGTGTGATGTGTGTGTGTGTGACGTGTGTGTGTGTGACGTGTGTGTGTGTGACGTGTGTGTGTGTGACGTGTGTGTGTGATGTGTGTGTGTGTGACGTGTGTGTGTGACGTGTGTGTGTGACGTGTGTGTGTGTGTGTGACGTGTGTGTGTGTGACGTGTGTGTGTGTGATGTGTGTGTGTGACGTGTGTGTGTGTGTGTGTGTGTGAGATGTGTGTGTGTGTGTGTGTTGTATGTGCATTGCCTACAGAGGCCAGCAGAGGGCATCAGATCTCCTGGAGCAGGAATGACAGGCCATTATGAGGTTTCCTGACACAGGTGCCGGGAACTGAGCTTCCTGGTCCTCTACTAGAGCAGCGAGCACTCTTACCCCTGAGCCATCTCTGCAGCCCTAATCCAACTTTTTAATTTATTATAATGTATTCATATTATATTTCAATTGTTATCCACTCACTGTATCTTCCCATTCCACCTCCTCTCCCTCTTCTGCCCTATTCCCCTCCTCTATCCTTCTGGCAGAAGGGGCCCTCCTCCCCCACCGTATGACCACAGCCTGCTTCCCCTTCCTCTGTGTGCCTGCCAGGCCTCCCTAGCAAGAGGAAGTGATCAAATTGGGGCACCAGAGTTCATGACAGAGGCAGTCCCCACTACCCCCACAACCATGGAGAATGAGCTGTCCATTGGCTAGATCTGAACAGGGGGTCTAGGGTCTCTGCATGCATTGTCCTTGGTTGGTGCATCAGTTTGTGCAGGACCCCTGGGTCCAGATCCACCAGCCTTACTTTTTTATTTTTTAGACAGAGTCTCTATCGGAGCCTGGGCTGATGAACACTCTCTAGTCACAGTGCTCCAGGGCTGTGCTTGTCACTGCCTCCCCAGCACTAGGATTACAGGTAAACCCCACACATGGCTTTTTATGTAAGTGCTGGGAATCTGAAGTTGATGCCCATGCTTGAGTGGAATGCACTTTTGTGACTGAGCCATCACCACAGCCCCTCCTTATTTTTTACAGTTCTTCATAAACTAGCAGAAAGCACTGTTTGCCTGTATTCTTTATTATTATTATTATTATTATGTTGTTGTTGTTGTTGTTGTTGTTGTTGTTGTTGTCCCTACTACTACTAACTTTACATTCCACAAAAAAAAAAAAAAAAAAAAAAAATACTGCTTCCTGGCTGGTTTGGTCTTGTTTGTTTTAAGGGTCTGGTTTTGTTTTCGAGTGGTCTGGGTTTGTGCTGGGGTTTGGTTTTGCTGTTTCATTTTGTTTTCTCTAGTGAGGACTCAACCCAGAGCTTTGCACATGCTACGCAGGCACTTCTCTACTGAACTGTCGTAGCCCCTGGTAATCGTATCTGGGCATCTCCATTTGGAGAATGATGGCTAATTCTAGTGTTGTTCTTTGTAAGACTAAACTGCTAACCCAGAGCAAATTTGAATTTACTCACCTGCGCTCAGATGGGTGTAGACAACCTGCTGAAACTCGCTTGGGCTAGTAGGTGCTTCTATTTTCCTATTTACCCCAAGGGACACCATGTCCCCCTCTTAATCCACTCAGTAGATTATTGCAAATGAAAGAGGAGCAAACTGCAGCTGTGTGAGAAAATGTCCCCTGGACTCAAAGCTAACTAAAAGTCAAAGCTGACCTTCAGACCTGCCAAACCCACCCCAGGAAAAAGGAGGCTGCAGCCAAGGTAATTAATTACTAAAGCCTGCCTTTGACTAATAATTGACAATCAAAATCATGCAGATAGTATGGTGCATGCCTGTCATCCAGACACAAAGGAGAGCTGTGGGTTCGAGGCCAGCCTGGGCCTCACAGCCAGACCCTGCCTCAAAAAACAAAAGCAAAAACGGGGGTAGGGGAGTGAAGGCAATATTAGTACAACAACTGTCACCTCATTGATCACCAGGACCTATCTGGCTGCCTAGTAGTGTCCCCTTCTTTCCTCACTGCACCATGGGTCTCCCTCCCAAAGCTGCACACTCAACCTTCCCCAACTAGAAAAAAAGATCACTTTTTTTTTTGTCAAGGGTATTCAAGTCCCCTGCTGAAATCACCAAACAAGCTCTCAAAAAAGACGGGGAAAAAAAGAGTCTTCTTTGCATAATATATATTTACAAAGTCTGACCCTGTACAAATGATGGCTGCAAAAGAAAGTTTATGATGGCAAAGGTCTAAAACTGATGACTCTGTCATCATAAAGTAGTCAGAATTAATACCAATTAAACTAATTTCATTCTAATAGAAAAAAATACAGCAATTTAAGTTAGGTCAACTACACAAACATTTCACATCTCTCTCTTCATATCTCCAAGGCTTCCTCAGCCACTGGTGTCTCACTCTGGGCTACAGGCCTTGGGTTTTGCTTCTATCTCAGAGAAAGGTAAAGCTGGGGACAGACAAAGCCACCTGCTAGTGCTGGCTCCATCTTCCGCTCATGCCTGCCCCCACTTCTATGGCTGTCTGCACCAGCCCCCACTCCAGCATGAGACCCCGCCCACTCATAAGACTCTGCCCACTCACCTGCTCAAGCACTTGAGACCAGCGACTCTTTTTTTTTTTTAATTTTTTATTAATTTATTCTTGTTACATCTCAATGGTTATCCCATCCCTTGTATCCTCCCATTCTTCCCTCCCTCCCATTTTCCCCTTATTCCCCTCCTCTATGACTGTTCCTGAGGGGGATTACCTCCCCCTGTATATGCTCATAGGGCATTATGATAGGCAGATTTGGGCCCAGGGGTCCCGCTCAAACTAAGGCACCAGCCAAGGACAATACAGGCGGTAAACTTTAAACCCCTACCCAGATCTAGCCAATGGACAGAACATTCTCCACAGTTGAGTGGAGAGTGGGGTCTGACTTTCACAGGAACTCTGGTGCCTCATATTTGACCATGTCCCCTGGAGGGGGAGACCTGGTGGCACTCAGAGGAAGGACAGCAGGTTACCAAGAGACCAGCAACTCTTGCCTCTCTTCTGCATCAGCCTCCAAAGTTGAGTTGCTATTTGCCCACCCCCTTCCTCACATTCAAAAACAAGCACCTTCTCTTGGCCCAGAGCTATGCAGCTCCCGCAACATCCAGCCTAAACAAGAGACAGTCCTAAACCTCAGTCAGATGGGGCACTGCTCTACCTGATACCGTTTAAGGCTCTACACTCTGGCGTCTCTTGCTCCACACCCAGGTCCCCAGCCCCTCCTGGCCCTTCTCTCCAGCCTTGCTGCCCCTTCCCTGATTTTGTCAGAGCAGACATGCCACCACTAGGGGGCAGCCACACCAGTTGCCTTCCAACACTCACCTGGACTCTCCTCTTCTTGCAAATCTTGGTTTAAGAGCTCATCTCGGCAATGCTGGCCCATCCCTGGGCAGCTTATTCATCAGCATCAGCTCCGGTACCCTCCCTCGTGCTCCCACAGCTCTTTTTTCCTGGGTCACGGAACACTGCTGATTTTGTGTATGTAATATCTGATGTCGCTGGGAAACTAGTTCAACAAGGGCAGGAAGCATGTCTACTTTACTTACAGACACGGCGTAAGCAAAACAACACACAGAATATGGTAGATGTTTGTTTATTGCATGATGATCCAGGATGTAGATTAACAGGGAGCTGACTATATAGAACAGTCTCTAGGAAAGCTGGTTTGGAATGGAGTCATTAAATGTGTATTTTAAAAGTGCTTTGGACCAAAACAAGGGCTCAACACCTCCCCCCCGCCCCATAGGCTTCAAGAAGCGTCTGGGCTAATGTGGTAAAAAAAAAAAAAAAAAAAAATGTCCTGTGTCTACCAAACTGCCATATGCTTTTCATACCTCATCTGAGTAATTACTGTGCCCATTATACAGGGGACAAGATCAAGTCACAAAAGTCAAAAAGGGAAAAGGATTTGATGTTGATCCTGGGTGCCCCATTCCTGACACTCTACCTCCCATTTAAAAATGACCACAAACAACCCAGAAGACAAATTTCACCTTTTCCTATTATATGTCCCTGCTATGGCTAGTGTGCCGCTGAACACCTTTGAAAAGCTGTCTCAACAGCATGTGGTTGAGTGATGCGACCCTCAGTCTCTCCTGCTAGGCATGATGGGATGAAACAGAAGCAGCTGGCTTGCACGCATTTTTCTCTGAACCATAAACAATATCTCACCATGGCAACCACTTCCGAAACTATGGCCTGGCACTGAAGTCAGGCAATGACTAGGATTTTCACAATGCATTGGCTCACTCTTTTAAAACCCTTAAACAGCAGAGACATGTATTTTCAAGCAGTAAATAACATACCCTCTGAACTACGCAAAATAATGTCCCCTATCCCAAAGACATCACTGATGTCTACACTCTAAGCCCTGTATGTTAGGAACTTGTTGTCTGATACAACCTAAGGACATGTGTAGAAGTGCTTAAAGGGTTTTGCTTGTTTGCACAGAGTCTCTTGTAATCCCAGCCGGACTCTGACTTCGCGGCATTGCTGAGGACTCCTGAACACCTCCTGACCCTCCTGGTTCCGGCCCCAGCTGTTGAGATCACAGGCATAGACTGAGGTTAAGGACTTTGAGATGAGAGTGGTCTGGGCTACCAGGGTGGGACGCGATCAATGCCAGGAGTCCTTATAGGAGGAAGACGAGAGCTTCATTCAAAGGAGATGTGAACATGCCTGGTATCAAAGCTCTCAGGATGCTGGCAGTTTCAAAAAGAAAACAGAAACCTTCAGACAGTTCTGGAAACCACAGGAACGGATTCTTCCTGCCTTGTAGAAAGTGTGTGGATGTGTTGTTTTAAGCCACATTGTGGCAATGTAGAAATAGGGAACTCCTACACAGTAGAAACACAATACCCAATACTTCAAATCCCTGAGGTAACACGTTCCATCTGCTACTTGCACTGGGGGGCCAGAACCAGAGGTCTTTGTGTGACTGGATATCCAACAGGGAAAATCTAGGTGTCACCTTCCCAGACCCTCACTATTCCAACGCTTCTTCAAGGTGCTGATGTCAGCTAGGGATGGGGACCAAGGCTGCCAGGTCACACCAACAACAAGCCATGGCCAACAACGGAATGGGGTGTGGTCTCACATTCCTCATCCTCCTGTGGCATTTTTTCAGATGAAAAAAAACAAACAAACAAACAAAACAAAAAACAAATGAGAGTCATAAAAGGACCTGAGTTTGTGAGAATAGCTTTTAATTTAAAACTATCAAAGCAATAAATTATCCATCTCTTCTCATCACAGGCGAGTAGTCTCCCAAACACTTGAAGTAGTTTCCACGCCAACTGTGACTAGTGCAAAACAGATAAATACCAAATCTTCCAGCAACCAACACTCACACTGCTGGGCAGGTGGGCACAGGGCACGCTCAGCCTCTGTCCATGCTGAGGGGCCGAGATGCACACAGCCTTTCCACGCGCCCAGCTGTGAACAGACTACACAACAAAAGGAACCGCAAGAGAATGTTGCCTGAAGTGAAAGCAGTAAGCACCCTGAGGACGCTGGGAAAACAGGTGTTAATCCACAGGACAGCTCCTGAATGAGGCTGAAGGCAGGCCACTGGGAAAGCATTGCTTTTCTCTCTCAATCGCGGAGGGGGGAGTGTAGTTTTTTTTTTTTTTTTTAATTCCTGTAATTTCTGGGGCTTGTCCAATGTTTCATGTGTTCTGGGCACCAGGAAAATCATCTGTGTTGCTTCTATTTGAAGCCTCTGCGGCGTTCCCTTGTTACCCAAAGGACTTCGCTGCCTACCTCTCACTGCGGAACACAGTGGAAAGGCACTAGCCACTGATCTAAGATCTAAATCTAAGAACATATGATGGAGCAAAACTAATTTTAGTATTATAGTACCCTTACATTGAGTCAATCAGTATGATGGGACAGTCATACTGTTTGTTGAAACCTCCAAGTTTTAGTGTGCATTTTATGTATGCAAGACAATCTTAGTGCGGATTGGCCAAATCCCAGCACACTGGAGGGCTACAGAGCCTTCCACAGACTATATGGATGATGTTTTGAGTAGGTGTGCTGAGGACAGTTTGCTTTTGTTAATTTGGCGCAAGCTAAGGTCATCTGAAAGAGGGATCCTCAACTGAGAACATTCTTCCACTAAGATTGGCCTGCGCGTAAGCATATGGGGCATTCCTTGATTAGTGATTGATGTGAGATGGCCTAGCCCACAGTGGGTGATGTCACCCCTTGCTGGGTTGTATAAGAAAGCAGGCTGGGTGAGCCATAGGAAACGAGCCAGTAGGGGGCACTCCTCCATGGAGTCTGCATCAGCTCCTGCCTTCAGGCTGTTCCTATGAGTTCTTGCCCTTCATGGTGGACTGTAAGGAATAAGATGAAATTAAACTCTTTCCTCTCATATGGTCTTTATTACACCAAAGAAAAACAAACTAGAATGGTAGGATATCCTGGTGGCCCCACGTAGGTGGTTCTATCCACCAACCTCACAGCACAGATCTTGTTCCAACTCCTGGGAGTTTTTACCTAACAGGCAGATGCACACTGTATGTAATGCCATCATCTTATTCCGCCTGACTCTCCTGGCAGCTCCTCACAGACTATAAAGGCCTCTGATGAGATCTGGGAGCCATGGCCTCTATGATGACGAAGACAGACTTTCTAAACGCGCTTTTTAAGACAGACAGCTTTGGCAGCACTCATCTGAGGACCAGGGAATCAAAGTGGAATCAGGATTTTAAAATATCGTGTGTGTTAGACTGAGCCGAAGGTCATTCTGGGACTTTCCCAAGGGGGTGTCATAAATGCGTTGCTGCTTTTGTTTAGAGAGGGGCAGTAGCAGAGGGCCTCGTGGACTGAAAAGAGCTCAGGGAGCTCAAGACTCAGGAAAACAGGATTACCAAGGACAGAAAAGGGTGTGGACCAACAATGCCAGGAGCCTACAGACTAGAAGAGCCGCAGACTGACTCAAGCACCTAAACTTCTGAGTGACTGCTATAGCTCATGTCTGATTCTGATCAGAATCCCAGAAAATAAGAACAAAATGTGGTGGCAGGGCAGAAGGGGGCATCCTCGATAACTTGGTCTAAGTTCCCAGTTCAGAGACAAAGGCCCAGAGGCAGAGGCTAGGACACATCATCCTGAGGCCTGCTTCCACTTCTAAGTCTGCAGCTCAGGTAACGGGAGCCCAAAAGGATACAGGGAATGGGGCAGGCACGTTCTCTTGTAGGTTTGGGAAAACAGCCTAGTCAATTCCAAAATACTGATGCAACACTGATATAAAACGCCATTAAAATATGATTCTTCCCAGATTCTTTTCATTTAGAAGAGAAAGAAAATGTTCTCTGTACCAAACTGCATTTCCGGCTAGTTGTTTGGGTATTTAGACCAACTGACAAAACAGAATCTTTGATCCGTTTTCCAAAGACACACTTGGGAGTCTACACAAATGAATATCAAAAGATATTTACAGAAAGCAAGCTCTGTCCTTCACACGACACCTACACGTGGAGAGAGAGCCACACAAGCACACTACATCTCACACAGAAGACTCCTAGCAGGTAGGTCCGCAGACATAACCCACACATTGTTCCAGTTGCAGCCACACACGTGTCTATACTCGTGTGGAAGTTAAGTGGTGTATCCCACTGCTATTCTGAGAAGCTTGATTTGCATATACCAGAAGACACATGCAAGCACATTTCTAACAAGAAAGCAAGCTACTCCTCACGCCAGTGCGCCCAGCTCCCCATCTGAATGAAGAATAGCACATATACAAAACCTTGCCATAAATAGCCCTTGTGTTTGTGAGGCAGGATAGAGGCAGCCATAACACACTTTCGCGAAGTATGCCCTGGTATCGGAAGGGTTAATTTGCCTATTCTACCTAACGAACTTAAATGATTTATAGCCTAAAATCGTTAATGTGGATTTTACCCCATTGAGTTTGCAAAGTTTTACAAAAAATTTTTATTTTGTTCAAAATATACATGCTACCTTTGACCACATTTAAATTCAAACCCCCAGAGGTGGCCCTATCCCCACAAAAGGCCTTTGCTTTGTAACACTGCAAACCAGCCGCTGATGATACATGGTCAGTCATTATATATGTGTGGCCCCCTATAGGACTGTGTTTTGTAAGGCTGCCTTAGTGTGGGAATCCCCACTCGGGGGTAGGGATACATATAGCACGGACTTAGGATCTCGGAGTCAAGCGTAAAAGGAGACTCAGTGGCACAGCATCGGAGAGAATTCCAGTATCATGTGCTCGCTCCTTCTGCCATGTCATTTGTTCCCAAGTGGAAAAAGCATCAGATGAGTCAAGAAGGCAGGGAGCACACTGTAATGGGGCCTATCATGTTTCACCTGCTCTGTGAAGATCCCTCAGAACTGATCAAAGCCAGCTAGAAAGAGGTGGAGATGTCACCTGACCACCATGTGGATGAGGAGAGTGAGGCACGGGTAAAAGGAAGGATTTGCCCGCAGCCAACTGAGGCAGCACCCACATGCACCCAAGCCTCTGGCCCCAGCTCCACAGCCCAGACTCATGGTACACATGACCTTACTTGAGGCAGGGCCCCGAGCTGTGAACCCTGGCATCACACACTAACCCGATGCCTCGGCTTTATTCAGCCCAGTTGGTTCTGCTCCTTTATTTTCCTGCAATTTCTAAAAAGATCATGTCGATCAAACAAGTACACACATCAAGCGGGCAGCAAAAGAATCCTTTTTCATTTGACCGACTAATCTGACCTAGAAACTCCAGAGACTAGAATTTGATTAAAAGCAGTAACAAAATTACAGGGTTCTCGTTCCTCTCCACTGCACACCCGGACTTCTGCTCTGACCTTGGGCTGCAACCGAGACCCTGAAACTACCAGTCGGAAAGGACAGCTTTCCAGATGTCACAGAATTGTCTCTGCCACTCATATCCTTAAAGCGCCCAAGGTCACGCTATGGATCACAGCAGACAGGCAGCGAGGCCAGAGGTGAGACTGGCCACAGAGAGGCAGAAGTAAAACGTAAGAAAGTTTGGAGACCAGAAAATCAAACATAGGTGTGTAACAGGATTCCAGGAAGTAAGCCCAAGGCTTGAAAAGCCAGTTATTTAACTAAAAACAACCAGGAAGCTTTGAGGGAACACGCTGCTGGGGAAGAGAAACCATCCATCTGCCTTTGGCAAAGCGCGATGTGACAAGACTTAGGCACCTGTCATTGATGTCAAATGGCACAGACCCACATGAATGCACTTAGTGGCCACAGCTCAGTTCTTTGTACTCCCTAAAATCCAAGTGGGGAACTAATTTTTAACAATTGTTCCTGAGTTATATTTTTGTTAAACTGTTTGCCTGCTTCCTCCAAATATGCTTAAGAGCCACTACTGAGCCTTTGAACACCAACCCGTCAGATTTCCAGTGGACTACAAAGGTCACACACACAAACACACACACGCACACGCACACACACATTCATACAGTGTATTATAAAGTTTTGATGTGATTTAAATTAAAAATAGCTCCCACTGCAGATGTCCTAGTACACATAGCTAGGGAAATGAAAACATGATGCCACCAATAAAAACCAGTCCAGGTTTTGATTTCCTATATGGAAATTTTTAAAAACTGGGCATTTTTCTCATTGTAAGAGAGGCCTTACCACTGACCCCCAAGGCAGACAAGAGGGAAAGGCGACCCATATCTGATGTGCTGGTGGCCAATGTCTTTGCTTATATCACCCCCTCCCTGAACAGTTACAAAATCCGCTACAACAGAGAGTTGCCACCAACAGAAATCTCCTCCCAGCTCTTCTCCAGAAGGCGTTGAGTGGCCACAATCTTGAAAGAAGCAATACCCATGCAGTCCTCCATCTGGCTGTCGCTGTCCCAACTCTTTTTCTTTTGTTCTTTTTTTTCTTCTTCCTTTTTTTTTTTTTTTTTTTTTTTTTTCTTTTTTGGCAAATTAAAAAGGTGTATGGCTTCTTCGCGCCAATTCTTGTGAGGTTTAGCTTGGTATCCTGCGGTAAAAGTACATGTATCCCAGGTCTTTGGGGGGCCTTTCTGAGGCACAAACCTTGTGGTCATTGTAGATCACCCACCTGAAAACAAAGACAGAAGCAGGAGTTGGATTTCTGTCAGTAAGGCCACGTGGCAGAAAGAAGGCATGCATGCTGGGAGTGGGGAGCGAGGAGTCCTCAGCATGCTGGGGGTGGGGGGTTAGTCCTCAGCATGCTGGGGGTGGAGGGTGGAGGTCCTCAGCATGCTGGGGGAGGGGGCAGGGGTCCTCAGCGTGCTTGGGGTAGGGGGGCAGGGAGTCCTCAGCATGCTGGGGGTGGAGGGTGGAGGTCCTCAGTATGCTTGGGGTAGGGGGGCAGGGAGTCCTCAGCATGCTGGGGGAGGGGGGCAGGGGTCCTCAGCATGCTGGAGGTGGGGGCGGGGAGTCCTCAGCATGCTGGGGGAGGGGGGCAGGGGTCCTCAGCATGCTGGGGGTAGGGGGATGGGGAGTCCTCAGCATGCTGGGGGTGGGGGCGGGGAGTCCTCTGCATGCTGGGGGTCCTCAGCAACTTGGATGTTTCAAGGTTGCCATGGATGGACGAACTTGAACTATGCACCATTCACTGAGGGCTGAGCCCAAGTCCTTGTGCCTGTCAACAACAGTCTACCAGCCAAGCCCCAGCCCTGCTTTTCGGTTCTTGAGTTCAACAAAAAACAGCCTCAGAAAGAAATGCCAAAATAAAATCAAATTCTAAGAAAAAGAACAACAACAACAAATAAAGGGTACAAATACCCTGCACATTAAGGTTTATAAAGAGTGAAAGGACATGTGCATAAATATGTACGTATGTATGTATGCGTGTGTGTGGGTGTGTGTGTGTGTGTGTGTGTGTGTGTGTGTGTCCTCCCCCAGTGATACAACAAAACAGAAAAACACATCAATACATAGATAACGGCTTATCCTTGTGCTGATAGAACATGAATTCTTTGCATTGTTTTGTACTGTGCTAATTTGTAACAATCATTTGCATGTTTTTATATTATAATTAGGCCACTTCCTGAAGTCATCATCTATGTAAGTTGCTGTGTAAAAAAAAAAATAAATAAATAAGATTGTCCATTTTCAGCACAAAGAACATTTAGGTTCATGTACATTACAGAAAAGGTCCTCTCTCTCCCCTAGTCTGCAGCTCATGCCTGTGTCTCCCAAAACTCAGAGTTTTTCTCTGCTATAGACTGAACCCAAGATGGGCAAGGGCAGCCTCAACTGCCCCCCTCCACTGCCCCTCACCGACACGCACACGCGTGCACACACACTGTTCAATGGATGAGGCTCCTTGTCCCAAGCCAGTGAGATGGGGAGTTTGGAACAAGCCCAGGCAATAGAAGACAGCAGGAATGTCTACCTTCTAGGCAACTTGAAAAACCACTGTCTCGTGCCAAATGAGCCCACCAGCCACTTTTGCCTTTTCTCTATGCTGTGGCCCCTCCTGAAGAATGGTCTGCTTTGTTTTCACTAGCCTCTTGAATTTGTTATTATCTTATTTTCAACTAAAGACCTATGTTCTATACTAGACTCTACTGATCAAGCTGAGAAGCTAAAACTAAAAGGCATGGGGAAAAAAAACTAAAAGTCATGAATGCAAAAAAAAAAAAAAAAAAAAAAAAAAGAGTCTGGATGGAAACAGCTGTGTAGGTCGTGGGAGACATGGCTGAAAGGCCAGCATCCTACCGAGTGGCCAAGCTTATGTGTTATGCCAGTGTCCATGTGGTCAGAGCAAGCAGGGAAGCCCACCACAGGCTACTGAAGGGAACTGAAGGAAAGGATGTGAGGTTAGACCTCCTTATTCCTGCCTCATCGCAAAAAAACCTTGAAATTTGACTCAAGAAGCTAACTCTAGGTTGTTGTGCAACCAAGTGCCCAAGGTTTGGGGTTGCCAGGTAAAATGCAAGAAACCTGGCTGGATGAAGTTAACAACAAGTAACTTATTAACATAAGGATATTCATGTCATACTGAGAACAGGCCATATTAGAAACACACTTAGACTAAAAGGTGTCTAGTTTTAAAACTTAAATTACCCAGGGCATCCTTGCTTTCTCATTTTGATGGCTAAACCCACATATTCTATGGTGGTATAAGAGGTTCCAAACACTGCCTACCTTATGCTGTAGGTGTACCTACCAAGGCAGGTGTATTGTACCAAGGGGCAGTCACCTTGGTACAATAGTTAAAGGGACTCTGAATGCCAACCTGAAACCTAGCTAACCTGAGCCCTGGTGTTTATATTAGTAAAAGAGTGGACCATACAGCACGTCAGGCATATGCGCATGTCTATAACTCTAGTACTCAGAAGGCTGAGGCAGGAGGACCTCCAGTTAAAGACCAGCTAAGACTACAAAACAGGTTCCAGGCTAGCCTGAACTACAAAGAGACTCTGGTTTAAAAAAAAACAAGGTGGGAGAGAGTACATCCCCTCAAAACCAATATGAACATGGTGTCATACACCTTTGATTCCAACCAGCACTTGGGAAGAAAAGACAGTTGGATTTGAGTTCAAGACTTGCCCACACCACAGAGTGAATCCCAGGGCAGCCGAGACTACATAGTCAAACAAAACAGACAAACAAACAATGTGAGAACCAGAGATAACATAGAAAACACTAACGGGATTAGGAAAATGGCTGGTCCCAGGAGGAGCTCAACACCACATCTATCAATACCTTCCAGAAAGACTCACCGTCCCTCCTTTTTGACATGGCAAACATAATGGCCACTCATCGTAGATGTTCCCATGTGGCTGATGAACGCAAACAACTCATACACTAGGGAAAAGAAAACCATTCAGTTACGAGGCAGCAGTCAAGGACCCAAAACACTTCTGAACAGTACCTGGGGCCAACAGGAGACAGACCCACTGGCTACTTAGACTCACAACTCAACTCTGTAAACCTTTCTGTGTTGATCGCACGCACACACGCACACACACACACGCACACACACACACACACACACACACACACACACTCACTCACATGGATATAGAACTGGAGCAGTAAGCTATAAATTATAGCTTTGATAAACTATCAAAGCACGGCAAGCACTGCTGAAGCTAAACTTAAAGGCAGAAGCAAGAGTACAATCCTCACTCCTTCTTGTGACCAAGCTCAGGACTCTGAGTTCCTGTTGAGTTGGTTTCAGCTCTACTAATCCTAGGCTCACACAACGCAAGGCGAACTCAAAGACAAGCATCCGCCCCCTCAGCAAACCGTTAAAGACTACGATGAGATGGACAGATACCCGCCCCCTCAGCAAACCGTTATAACTACGATGCGATGGACAGGTATCCATCCCCTCAGCAAACCATTACAGACTATGATGAGATGGACAGACACCTGCCCCCCTCAGCTAACCGTTACAACTATGATAGAATGGACAGGTACCCGCCCCCTCAGCAAACAATTACAACTATGATGAGATGGACAGGTACCCGCCCCCTCAGCAAACCGTTACAACAATGATGAGATGGACAGGTACCCATCCCCTCAGCAAACCGTTACAACTATGATGAGATGGACAGGTACCCATCCCCTCAGCAAAGCGTTACAACTATGATGGGATGGACAGTACCCACCCCCTCAGCAAACCATTACAACTATGATGAGATGGACAGGTACCCGCCCCCTCAGCAAACCATTACAACTATGATGAGATGGACAGGTACCCATCCCCTCAGCAAACCGTTAAAACTATGATGGGATGGACAGGTACCCATCCCCTCAGCAAACTGTTACAGACTAAGATGAGATGGACAGGTACCCGCCCCCTCAGCAAACCATTACAACTATGATGAGATGGACAGGTACCGCCCCCTCAGCAAACCGTTACAACAATGATGAGATGGACAGGTACCCATCCCCTCAGCAAACCATTACAACTATGATGAGATGGACAGGTATCCATCCCCTCAGCAAACCATTACAACTATGATGAGGTCCCTAAAAAGGCAGAACAAGCATTTACAGACATTCACAGCAATGGGTGAGCAATATTCTGATGTGAGTAAGAATCATTCAAATGGGTTTACATATCCATTTTCTAGTTCTCAATTATTCATTTTTTTTTTCCAAAAATAAGGTTCTGGACCCAGCCTCTTTTTCCCTCTTCTTCCCTACTCGGCCACTTGTTTTTCACTTGCTGATTAAATCCTCCTTCCCCAGATACGTGTCCCTGACATGGCTTCTTGGCTGTCCAGAAGCCACACAGATGATCTCCTATCTGTCCCATCTCCTGGTACCCCTGACCTACAAAAGTCAGTACCTGTGACTTTGATTTTAGATATTTACCGCCCCCACCCTTACACCTGGTCTCCAGACATCCTCTTTCTGACTAACTATACCCAGTCTCCTGGAACAAATGCTATTGCTTGCACAGTTCCATTTCTAGAATGCTGATCATTCATACATTGCTGGGTTGCTCTGGAGCTAGTATGTATTCAAATGTTAATTGCTCATCCCCCAAGATCCAGATTGCCCTACAAGCAAATTCTCATATATCCAAAATGGCCCGTTGTGTGAACCTTGCCTCCCAAATTATCCCGATTGGCCAATAAAGTTGCCTACAGCCTGGGATGAGCAGAAGAGTGATAGGCAGAGCTAAGGTTCACATGCTTTGGGGTCATTCATGGAAGGACTATGCACAAGGAAGAGAGGAAGGAGGAAGAAAGACGCAGGTTGCCATGGGGTAACCAGGAGCACATGACCAAGAGCAGCTGGCTCTGAGGACTGGCCTAATGGAGCAGAAGCAGCCCAAGTGAAGCATGTGTAAGTATTTATGGGGAATTTGGCTGGGGAGCAGACAAGATAGCTTAGAAGGTTAATATCCACCCAGCTCCAAAGTTTTAAGGTGTATAATAAATATAACAGGTCTTTGTGTCTTTTATTTATAAAATAGCAGGTTAAGAAATAACTGCCACTGTATTAATAACCAGTATTAATTAATATTAATAGAATAATTAATTCCTTTTCCATGTACCTTAATAATTATACAGACCAATATTAATTCCACAATAATACATAGCATAAAATTGTCCAGGCATAGCAGTGTATGCCTCTAATCCCAGAACTTGGGAAGCTGAGGCAGAAGAATACAGAGTTTGAGACCCTAACTCAAAATAAATAAATAAATAAATAAAATAAAGAAAGAAAGAAAGAAAAAGGAAAAGGAGAAAGCAAAAGGGAAAGAAAGAAAAATGGAACAACAGCATAACCCTGAATTTTTTGTATTGCCTTATTTCCAACAACCTTGCAGCACCCACTTGTCAGTTCTAAGACCATCAATTGAGTCATTAAGGTTTTTCACCTACAGGCCACACCACCTAGATATCATATATTGAGTTGAAGAAGTTTCTTTTTACCCCTAGATTGTTCACAGTTTCCCCTTAGATTTACCATCTCAATCCATGCCAATGCCAGCCTTTTAGTAACTTGGGTTAAACAGATTGATGTCTCTCTTGCTCTTTATACCTAGCCAACTCATTAGCAAATCCAGGCATTTCCTCAATTAAGATTCTTTCTTCCCATACGACCCTGGCTTGAATCAAGTTGATATAAAATTAGCCAGCATAGCCATAAAGAGACTTTCCCCTCTTCAGTTAAGAACTAAATAGATATGTATCCTCAGAATCATAAAAAATTAAAATATGTATACTCAGAATCATAAAAATAGAATTTTGAAGTTTAGCATGAATCCTAGTCCCAAAATTAAAATTAGCCACATTTGTCAATATAAGTAACTTCCCCATGCATTATTCAAGCCTTCCTACTAGGGACTGACAGTAGAAGAGAGAATCTCTTTCAACACATTTGCAGGAGCTAACTAAGTAGGCAAGAGATGCCAATTTATATCTGTTTCCAAAAAGACTGAAACGACTAAAGCTGATAGGAAAGCCACCTATGGTTCCTCTCCAAGTCCCCTGAGATCCCGTCCCAAAACAACAGCCTCGTCATGCACGTCCTAGGCAGGGAGAAACGATGGCTTGACACAAAAACAAATGGTTCAAAAATGTTGACTTTCAACAGAGAAACGTTCAAAGTTCCTGAACAGTGTGAGGCGCCTGACCGACTGCTATGACCTCTGTCTCGAGAGAAGCATCTCGTGACCAGGCTCAAGCTGCTTGTGCGACAAGTCCTTTTCTTCCACACAAAACTTGTTCTGCATGAGCTTTATGAAGACTACCTCAGTCTTTCCAAAAAAAAAGAAGAAGGGGTGTGTGTGTGTGTGTGTGTGTGTGTGTGTGTGTGTGTGTGTGTGTGTGTGTGTGATCACATGGTACCACCACCATCCCCATCCAACGTAGTAATTACTATTGTTCTCCAAGAAAGCAGCTGTCAAATAAAGCCCATTAGAGTTTGAAGGTAAAAGTCACGGTCACCCAGAGATCACCCACGAGATAGAGATCCCGTGAGCCAAATCCTACGCCTCCGTCTGCGATTGTTCTGGTGAGAGAGGAAGAAGAAACGAGAGGAACTATGACACCACAGTGAACATGGCCATCGAAATCTGAAAGCACGGGCTTAGGGCTGTACTTTACAACTCAAAACCACCCAAAGCAATGGCGTTACAGGAAATATGCTGCCTCCAGGGTCAACTTGGTACATCTTAACCCCTTACAGCTGAAGTTCCAAACTTAAGAAGCTACTGCCAAACTGTACCTTTTGGCTAATAAGATTTTTTTTAAGCAAAAATAAAACAAGAGTAAATTAATAAAAAAAAAAAGAGAGAGAAAAATAAAATAAAGCAAAAATAATTTCTTAAAAAATTTTTCATCATTTCTGGGTCTTTGGCAAAGATCAGGTGTAGCATTTGTTCTTATCACTTTAATATTTGATACACTCTCTGTCAGAGAGCGCCCTGACATGAACCCACTGTCATAAGCAATTACTGTGCACTACCAGCTCCTGTGTCTCCTCAGGGCATGACCCCAGTCTGCACTGAAAGGAAGGAAATGCTGGTAGGCAATTTAGAGGCTGTAAAGCCCAGTGGTTCACTCCCATTACCCGCACCACAGCACCCTTGGCATTTGCGTCCAAATGCTAACAGCTCACATCACATTGCTTTTCAGAAACTAGGAAGCCTGGCTATCTCAATCCAGTTGACACCATTCTTGACACAGGAAGTACTGACACCATGGTAATCCTGAACAGGTCACCGGGGCCTTAACTCATAGCCTGTTACCCACTCAGAGTGCCGCACAGTCTTTCTTACCTGTTCCCACTCCCAACAATCTTAGCCATGGCACCCAGGAGCACCCTAAAAGCCAGGTGCCTCTGCCATAACGTCTCCAAGAGCAAGCCACTTAGCAAATGAGATTGTTGGGGATCCCCCCAAAAAGCCAGAAGGCAAAACTAACCTCAGTGTCTTAGCCTGTTACTCAGGAGAGCTGTTTTCCACACCCACCCACATGTTCTCCAAAGAACTCTAATGACCCACGCTTGTCCCAGCGCAGGCTGGCTGCCACACAACCAGAGTACTCTAGTGATAGAAAGAATGCAGCCATATCTACAGTGGCCTGTTCCTCAAGACAGGACTAGAGAAAAGTCCCTGGAGTATTCAGTCAGATAACGCTGTCTCCCTTTTCCCTCAGGTCTAATATGTTCCGAATTACTTGCTCTGGTTTCATTTCTCTTGTTCTTGAACCTAAATCTTCAGGTCTCCAGTCTCTCGGAGGCTGCACAAATGTTAGTGAACATCAGAAAGCCACCGGCTCCACCTGAAGTGCTGAGAACCCATCTTCTGAACAGAGCCAGCGCATTTGCGTATGTATGCACAGACCACCATCTCATGCATGTCTGTGTGTCTGTCTGTCTGTCTTACTGAGGATTGAACTCAGGGCATCACACATGCTAAACAAGCTCTCTAACACTGAGCTGTGTCCCCATTCCCCCTCCTTAGAATGCTTCAAATTACAAAGACCACATGTCCCCCCAATGTAATGGTCCTCAGGTATTCATACTTGGTGTAAATTCACTGGCTCCAGAGAATGGCTTATTTTTGGGGGGGCAGGGTAGCTATCCTTCAGGGTGGGGCCTTTGTAGACTGGGTGCCCAGGTACTGAGCAGATGGAATGAGTCTCTACATCCTGGCTGAAAACTGTCAGCTGCTGCCAAAGCCATCTGAACCACAGCAGCAGTGCTGTGCCAGAGGGGTGCAGGCTTGAAGTAATCACGGTGTAATCATACGATAATTACACCGGCAATCAGTGGGTCCTTTAAAAAGTTCAACAGTCATTAAGCATAACATAGAACAGGGATGATTTTGTAGTAGTGGGAGCCCAGGTAGGCCACAGTAAAGGCCTGATTTCCCCGGTTAGAAAATGGTCAAAGCTCAACAGAAAATTGGGAGCTGGTTCTAAGATATGAAGGACCAAATAATAAGCAAGACTAAAGAGAAGCAGGCCTTCACCTCCATCCCAGTATAAAACATGCAGGAAACAAGGACTGTGTGATGGCCGCGTAGCCTCCATTGTCTCTGAGCCCCCTAGTGAGAAGAAAAGGAGGAAGGCTAGGCATGTGAGGCTGGAAGTGACAACAGCTGCCTCATGAAGGCTAACAGTGTAAGTGGCATCGCTCTGCTCAGTCAGAAGGATGAACACACCAGTCGGCTCATTATCCATTACCCAAGATGCCTGGGGTCAGAAGTGTCCAAATTCCAGATGTTTTGGTTTCCTGTTTGTTTTACTTTTAAATATTTGTATGTGTTGGGACCTAGGATAAAACACAAAATTTGAGCTGGAGGGTTAAGAGCACTGGCTCCTCTTCCAGAGGTCCTGAGTCCAATTCCCAGCAAGCACCACATAGTGGCTCATAACTATCTATAATGGGATCTGATGCCCTCTTCTGGTGTGCAGGTGTACATGCAGATAGATCATTCATATACATAAAATAAATAATTTTTAAAAAACGAACTTTAAAAAAAACACAAAATTCCTTTGTTTCATATACATTTTTTAAAAATAGCTTGCAGGTAACTTACTGCTTCCAGTGCCCCTGCCTTTGACTGTAGCCCATCACATGAGCTCAGGTGTAAAATTTTTCACTCGAGGCATCATGTCAATTCTCAGAACTTTCAGATGTGGGAGTATCTGGGATTGCGAATGTTAAGATGCTCAGCATGGAGCTCTTTATAACTCACAAACCCTCCAACTTGAGCCTCTGAGCATGTCCTCCGTGAACCTCCACCTTGGCCATAACCACGTCTGAGTCAGGTACCCACCTCACTATGCGCAGTGTCAGCCTAGTGTGGAAGGTTCTGGTAGCCACGCTACACTTTCTTACAGCTGTTACCCTAATATTGCTTTTCAGGGAGTGGTTCTCAAGTGAAGACTTCATTTCCCAGCAGGCTTGTTGAACCATAGACTACTGGGTACCCCTGAGTCCCAAATTTGTCAATTCTGAGTAGGACCCATTCGCACTCCTGACATGTTTTGAAGTAAAGTTCTACTGCCCCAGCCCACACCAGAACCAGACTTTCAGAAGACATACCCTACTCCTTTCAGTTCGCTTTTGAGCTTCCCTTTGTGGGGCCCTCAACCTGAATGGAGTCGTAGACTCTTGGAACCTGAAGAAGTCTGATAAAACCTCTCTGTGCTGGCCATAACCAACAAAACACAGCTGTAGAGGGGGAACCCGAAAGCCATGCATGAATGTATGCAAGAGGCTTTTGGGTAGAGAGAGCCTGTCTAAGAGTATCCCGGAAATTAGAAGACACAACAAGAGGACAAAGGCAACCAATTATGGGCCCTGAACCTTGTGTGTGTTTCCTGTAACCCTCATGTGCTTCCAGCGGCTTTTAAGAATCTGAAATTCTTCTGATAAGATGGCAACGCCAGAAGCCTGCCCTGGCAAATCTCTGTTTTGTTGGGAGATGTTGTGTAACTATCTCCTTGAAACGGAAACATTCCCTCCAGAGAAAGAGCAAAGGTTCTTCAGAGAGAGCCAAAGAAACTCACAAGTCTCAGAAAACTCTGAAACTTACAGGATTCACAATTCCCCACTTCAAGGTTCTAGAGCTGTGAGCAACTGCTGGGCAAAGGAGACTCCCCAGTGGAGCCACCTACAAGTTGTGCTCCAGGGGTGCAAATTTAGGAGGTCCACACCTATAGAGGGATGGGCTTTTTAGGGATGCACAGTGGGACGCAGCCACCTTTGCCTCACTTGTGCTCCTGTAAGTAACCCCAATAAACTCACAGGTTCAGAAGTGTCACTTGGGTGGAACAATTTCTTTGGTCTGTCATTGGTGCCTTATTTGGGGTGAGCAGACTATTGCTCTTGTCTCCCCAGTAAGAGTCCCACAACAGAAGAGCCTTGTCTCTGGTCAGTACCAACTCCCTTCTACTGGTGACCTGAACCCTCAGCTCAATACAGGAAGCCTTGCCTATATGTATTCCCACATGCGTGACGTCCTCTCCTTTTCATCCTTCTCCAGGAAACCAGGGCTGGGGACCTTCAGATAAAAGCGAATGCATCCTGGATCAAGCTGCCTGGGGTCTGTACACCTCCATGCCAAGGCTTGTCAGATTCTGTGAAACTGTAGTTCCTTTTTGCTTAGACACATTAGACTCAAGATTCCTCAGTATTTGGCTCCTCAAGTAGGGATGTCTTACCTCTGAATGGCATCCACTACCTCTAGTTCAAATATCTCAACCAACTCATCAGCTAAAATGGGTAGAAATTGTTTGGGAATTTAAGGCAATATACTTGAATGGATTCCCCAGGCTAGCCTCTGCGTTCACTGTAATTACAGACACACCCTACCACGGGGCCAGGGCCATCTCAGGAATGCCACCTCCTTGCATCCATTTCATTCTTACAATGATTTAGCTGCTGACTGCTTACCATAGTCCAGTGACAATTTAAACAGTACATGGGAAAACATCTTAAATAATATCTTACAGAAATGTCATTCGGATACACACTAAGCCAGAAACAGGATGATTGGTTATGAAGAAGACCAGAGAGATTTGCAGAGGTAGGAGGGGCACTCAAAGAAGTAGAACACTGTTCTGCCCCCCCCCAAAGACCTGGTTTCATAGAGCTTTGGGGTGTGCCCACACTGGTCCATCACATTCTCATGCTGATCAATTATACCTGAAAACCTCAATAAAAATGGGGAAATGTCCAAAAGAAGCCATTCACACAGAAAGCTATGTAATCAACCCCAAGCCCACTGAAGGAGGGCGGCCAATGAATGAGTACATAATGTTTCTGGAGGTCACGTGACAGGAGGCTAGTGAAGCCTTCAAAGATTGTATCTCTCGCTTGAAAACTTACAAGAAGTCTAAAAGATTACCAAGTGAAGGCCCAGCACAGCCCATTGCATCAGTTACTTTCCTTTTCCATTTCCATGTGTGTGTAGTGTGTGTGTTGTATGGGTGCATACAGAAGCCTTAGGTTGACATCAGGACTGGCTCCAGTTTGCTTTTCCACCTTATTCACTGATGCTCTCTCAATCAAATGGAGAGCACACCAAGATGGCTACTCTTGCTAGCCAGCTTGCTCTAGGGATCCTGTGTCTGCCTCCTAACCTGGAATATAGATACATTTATTCCATACCTTTGCATAGCACTTCTTCTGGCAGTCCTCTTTCCCCACCAGCATACTCAACTCCGGTGTCTGACCCAAGTGTCTTAAAAGATGCTTGAAAACAATTTTACGGTGTTCTCCAAGGGCAAAATTTGACATCCAGCAACATCTGGATATCCTACATGGCCCTAAGGTACAGGAAGCCTGAAAGATTATGAGTCTGATTTTTGTCATTACTGACCCAGCTGAAAGCTATAAGTCTCCATGTCCCTCAGAAGACAGGAAACCCGAGGCTCAGAGCCCCCTCTCTCTTCAGCCCAACGCCATGCAGCTTTACAACCCTTCTGTCAAAGGGCTCAGCATCGCCAAAGACCATCATGGACATCGATGGATGCTGCAGTGAACCAACGGACACACACTGTGGAACAAACTGCTCACAGGTCCCTCAAAGCTTGTCTACCATGGCATCTTGTGTTTGAGACTACTGGTTTCTGGAAAGAACGTGTAACCTTGTAAGGCAGTGGTTTTCAACCTTCCTCATAGTGACCCCTAACCATAAAATTATTTCAGTGGCCACCTCGTAACTGCAATTTTGATACTTTTATGAATTGTAATGTAAGTATCTGATATGCAGGACATCAGATGTGACCCCTGTGAAAGGGTCGTTCAACTCCTAAGGGGTCGAGACCCACAGTTTGAGAAACACTGCTGTAGATGAATTTGGGAGAATTGTGTCTTATCTTTTTCCAACTTAGTTAAAATGAAGCATTTCAGTGAGCAAATTCCACTTTATAGAGGAAGAAGGTGAAAGGCAGGAGATGAGGGGAGAAGGAAAAGGAAAAAATAGGAGGGAGGGAGGAAGGAAAAGAGGGCAAATGGCCACGTTCTGAGCATAGGTGACAACATCACGTATCCAGTGATGGGAGCTAGCATTTCACAAATAGGGATCCACCTGTCAAAGGCCTGAAGCAGGCAGAAAGTGAGGGTGGTGGCTGAGTGTGGTGAAGGAACAACGGATGTGGTAGGCTGGGCTACGACAGAGGAGCGTGTTAGGTGGCAGACTAAACAGCTAAAAGTCACCTTACAGGAGATGGCAGCCCGAGAATCATGATGGTAAGGCCACAGATGGGTCTGAACTTGTCCCTACCTCTGAAGATCTGTATGACCTTGGGGACTGCACCTACTCTTCCCACCCCATTTTCTCACCTGGGAAACTGACTGTGGTAAGAACTCAAGGAGTGTTTATATAGAAAGTGCTTACAATCCTGCCTGGCAGCCTGCCGCTACATTAACAGTTGGCCACCAAAAGACAGAACTAGTCTGTTTGTGGCACCGCTTTTGTCATCTTGAAACAGCCATTCCGAAAACTGCCAACAATCTGCCTGGCAATGAAAGACTCCTGAATCTGAGATTGGCTTTTCTATATTCAAAGCATTCCTCTATGAATATAAACGCTTCTTTTGGCCAAAAAGCTGTCATGCTGCATGAAGAAATGGTGAGCCTCACTGAAGAAACAACACTGGATTGAACATGTAGCTCTGTGGTAGATGGAGTGCTTGCCTGCTTTAGGCAATGCCCTGGTTCAATACCCAGCACACACAGAAAGGAATATACAAGGTCTAAACTGGTACTTCACACACACACACACACACACACACACACACACACACACACACACACACACTCCTGTGGCATGACTCTACATTATCTAGATTTTTATCAATACATGGCACCAAAGTGGCAGGATGCTCCATTTCTGAGAAGACAGCTCTGTGCTAAAGCTGGATGATGTCAGAGGTTTTGGTACAGGGATGAAGGAAAAGGTGTGACCGGAAATACACACACAGCTGCTGAGATGGTATCTAGGGGAAGGACTTACTTCCAGACCCATCCTTGACTCTCGGCCCTTCAGGCTTGGCCTCAGACATGGTGTTTGCATTGGCATTGTTTTCCATCTCAATCACGAAGTCACTGTCCTCTTCAAACTCGGGGTGGCTGAAGATCCAGTCCAGGGCTCTTTCCAAGTTATGATTCTGAAGAGAGGAAATACACAACACACTCAGCTTGCCGGCTTCATCATGCCCTGAACACTTGTGCCAGATGTCAAGCAGCTAGGGTCAAGAATGCATGGGTCCTAAGCACCTCTGAGTGAGAGGCGTGGACTCTGCCACTCTCCCTGCCATTCCCTACCACTGCAGTCACCAGAAAATGGTTCAGAGCAGCACGTCAGCTCTGCCGTCTCCACTTGTCTTAGCTCAGCCCTGCCGCACACTGGTGCCAAGGATGAAGATGCAAAATGCTCCAGGGAAGGGCAGCATTAACACACAGCCCCTTCTGCAGCCACAGCAATTAATACACCTGCATCTCCTGCAGATGATTCTGTAAGCGGAAGGTGCCAATGTGCACACTGGGTTAGTGCCCCCTTGCCTGAAATGCTGGGAGAATGCCAGAACAGATAAAGGCCTCGGTTAATGGTTGTTTTAATGGAATTCCAAATGGTTCAAATGAAGCCATCGTAAAGTTATTTCCACCTTCCGCTGTTTGTGGCAGCACTGACAAGCTAAAGAATCTGTTTGGATATAGAAACTTCAGTGAAGCAAGCAGGCCTCAAGAAAGTACCCAAGTGAGAAACACTCTGGTTGAAGTAGTTTGAGAATTTTAAAGGGAAATTTTCCACGACCCGGTCAAGGCTCACTATGATCTTAGCAATAGGCCCTGGCAGGCACCTGGTCAAGACAGGAAAAGAGCCTAGGTGTGGAAAGGCTCTCTGAAGGAATTCTGATGTGGCAAGGGAGGGTAGGTTTTAGCAAAAGTACGTTCCTGACTATTAGACAGATACCTCCTAACACACACACATACCCCACTGTTTCATAGTTCCTCCTGACAAGTCGAGATGTTCATAACTACCAGAAAAACCTCCTCTCTGCAGGGGGAACCAGCGGCAGAGAACTCCAAGGACTTCCTATGAGAACTCTCAGGACATATTTCTCCAAGTTCTTGATGCCAACAAAAGCATGACTTCATCTTAAGAACTTTCCTACCACACCAGAACCTTAGCACCTCGTTGCTCTGAAGCCGGCGAACTCCAAGCAGGCCTGTGAGCCCCAGGACTAAGGAACATTCCAGATCTTGGTCATCTTGCCCCAGCTCCATATCCCCCTGTGCCTAAGCTCACCACACTGAGTCCCTCATTTACAAATAAATCCTCACGAGGTGAAATGGGACACAGTCAGACAAAGATGACTTAGAATGGTCAAAAGGCCCTGGGAGGTCTCTGGTGCTGAGGGCCACGCTGAAAGCCACCTCCAAGAAGCCCAGTGTTCCCAAACTCACAGTCACGGGTGCTCACCGTGGCTCGTAGAGCCTGCACTGCCTGATTGCGCTGGAATCCCATTGAGGTGATAATTGATACGATTTCCTCAGGAGGTTGGTTGTCCAATCCAGTAGCACCAAATGCAGAGACCCCAGCTCCTCCATACCCAGGTGTGGTCAGTGGTTCAGCAAAATCTGAGGAAAATTATTGTACTAAAATTTTTCTGGGTTTTGTCTGGAAAACAGATGTTTTAGGAGAAATGTAGAAAATACCTACAAAATCATGTAGTCAAGGGATCCTAGAACTGGTATAAGACTAGACATAAACATCAAATTAACAGAATTGGGAGGTCAGAAAGCCATAGATCAGGTGGTTTCCAAGTAGATTTTTCAGCAGGGAAAGACGGCCTTTTCAACAAACGTTGCTAGGACAACTATCTATCTATACACAAAAACAGACTCCCCTCCTCACACCGCACACAAAATCAAATCAAGATGGATCATTGTCTTAAACACAGGAACTAAAGGTATTAGTTTAATAATTAATTTTAATTTTGAAAATCAAAAGAAAACACAGGACTCAGTCTTTGTGGCATTGGATTAAGCACTAATTTCTCGTATACATCACAAAAAGTATAATTCATTTAAAAAAATTTTAAAGTGTCTATTTAGAAGACGTCATTAAAGAAATAAAGACATGGCAAAACAGAAAAATATCTCTGCAAATCATGTCCCTGAGAAGAAACCTGTATTTAGAATTTAAAAAGAATTCTTAGAATTCAATAATAAAAAGCAAAAAAAGTCATTATATGCTCAGCACCATTATTCATTAGAGAAACTCCCCTGGAAGCCGCAGTGGCATTCCATGGTACACCCAGGAGCAGTGAGAACTCAGAGAAACCAGATCCCTCATTCGGCGTCGGTGAGAGTGTAAAATGGTTCAGCCACTGTGTAAAACTGTTCAACCGTTTTTAAAAAGTTAGGCAGAGAACTACATCAATTCTGCTCAGGAGAAACAAAAGTATGAGTCCACATACATGAAAAGAAAAATGTATGTTTAAACAAAATTTAAAACTGCCAGAAAGTAGAAACCCAGCTGTCTATAATCCTATGATGAAAGGACAAATAAAACCGTGGTGTGGCCATATTACACAGTACATGATAGAAGCACTGTGGGTGCTACAGCACCATAAAACCCCTAAGTACATTATGCTAAGTGATAGAAACCAAACCTGACACAAAAGGCCTCTTGTTGTACAATTCCATTTGTATGAACTGACAAAAACAGGCAAGTTCTTAGGAATTCTAGGATATGCAGAAAGTAGTGAGCAGTAGGCACTGGAGAGGCCCAGAGCATGGGGAGACAGGTCCTGTCCATAGCATTTCTTCTGGGTGTACAGAATATTCTGGAGTTAGATATTTCGCCTAATTGTGACGTGACTAAAGTCCGCGTGAATGCGCACTTCAGACAGGTGAATATGTGAACGGCATCTTCAGAAAGTAGATAAAGAAGCAGCTAAGGAAAAGGCTTGAAATAGACACCGCATCTTTCTAATGACCTTTCGGTCAACAACCTGCATACGCCTTAAAGGAAGAAATTATCCCAAGAAAACTGCTGCCTAACAGAAGACTTAACACATGACTTTGCCCAAACCGCGGCACATCACCATCTGAAAAGTCATCTTCAGGGACACAGCACTGGGGACACATCGTCAGGGGCACAGCGCCAGAGCACTCCACATGAGCACTTACCGGGTTCCTCCATGTGCACAATAATCCAGTTGAAGGCCACCTCAGCCCCAGCGTTCCCGGTGAAGTACACGGCCTTCCGGCAGGCCTCCAAGGGAAAGCCCATCTCAGCCAGCTGCATGACCGAGGACTCGTCGATGTCTGAGGCTGCAGAGCACAGCAAGACATCCCACCGTGAGAAACAGAACTTTCCACTTCCCACTTTTATTACTCTTCAACTCCCTTATCGGCAGGCTGCCTAAAGACAGGTCCATTGTGTTGGGTCCTCGTTTGACTTCTTCTTATGCCATCTAACTATTGAGCTACTCATAAGAAGAAACAGTATTAATACTTCAACCTACATAAGGTGACTGAGGCATATAGAGTAGGAAGTAAATTGCCCATGCCACACAGGTCCTGAGAAGCAAAGCCAAGGGTCCCAGACAGGGCTGCTAGCTCTCAAGCCTACACTCACCTTTCTGAGCCAGGAAGGCCATCTAAAAGCATCACATCACTGGTCTACATTTGATACCTACTCAACTTACAAGTCCTCCCACCCAGGAATGACTGTCTATATCCATCACAGAAGAATACTTCTTTGCTGTACTGCCATATACAAATATGTCACACTAGGGGGCTGGACAGATGGTCCAGCAGTTAAGAGCACTCACTGCTCTTCCAGGGATATGTTCCCAGCATACCCAAGGTGGCTCACAATACCTTATAACTCTAGTTCCAGGGAACCTGTCACCTTCTTCTGACTTCTGTGGACATCAGTTATTTTATTCACCTCGCATACAGACATACATGCAGGCAAGACACTCATATGTACAAAATTAAAACAAGCAAGTCTTTACAACACGCCACACTAGCAACAAATATAAGACACCAGAAACATTTTTAAAGATACCTACGGTCTATCAACTGGTTCATCAAGCGATCTGGAAATGAAGGGACAGGTCACAAATGAGAGCTAGCCATGGATAACGATTTTTAAAAAAATAAAAGAAACTGTTAGTAGTCCAGGATATTCCCAGACCCTCTCAATCCTGGTTAGGCCACACCCACACACACCACCTGCAAAACATAGTTCATTACAATAAAGAGAGGAAACAGCAGGCTTTGGGCACCTAGATGCAAATAAAACCAGGAAGTTCTCACATCACAGTGAGCTAGATAATTCTGATCCCTGGGTTTACTTCTAAGAACACTGTCTGATGCAAATCAAGGGTCCTAGCCTGAGCATTCTTGACAGGAGCAAGTACGAAAATCATCCTGGCCTTCTCTGATGCTCACTGTGGCCTGTAAGCCCTTCAGGAGCCGCCTGCCAACAGGACCCACACTGATGACTCGTAGTGTACGTGTCCTAAGGGTACAGTCACAGCCATACTTCATGCTTATGTGTCTAGGTCAACGACCTCCCAAGGAGCAGATCAGTGGTGGACACGGTGACCGCTCCTGGTGGAGGGTAGAGGGTGTTGTCCTTCCAGCAGGACAACAGTTCCTCTTGTTGTGGGGACACCCAGCCATAAAGTCATTTTTGTTGCTACTTCATAACTATAATTTTGCTGTTGTTACGAAGCGTAACGTAAATATTTGATATGCAGGATGTCTGGTGTTCAGCCCTGTGGAAGGGCCACTCGGCCCCCAAAGGGTTCGCGACCCACAGGTTGAAAACCGCTGCAGCAGGAGATGCTACCTTTTGAGTCATCAGGAATGACTATGGGGGGACTGATGTCTGGAAGTTCCTCTTCTCCTGGCTGTAAGCCCCTGGCTCTGAGGTGGCTGATGTCTAGCAGGTCTGGCATATCAATAGAAACATCTGCAAAACAAAAGATTATATTCACTGGACTCGCCAGAGGCCACAATCAGATCGTTATAAATCTGCTTGCGTTCACTGCATGCATTTACCTAGGCGGCTAAGGGACGCTCAGCGCAGCAGATTTGTCAAGGCACATGAGGGGTTAATGGAGGGCACAGGGGAAGGGCAGCAGCAGGTTGGGTAAGGCAGAGGTCAGAGGTCACCACCGGACTAGCAGCCCAGGCTATGGGTGGCCCAGGCGCATTCCGTTTGGTGCTTTTAAAACATGGACAAGATTTATTTTTAAAACTTGGACTTCTGGGTTTCGAATACCACAAAGCTGAAGCGCATTCTCCTGTGTTAAGTGTCTGAGCTTCTCTTTAGCTTCTGTTCTGGACAATGGTGGCCCCTGTGGCCATTTTACACTGGCCCCACTGCTGTACTGCCCCAAACATGAACATCATGCTTATGGGAGAGGACATCTTTCTAACCTATGCTATTAAGCACAGTGGAGCCCGCCATGAGGGTGGGCTGTGATTCCACTCTCCTTTACCCAGCAGCTCTTCTGTCCCAGGCCCTGCTTCCCTGTCCTTGATGACATCTGAGTTTGAAAACCCCTAGCTTAGACTTTTTCACAAATCATCACAGGTACGATGATGATCCTAAATTATAAATCTCAATAATATATAAAGTTCAAAAGAACTTAACTGAATCCTAAGTGTCTACCCTTGGGTGCTCTGGGAGAAAAATAAGACCCTCTTGGCTCAGTTGCTACTGCATCCGACTACTCAAATGCAAGACTTATAAGCCTAGTAGCACCTACACAAATAGGAATAGAAGTGAGTCCAACTATGACATGGAAATAACTGCCTCCAAATGACATCAGATATGTAAATCCTATTTAAGACAACAAGGCAGACTGGCATGGTAGCACATGCCTGTAAACACAGAACTTGAGAAGCAGAAGCAAGATCAGATGTAAAAGGCTAGCCTCATCTACACAATGAGTAAAAGGCTAGCCTCATCTACACAATGAGTAAAAGGCTAGCCTCATCTACACAATGAGTAAAAGGCTAGCCTCATCTACACAATGAGTTCATAGCCATCCTGAGCTACGTAAGATCCTGTTTCAAAAAACAAACTAGGCAAATATATATAAATGAAACCATAATGCAAGAACAAAAGCTAAGGTTTACAAGTTAAATTTTAAGGACCAGTAAAACTAAACACAAGGTCAGATTCACAAGACTGGCACAGCTGCTCCTCAAGAGAAACATCCAGGCCCTACCTTGAGACTCCTTTAAACTCAGTCAATAAAATCCAACTTCAGTTTTGTTCCTTCACAAAAATTCAAAAGGACAAAAAAAGGAAAAGAAAGAAAAAAAAAAAAAAAAAGGAAAAGAAAGAAAACTGTCCAAAGCCTGCATCAAGTACCTCATCCCTCCCAGAAGCCAGTAAGAACAGAGCAGTCAGCACCCTGTCCTCGAACCCCCTCTGCTCCTTAAACTCTTCCAGCAAGAAAACCAAAGGTGTCCTGGGCATCGGGGACAGCCCAGCACAAAGGAAGAGCAAACTTGGCACTGTATCCCCATCAGCCCCAAGTGTCCTAGGAAATCACCCTGCCTGGTTTTCCTTCTTTCTCCCTGTCCCCTTCCACCAGTGTTTAGATGACTCTGAAGACTTCCACTGCTTCGTCGCATTAAGTGCTCAAACACAAATCTGTAAGAGAATGGCGTACAGTTTGAGGTCCTTGCTACAGAAGCTATACGGGGTAAATTATACATCCTTTCACAAGCCTGGACACCACTCAAGACCGATCAGATGTAACCCTGGTAGTGGAGGGAATGGCTTTTATGCCTTGTCTGAAAAATAAGCTTTCCACAACGGCCTTGTGTATTGGAGAGCAGAAAGCCCCGTGAAGCCCAAGCCACACCCTTCTTTGAACTGTCCAGAGCAAATGTTTCCATGTGACTGCGAGGACAATTTGTGTGACTTTAACGACTGCCATGAACAAACATACAGCACCTGTATGCTAAGGTGCTAAGGTTGCTAAGAGGAGTTTGTACCTCCAGATGCCAATTAGCATCTGCGTTTTCCAAAGATCTCGGCTGATGAGAATGTATGCGCAGCATCATCTGGGACGTGCTGTGCTGAGGATGGTACCTTCCCTCTTAGAACCTGGTCCTTGCACAGCTCAGGAGTGAAGAGGTGGTTAGCGTGGGGCACGGCTTATTGTCAGTGTTTGGGATGGACGTGATGGGGGCGGACGTTCCCACAGCCTCTTTCGCATGTCACGTCTTGTTAAGTGGGGTCACTCTAGGGTTGAAGCAGAAGCATGCAAAGGGTACCTACCAAATTTTCTGGGGACCCAGTCAAGACCAAAAGTGAACTTCTTTATCTGCACTACCAAGTATTCAGGGAATGAGGCAAAGCGAGATGTTCTGGGAAACACAAGGGGAGGAGATCCATCAAACAAGGCGGAAAGAAAGGCGGATGCAGTCCATGGCTCTCAGGCAGCTTTGTCTGGGGAGCCTGGCAATACCAGTGGCTGCGCTGCAAGGAGGAACTGGCCAACAGTCAAGTAAACAGCTACCCGCACACTCACTCCATCCTCCTGGCGTCCCCACAAAAGAAACGGCTGTCTCTAGGACACGGTGAGCAGGGGGTACAGCTGTTTCGCAGTGGCTGCCTTGCTGCAACACTCTGAAAAGTGCTTTTTGACCCATTTGGCTTCCCAGCGTTCTTGCAGGGATTCCACGCATGGATCTGTGGGTGCTCTCAGTGAAGCATGGGCCGTGTCGGTAACATTCCCCACGTGGTCCAGAGATACCTCACTTCACTCCTATTAGGAATCACTGCCTCACAGCACTGTGCTGGGGCCAGGAAGGCTAACCGGAACCTAGGCTGAGACTGACCAGTACAGAGCCTCTTTACATACCTGGATCCCTGGGAGCCTATGTCCTACAGCTAGCTCTGTTGCTGGGTAATTACCTAAGCTATCTAAATCTAAGCCTTACTGTTGAAAAGATTTTAGCTTATGTATATGAGTGTTTGCCTGCATGTGTGTATATGCACCACGTTTGTGCCTGGTGTCTGCAGAGGCAAAAAAAAAGGGGGTCATATCCCCTGGAACTGGAGGTGAGGTGGTTATGAGGCACCATATGAAGCCTGGGAACTGGACCCTAGTCCTCTGAAGAGTAGCCAAGTGTTCCTAACCACTGAGTCCAGCCCCTGAACATCACATTTTTAAATTAGCAGTTAATGGTGAGCTCACTTCACAGTGTTCTGGGCTCGGGTTTATCACTTTTATGCAGAGACTGACCATCCAATTTGTATATCACATTCATGCCTTTCAGTGCCGGAATCCAGCTCAAATCAGTCACCAGTCATCAGCTTTCCAGCGACTGGTCTATTTGGCTGTCTATGTAAACAGCAATGAGCCACATCATTTCTCAGCCTTTTGGCTAAAGTCAAGGGTAGAAAACGAGCTATAGATGGTACACTAGGTCCCTTTTAAAATAAAAGGTTCTAAGCCTTCCACCTCCTCCAAAGCCCACTTTTTGTATTAGAGCCATGGCCTTCTGTTTGGTACACATCTTTCCCAGAATGCTCAGAGCATATGTGGATGTATTGCTGCCCTCTAGTGCAGAATAGGAGACACAGCACAGGGCTGACCGTGGGCAAAAAGTAGGAAGGTGCAGCTTTAAGTCTTCAATAGGATGCTTAATCAGTCCAGACCTAGGTGAATCATTGGCCCTTCTGAGGCTTTTTTTACACCTGGAAATGAACTTACTCCTGAATCCGCTGCCAGGGTTGTGCAGTGCTCATACTAGTGAAAACCTCTTGACACACTAGACAGTATTGTACTAAGGACCTGGGGTGAATTCTGCCAGCCCTAAGGTCCTGGACACTGAACTAGTCTGTCACTGGCCTGTATTTCGGCCCAGACAAGTTACATAGTCTGCTGTGTTTCAAGGTCTCCCTCACAAGGACAGTAGATGGGAACAGGTCACTGTGCAAGGCAGCTGTGACAGAGTCTGGCCCAGCTCCCTGAAGAAACTTGGTCCCTCCAGTTAGGCTCTCCAGTTGTCCAGGAAGCCTCAATAAATATCATTCTCACTTAAACAAGGCCAAGACCTCCAGTTTACCAAAACCCAACAAAATTCACCTGCTGTTATGACATTTTCAACTAATGAAAAAAAAAAGTTATCTTTTAACTGGGGTGGGGAGAGAGAGAGAGAGAGTGTCTGTGTGTGTGTGTGTGTGTGTGTACATGTGGGGGCAGGGCAGACCTGTTGGTGTATGTGTAGGCCAAAGGTCAACATTGGTGCCTGCCTCTCTCACTGTCCCCCTTATTTTTATGAGACAGTCTCTATTGGACCTGGCGACTGGGTGAGACTGGCTGGCCTGTACGACCCTGCAATCTGCCTGTGCCAACTTCCCCAGCACTGCGCTTACAGGCATGCACCACCATGCTCTGCTTTTTGCACCAGTGCCACAAGATCAAAGGTAAGCAGGCTCTCATTCTCAAACAGACTTTTACTGAATGACCATGTCCCCTGCCCCAGACCTTCTCTTCTCACATGAATATAAAATCTGGGGGAAATTACCATTAAATCAATGATATGCAAATGGTGACTTAGGTGTCATGACTCTATGCTAAATAGCTGTGTGAAAATCTGGCTGTGAAAATGGGGTCCCGGCAATGGATCAGTTTGAGACTGGGACAGAGGACGGAGGGACAATTTAAAAGGTGACTTCTGTTATGGGTAACTACCAACATAAGAGTGCAAGGCAGCAGTGTAGATGGTTCCCACATTTCAAAGACAAGTGTCTTCAAAAGCCAGGTCTTAAAGGCAACCATGCTTACAGTAACTGCTCCACATGTCTCTCAGATTCATCTCAAGAGCACTAAGAATTTGCACTCATTAACAGCAGGTTCGAGAACATCAAGTTAACAGTTAAATCTAACAAAGCCTTAAACTGTGCTTTGCAAAAGAATAATGAATAAATACAAACAAATTGATTTTGTACACTTTTATTCCCAAACTGAATCTATATAATTTTTCTTAGAGACCTGTACATTTTTAATAAAGGCTATCAGAATACAAGTCCAAAAAATCAGCATGGACACGTAATTTACCTTTTTAAAAAGTAGTGTGGGAATTAAATTAGTCAGGCAATAGAAGTTCTCAGAATAGGTCTTGGCACCACTATTGGCTTAGCAGCTATCTGATGTCTATTAGCATCCACTAACTACAGTTAACACTAGCCTGCTATGAAGACATTTTATTTAAAGAAAATGAAAGCTGAAATAACTAAAACAGTCTACTCCATAGTGGTGTTGAAAACCTGCTAAGCTGAAAGGAGTATTAGTCCCTTTCTACTAAATGTGCCAAAATATGATTAGTCAACTACACGCAGAACATACACACACACACACACACACACACACACACACACACACACACGTACACACTCACAAAGACAGTAACAACACCATTCATCCTAAAACTACTGACAGGTACCATACAAAGCATTTACTCTACTCAGCTCCCTTTGACTTCAGTTCTATAAATAAAATCCTTCTGTTATCCCTGCCTTACAGATAGGAAACAGGGTACTGGGAGAAGAGTAAATCAGCCAAGGTCACATTCCAGCTGACCTAGAGTCTGCTCTGGACCCACACTACGCTCCTCTCTCCCAGATGACAAAGTGCAAGTGGAAATCTCTCCACGGCCACATTGGACAGGAGCTGGCTCTTGAGCAGCTCTCCTCCTAGAACAAGCAATACTTATTTGCTGGGTGAGTGAAGGTTCTAAACAATAATAGGCCTCCTAGACACAAGTCGATCAGGGTCATTCAAAGCAGTGGTTCTCAACCCTCCCAAAGCTGTGGCCCTTTAATATAGTCCCTCCTGCTGTGATGACAAACACCTCCCCCCCACCAACCAAAAGTTTATTTCATTGCTACTTCCTAACTCTGACTTGGCTGCCATTTTGAATAGAAATATAAATATCCGATATGCAGTATATCTGATATGCGACCCTGTAAAAGGGCCGTTTTCCCCCCCCCAAAAGGCATGACTCACAGGCTGAGAAGCACTGATTTAAAGAACCATTATGTCTGGTTCATCCCCAGCTATAGGCCCACTGAGATCAACCCACTCTTTGTTTTTAATAGAGATACGCTACATGGTCCATGCTGCTCCTGAACTTCCTCTGTTGTCTAGGCTGGCCATGAGCTCACCATCCTCCTGTCTCAGCTTTCCAAGTTCTGGGATCGCAGGTATGTACTACCCCGTCTGACAACCAAGGACACATACCTTTTGCCTTTTTCTGGATTTGGGGAGTTGTAGGTCTGACAAAAGGAAGGTTCTAGACCTCATATTAGCAAAATGTCGGTAGACTCACAGTCTACATTAATAAAAAAATAAATTAAAAATAAAGAATTTTCAGAAGTTCCCTAGCTGGCTTTGCCAAATGCCACAGCTAGCATCTGAGACACTATAAATTATAATAAGGACCACTAACTATGGCTACAAATGGCCATGATGGGGAGCACGGATAAACCTGGGTGTACATGTGCCATCTCTGAGCGCGCTCAGACCAGCTTCATCTCCCAAGCAAGCCACGTACTGGACAAGTGCTTCTCCTTTTACTGCCCCATCTGTAAAGTGGGAGACCAATGGAACCTACCCTGCACTACTAAGAGCTTACGAAGTGTGGTAACTGGTGGGTGGGAGTTTGGGCTGCAGCAAGACCCTGTCTCAAAACACAATAAAAATAATGATAAAACAAAACAGCTGATGGCAAGTTCATCACAAGCTCCTAGAGGTGTTTTAGCAATTCTGGCCTTTCTCTTCTTTCCCACAAGGTCTGTTTGTTAAAATAATAATGATTGTGATACAATAATTCTTTTCACGCACAGAATAAAAACATAAGCTGGCTGAGAAGATGGAGTTAGGGACCCGAGTTCAGATACACAAAAACCATGTAAAGCCAAGCAGTGGTGTACCTCACCCATCCCGGTGCTCCTACAGTGAAGTGAAAGGAGCAGACAGAGGAACCGCCGGCAGCGTAGAGGCCTGGCCGCCCTATGCCTGGTGTATGCAGTGACAATAAAAAGAGAGGCCAGGTGCTGAGCAAGGTAGAAGTGGGGGAGGGTTATCCTCTGGCTTCCACATGCACACTGAGGTAAGTGTGTGACTGTGTGCACTGCACCCATACACATACACACACCACACATACACACCACACATACACACGTACACTGCCCACGTGAACACACAGGCACACACACACATGCACACGCACACCACACATACACACATACACTGCCCTCGTGCACACACACACACACACATGCACACATACACACACACACCACATATACACTGCCCTCGTGCACACACACACACATGCACACATACACACACACATGCACACACACACACCACACATACACTGCCTGCGTGCACACACACGCACACACACACACACACACACACACACACCACATACACACCTCAGCAGCCCCTGCAACAACACTTACCTAAGGAGAGACAGCTGACAGCTGACAGCTCTGCATGTGCACCTTCTCAAACTTATTTTAATAAAAATGGGCCCTTTAATTTTGCTCTCAATTGTTATTTTGGTTTCTTTGGTTTTGCTTTGAGGTGTGTGTGTCAGGTTTTGGAATTGTTGTTTTGATTTTTGTAGTACTGGGAATCAAACCTACGGCTTCATACACATTAAGCAGGAGCTCTTCCACCGAGATGCATTTCTAACCTGTAGGGGTTTTTTTTAAGATTTATTTATTTATTATTATGTATACAGTGCTCTGCCTGGTATATACCTGCAGGCCAGAAGAGGACATCAGTTCACATTATAAATGGTTGTGAGCCATCATGTGGTTGCTGGGACGTGAACTCAGGATCTCTGGAAGAGCACCCAGTGCTCTGAACTGCTGAGCCATCTTTCCAACCCCAACCTGTAGTTTTTGAAATAGTCATTTTGTTTTCCTATTTCTGACATGTGTCATCTAGTCTGAAGCAAAGCAGGACCCTGAGGGTTCTGCAGACAGCAACTGACAACAGGCTTGGGGGTGGGGGGCACCCAGAAAACCCAGCAGCCATAGCCCTCCACCCTTCACTCTGTCCATTGAGAGCTTGGTCTCACCCTTGAAGAAAAAGGCCAAAGAACATTTCAAAGTGGTACATTTCCAGAAACAAGTGCCCCAAAACTAGGAATTAGCTCCCTGATCCAGCACTCACTGAGCATCTATAGAACCCTGGGATGGGCGTGCACCGGAAGAGAAAGCAGACATCCCAGTGCAGAGGTAAACAGAGGGAAAACTGAACGGACACAGCTTTCAGGAACCCTTTCTTCTATGTCTCTTTCCCAGGCTCAAGTGGCAAATCAGGTGTGCGGCAAGGACTGGCTGTGTTAAATCAATTAAGGTATCAAGTGGAGAAAAAAAATGCATGTACCTGACAGCCAGGCTCACAATAGGAACTCCTGACATGGTTGTAAGCAGCTCACCAAGCAAATGCTCCTCCTGCCTACCTGGCATGCCCAAGACTTCCCCGGGAGGCACACAAGCAACCAAGGCCTAAGCTGAAACCTAACTATAAGATTACAAGATACTGCAGCGGTGTTTAGGTTGCCAAAAGGAGTTTCATGGTTTCTTTACCAGTTGTCATTCTTGCCCTTGGGAATAAAGGTGTTTCCCAAACTTACTCTCTTAGCAAGAAAAAAAAAAAAGGAAATCAAAATAAGCTACAATTTTGCTTTCAAAAAAAATTTTTTTTAATTTTAAAAAAAATTTTTTAAAAATCCTAGAACATACCCAAGTCACAGGACTCGTTGGTCAGCTCATCAAGTAAAGTGAATGACAGCTACATGGGTGCATCACAGCCCAGCCCACCCTCACAAACAAGCACTCACAGACTCTCAGAACACCGTCCCCTCCCCTGCCTCAGCCCCACTTCCCCAGGCCTCTCACAGCCTGCTTTACTCACTTGACCCCTGCAGACTTTGCCTGCAGGGCACTGCTCCAGAAATCATCCACATTGTCTGGTTCAGCAAAGGCCTGAAGGCAGGCACTGAATGGGATCCTGGCTCGCACCAACTCTGGAAGAGGTCTTCTGTTAGCTTCCGCTTCCCTTCTCATTAACTCATAGGCGATCAGCTCATCTAAGGAAGAGACAGGAAGAAAGGAACCTTCTGGTCATTCTTTTTCTCTGCAAATGAGTCACACCCTCTGGGGCAGTATGCTTCCCTGTAGGTCAGGGTTGCTGCCTTGTCTGTCCGTACCACAGAAGCCTGCCCAAAGACCCTTCCCAAGACTGATAGGCTTTGTGGAGCCAGAAACACTTTTTACTTGCATTTTTTTTTTTTAATTCTTGTTTATTTTTGCTATTTCGCTTTGAGACCAACGTGAGGGAACTGAGTTCAGACCAGATCATGACTAAGACATGAGAGGCAAAAGAACCTGCTGCTCCGCCCTGCAGTGAGCCAAGTCCCCAATCTTCTATAGACGTCACACTAGAAAGTTCTGCAGCTGCCAGGGAGCCAAAGGCTTTCCTCTCCTAAGACCCTTCACTCCAGGTTGAAGAATGTAAGGCTGAAGGTCAAAACTAACCAATCACTGATAGGCCTAGACTTAATGCCCTGGTCAACAAACACAGATGAGGCCCAAAGGGGATGTAAACTTGATTCAAGAGGTCAGATTTGGGGAATGATCAGGCAGAGGGAAGGGTGGGTGTTGGAGGGAGAGGGAGAGGGAGAAAGCCCCTGCTGCCAACTTCAAACTGTCCCCAAAATGACATGACAAAGGGAAGGAGGTACAAACAAGAAGGACTGTCACTGAGCCCCAGACAATGACCAGATACGGTGTCACGTGGGTCCTTCAAGCAACTGAGATGGAGGTTGTGAGCACCACAATGGTGTGAGGTCAAGGGGAGTGTGTCTAGGCCTGCCCTTGTCTACCATTGCTGTCCTAGAAATACAACCAGCACCGAGGAAACAGTATGTCCTTGAGGATTTACCTCAGGCCTCTAATCCACTGCCTTGGAGGTGTCTCAGGGCAAGTCTATTTATAAAGTGAGCAAAGAAATACTAAGGGAAAAGAAGTTATGTGTGCTGAGAACCTCTTAGGAGCCAGAGATCTGCTCCCATTTTGACACTAACTATATACAGTTAAAACATCACATGCACTTTGAATGTCTTTTCTTGTCGATTCTTTCACAAAAGCAACAACCAAAAAAATTCCCTCCTAATCAATCGGCTTATGCCGATTTCCTAAAACCCCTCCGAAAAGCTTTTAAACACCCTCTCTGTCCACGGTTTACAGTGTACTACCTCTATTTAGCATACAAAGGTTAAGCATTACTAGAAATCCAGAAACTAAATTAGGAATCTCTTTTCTTCAAAAAGAGTATCACCCATATAGTACAGTGAATTAGAGACCACAGAACTGTTGAAGTTATTACAACCCAGATGGCTTCACTCTGTCAAGCCCTAACAACTAGATTAAAAAAAAAAAAAAAAAGCAAGTGTTAATGGATGGGTCTTATGCTTATAGTGGATAATAAGACCTAGCACAAGAAGATCCAAACCACAGCCTTGTGTGGAAGATGCTTCTGTAGTGACGGCTGCTCAGCCTGTAACCCAGGACAACAGTGTCACCAACTCATGCCACTCTCCTCATTTTGCGTTTGAAAAGGTCCCCCTGCCTCCCCATCCATGGCATACATCCATGACTTCCTACAGCATGCGTGTTCCGTTTGCAATGAGACACTTAAGCCAACATTATTTACAGACCACTCAGAACATGGAAGGCTGATGTGGGCAAGGAAACGTGACAGGGACTGCTGACGGCTCCTATTGATTGTCAGCTTGACAGGCTCTCCAGTCAGTTGGACGTAAGCCACCAGGCGCAGCTGCCCCAATCACCTAGATTAGCTTAACCCTGACAACACCTGTGAGGGATTATCTCACTTAGGTTGGTTGAAGTGGGAAAAGCCACCCTAAAAATTAGCAGCACCATTGGTGGCCAAGAGCACATTGGAAGAGAAAACATCCACCCCCCTCTGCATCCTCCTGGAAGAGGCAGTGCAACCGGCCTCTGTCAACAGGACTTTCATTTCATAATGGACAATATCCTGAAACTTTGACCCAAAATAAGCCCGCGCTTGCTTCCTTCCTTCCTCCTTTCCTTCCTTCCTTCCTTTCCTTCTTTCAGCTCCTTTTGTCAAGCATTTTATGGCAACAAAAGAAAAACTAAGACAGCCTTCATTCTCAGAAAGCAACAAAGCACACACTTCACAGCCTTACGTGACTTGTATAATGAGCAAATCTAAATGTAGCCCAAAGCTGTATGCACTTATCGAAAAACGAGAATAATTTCATCTAAAAATCAACAGAATCATCACTTTCCATAACAAATTAAGCTCCCCCAAAAGAGCAATAGGCACGCCGAGAGCATTGACCTTTACAAGGATGGCAAGTTCCCAAAAATGAGCAATCCAACAGCCATTTTGCCTTTTCCTCTCTAAGACACTAACTCTAAGGAAAATCACTCATCCATTCCATCAGAGCAGAATGAGGGCACCAGGAGCCACGCCCTGAACAAGCTACATGGAGGAGCCATGCCCTGAACAGGCTACATGGAGGAGCCATGTCCTGAAAGGGCTACGTGGCAGCTCCTCTCCTCCATTTCAACGTCCAGACATTCTTCTCTTGGGCCTCACTGCCACAAGGGCCGTGGCACAAGTGACCTCTTAGGAGGCCTTAAAGACCCAGACGCAAAGCTTGGTTGCTTCCTAAGATCTCTGACTGCACGTCTACCAACCATCAAGCTTTATACCACAGCACATTACCAACGGCATGCGAGAATCTCCGGTCCACGTCACCACAAACAGCCTCCTATAACTGTGCTGACTCCAGCCTAGCCATAAGCCGCATTTTCTGGACTCCAAAGTAGCTCCTGCCTACGGCACCTCCACAAGGCCTGGCATGATCTATTTAGCCTCCTCCACAGAAAGCCACACGGGGAGTAGGACAAGATGGGAAGGGCTGTGCAACCCAAGTGCAGCCCATCTCAGTGACTGGGGTCTCCGTCAATGACTCTCTTCCCTTCGGGTACGGTTACCTTTGTTGGTTGCTGCCTCCATGGCCACTGGTAACTGCATCAGGTAGTCCACTCTCTCTGTGTAGCGGACCTTTCTGGTCTGGCAGCATTGAATTCGCTCCTCCACCAAAAAACGGAAAACATCACTTGGGTTTTCTGAGCCAATGCGATTCCTCTGAAAGTCAGATAATAGCAGATTAAAGGATGCAGAGAAGTGAGGCCATGAAAGGAAAAACAGCACAACCCTGATTCTGGCATCGAGATCTAGTTTCACTGAGCTTATTTTTTTTCTGGACATCGGAATCGACCAAACCAAGACACTGGGATTTATATGGTGTCCCCAAACGAAGGGTTGGGTAAATAAATGTCAGTCCACTTGTAAAGTAATATTACAAAGCATTAAAACCATAGAAGACTGACATGGGTATAATTAGAAGAAGGAAAGAAACAAAGTTAACAAAATAAAAAGAGTTAAAAATACTGTCCTGGGAAAATTGAGGCATGTGTGACGCAATTTCAAATGCGAAGTAAATTATATGTAAATAAAGAAAGCACGCACTATTAGGATGTGCAAGTATATGGTCACACCCTTCCAACAGGCTAAGGGATAACACGACTCACAAACACAGAGAATTCACACGCAACTGGGAACAACTGAAGGGTCAGCTGCCAGAACTACAGCAGTTGCTACTATGGCCGTTCTGATTTTGTCCCCTCCGTTTTCTCCCTCTTCCATGCAGAACACTTTCATAATGGCTGCGGCGGGGGGTTAAGGGGCTGCTGTTTCGTTTCGTTTTGTTTTGTTGTTTGTTTGTTTTAAGGTGAGTGAAAGATTTTACTCAGGAATTCTCCAGGGCTTCCATATGTTTCAGCGTTGCTGCACTAGAAGCGGTGCTTGGATATCAAGTGCCTGGAGGCGTTCTCAGGGGTCCCTATCCAGAGACCAAACGCATCCGTAACACGCACCGCATGAAAGACATACAAAGCCAGCAGCATCTGGAACCCGAGTGTGAGAGGCAGCCATATCAAGTGTGCATAGCAGAGACAGCCACCTGGAGGCCAGCAAGTGACTGGGGTGAAGAGAAGGGGGCATTTGCTCGAGCCCTCACCAGAGCAGCGGGGTGCGTTTCGGACCACCCTGCAGGATGCTCTCAAGACTCACCTCTACCAGATTGACCAAGTGCAAGAAAAACTCCTGGGCATCTTGCTGTCTGTTGGAGGAGAATTCCGGGTGGCTCTTGCTGACGAAGGCCTTGAACATGCGCGGAGAGATCCCGTTCTGCTGAGGCTACAGTATAAAGACAAAATCATCCAACAGCCATGAAAACCTGCTACTATCATTCTGCTAAAGGGACATAGCAATAAAATGACTCCCAGTGGCATAATGCTATCCTCATAAATCAGAGCATCCCTCTGTGCACATCAGAGAAGCTTCTTGCAGTATATGGTAATTACCATGGGGACCCACAACTGGACAGTGGCAGAGAGAGAGAGACTTCATAGGGCATCCAGTCCTAAATGATAAGTCTTTATCAAACTCTTCCCTTCGTGCCTCCAGGATCTATGCAGAAGAGGAGGCTGGAGGATTGTAAGAGCCAGTCAGAATTCTGGATTACTCCAGGGAAGCAGCATCTTCCAGACACAACAGGACTGAAGTACTTATGAACTCACAGAGACTGTGACAGAATGCACAGGGCATGCGCAGATCCCAGCACTGACAAGGAGGGGTGGACACATGACCCAACCTCTAACACAGAAGCTGTCTGCCATGATACTTGCTGATAAGTGGAAAATCAGTTGTCCAGCATCGCTGGACGTAACAGCAACACTCCAGGGCAGGCCCTACGGCCATGAGTAGTCAGCAACACACGACAAAGGCCATGTCTTGTTTTGTTTTGGAATTTTACCTTACTGGATTTTTTGTTTGCTTGGCTTTTGGTTTTGGTTTTGGTTTGTTTTTAGAAAAAAAAACAAGAAAGAACATGAAGCTGGGTTAAGTAGGGAAGATCTGAGAGAGTTAAAGGAGGGCAAGGAACATGATCAAAATACATTGCTGGGATAAGTAAATGAATAAAAACACTAAATTTTTTTAAAAAATCAGTAGATAGCCTCCCCCCGCCCCCGTATACATTCAAAGCCTGAATTACAAGTTGGTCAGGTCTTACTGTGAATGCCACCGCTAAATAAGGAAAAGGGGAACCCTGACAAGAGCCAGCATGGAGCTCCATCCCCAACACCGCAGGAAGCAGGTGTGCACATCTGTACAGATTACACATCTGTAAGCCCAGCACTCAGGAGGTAGAGGCAAGCTCAGAAGCCCAATGTCACCCTTAGCTGCACAGCAAGTTCAAGGCTACCCTGGCATCCATGAGACTGTCTAAACATATACACACACACATACGCATACATATAAGTGTATGGATGTATACAGGGAGGCTGTCTAAAAATATACACACACATATGCATACATATATGTGTATGGATGTATACAGGGAGGGACACACAGATATTAAAACCTTATATAGAGTTGATAGGACTCTTCACATGAACTTGGAGCTAAGACCAGTGGGTGGCCAAGGCACCACTTTGTAAACAAGTATGAGGCCCACTGTCTTGGTTGTAAGCTGCCTCTTGACCACTCACTTTGTAAAATGGTGGTCCAGAAGTCTCCAAAATAGCACAACCACCCAGGGGGCCTGTGGCGTGACTAGGGTACTGTACTTACTTCTGCCATGAGCAAGTGAAAATCATAGTAACTAAAATCAGAGAGAAGACTGGAGTGCTCAGGCTCTCTCCCAGGAGCGTGTGCAGGACTCCGAAACAGCATGCAGGTGCACAGCCAGGCAGTGTCCACTGGCTTCCCAGAGCCTGATGGCTTAATTACTGAGCAGGAAGTGTGCTAGCTGGAGGCTCCCAGCACGTCAGAGCAACCATTGAAGATATTTCTGACCACACACACACACACACACACACATACACACATCTCAACCTGTCCCCAACACACAAGATTATAAGAAAGTTGCAGCTCAGTTTTAGCACTGTACAGTATTTGGAGAAAGAACTGTTAGCATCGCTCTGAGTAACTGACCTAATAGGAACAATTCAGTGTTCGAAATAAAGGCAGTACAGATCAGTGTTGTGCATGGCCAGTTCTCCCAGCAGCCTCGTCCCCCAGCGGCCACACTTCAAGCCTAACTGTGACCGTGCAAATGCTAGACAGTCTTTCCTCCTGCTGTTTACTATCATCTGATTTAAAACAACCAGACTGAAATTACGCATCAACCGAATGTGGTGGAGAAAAACAACCTTGAAAGATATTGTGTTGATGGTTTGATTCACTTAGAAATATTGTCTTGTATTTGTGTGCAATGAAATGTGCTTTTTCAGCCGGGTGTGGGTGGTACACGCCTGTAACCCCAGCACTCTGGGAGGCAGAGGCAAGTGGATCTCTCTGAGTTTGAGGCCAGCCTGGTCTACAAAGTGAGTCCAGGACACACAGAAACCCTGTTTCAAAAGAGGAAGGAAGGAAGGAAGGAAGGAAGGAAGGAAGGAAGGAAGGAAGGATGAAAGAATAAAAGAAAGAAAAGTGCTTTTCCTGGGGGAAAAAAGAATGTTACATATGCCCAACAGGGGTAAACACAAACTAAAGAAAGCAAAGCTACATGCTTAAAGCTAAAATCCTACCACTTCTTTGTAGCAGGACACTGGTTACCTCAGATGATGCTAAAACCCACAATGGATGGTGTCAACATTATTTAATTTGGGAATTAGATAAACTATCCAGGAGACAGTTTCTCAGAACACACAACTACTTCAAACATGCTATCTGCCAGAGAAAAAGCTTGAAGAGTTTCTACCTTTAAATTCTTTGAAATGTATCATGCAGGAGAATCTGAGTTTGATCCTCAGCATAAATTAGATAGATAGACAGACAGACAGACAGATATCAAGGACAACTTTTTAAGGACATGGTAGAGCCCAAATTAAATATTAGGCAGGAGAGGTGACTCAGCAGTTAAGGTTGCTTACTCTGCCCAGGTTCAGTCTCCAGCACCCACATACTGGCCAGTCACAACCACCTAATTCCAGCTCCAGGCAACTTGATGTCCTTTTCTGGACTCCACTGGCACTTGCACACATATTGCATGTGTGCATGCACACACACACACACACACACACACACACACACACACACACACACACACACACAATATCTCACAAAGAAGTTCAAATCCTGAATGCGCTGGTTGGTCTTGTCAATGTGACAGAAACTTAGATGCATCTGAGAAGCATACACCACAATTAAGAAAACGCTTCTGTAAAAATGGCCTACAGGTAAGCCTGCAGGCAAAGCACCTAAGGGAGGACCCAGCCCATTTTGGATGGTGCAACCCCTGGGCAGGTGGTTGCAGTGTGTAAAAGAAAGCAGGCTGAGCATGTCATGACCAGCAAGCCAGTAAGCAGTGTGCCTCCATGGTCTCTGGTTCAGTTCTGGACTCCAGGTTCCCACCCTGCTTAAGTTCCTGTCCTGACTTCCTTTGGTGATGGACCGCTACCAGGAAGTGTAAGAACAAAATAAACCCTTTCCTCCCCAAGTTTCTTTGGTCATGGAGTTTAATTTATCACATCACTAGAAAGCATAACTTAAGATCCTGTGAATTTTTTTTAATAGATGAAATACTTTGTTATCTAAGATGTTACTAAAGATATAGGATTTCCCTTGGTCTCTAGCAGATGATTTAATATCAGGATGCATATGTATCAGAAATGAGCCAAGACATAAGGCAAAGGGCAGAGGTGAGAAGTGAGAGGCCCACGCTATTGAGCTAGCTGGTAATTTGCAAACTTGAACAGCTCCATCCAAGCAGATGCCAGGGCAAGATCCGGAAACTGTCCACAGCAGCTGCATGGGCCCCAGATGGCCTGGGTGCTCCGAAGTTCACATCGGCTACCTTTGCAGGAGCTTTCTGCAGGATTTCTGCTTCCACACAGGAAGAGCCTGGCCTTCAACAAGCATGATGTGATGTGAACTATTAGCAAAAAGAAGTTCCCTACACTGTCAACAGAAGTAGAAGATTCTACTGTGGGATATTAGTCTATTTGAGAAACTTAAAAAATAAAATAAACTAAAAAGTGCCTTAATTCAACCTCTATCCTGAATGTCACAGGAGCCAAGGTTGGACCAAAATCCTACTCCCACCCCTACCCTGCAATCAAGACCTTTTTTCCAGTGACACAAAGCACACTGTAGCTACTCAGTGAGGGATTTTTGTTTTTATTATTTGTTTGTTTTCAACTTTTTTTTTTTTAAGGCAGAGCCTCATTTTGCCCAAGTTGGCCTTCAGCTCACTATGTACCTTGAATTTCTTTCTTCTTTCTTTTTATCCTTGGTTTGTTTGTTTGTTTGTTTGTTTGTTTTTTTCAAGACAGGGTTTCTATTATAGTCCTGGCTGTCCTGGACTCGCTTTGTAGACCAGGCTGGCCTCAAACATACAGAGATCTGTCTGCCTCTGCCTCCCCAAGTGCTGGAATTACAGGTGTGTGCCACTGTGCCCAATTTAAATTTCTAGTCCTCCTGCCTCCACCTCCTTTGTTGTCAGAACACAGTCCAGTAATGGAGTCATGAGAGGAGAATTCTGAGTGCTTATGCGAAAACTCCAAGGAAAAAAACAAACAAAAGTCTTGTGAATGCCTCAAAACATGGAACTGTTCTTTGAATGTGGCTTCCTGCTCCTGCCAGTGTAGCAGATAGAAAGAGTTTCCCTCAGATTACTCATTATTGCTTACTGTTGCTATCCAATTAAATGTATAAACTATACTTAATATGCCTCTGTGGAAAAAGCGTGTTTTGCCACATGTGTCTTATCCTTGTAATTATATATAGATTAAACTCATGAGAACTTGTGATTTTTCTTAATGCTCAGAATATAAATTGTCTGATGCTATGAATAGACTTGGCCATCGCATGAGACTTTAGTTTGCCTTATTTAGCGAGTCCATTTCCCCACATCCCAGAGCCTCTGGAGCTGGGACACTTTGCGATGGGATCACAATCCTGCACCATACCACACTCAGTCTACGCACGGCTGGGAATAGAACCCAGACCTTCAAGCATGTGAGGCCAGCACTCTACCAATTAAATATGCCAAGTTCCTTGGTATTCTTTCTTCAAGACTGTTAGGTCCTTCCTAGTTCTATAAGCCAGGGATGGGTCTTCTAAGTCAGCTAGAACAAAGGTCACAAACCCAAATGCCAGGAGCGTTAAACAGGTCACAGGTCACAGGTCACAGGGATTGGAGTCAGCTGGGAATCACACCCTTGCATGTACAGGACTGCCACTGAGGGGCTAGGGTGTGGATATTAGGCAGGAACCAAGAAAACACACTAAGTGGCCACATATGGCCCAAGGGAGGCCAGTCATTCTCACCTGCCTTTCTGGATGAAAACAGCAACTGGTTCTGATGCTGAGGACAGCGGGCAGGCAGGTGTTTGTAGGATGCATTGGCACAGCCCTATCTAATGAGAACAGTGAAAGTCATAGAGCCAGCAAAGCTGTTTGACAAAGCTCCAGCAAAGGTGAGCAGAGTGATGCAATCACTGTGGCATGGTCGCTTTGACCTCTACATGCCCCATGCTTAGAGGGCTTTTATTATTTGTACAGCTTGGAGATATTGGATTGATGGACATTTCCTTATGAATCATTTACACCCTCTACCAGGAGTACTGCTTCTAAGCTTCCCCAGGAAAGTCCTAACCATACTATCCCTCCCACTTTTAGGAGAGATATCCTTATCTGGCCCTATGTGAAGGCCTTCCTTGTGCCCTGGAGCTTGTGACTAAAGTAAATATGGCAAAGACCTCCTTATGAGGCTCTGACTCAAGGATACTCTCAGCACATCTGCCCCTGCACTTACAAGATAATTAGAACAAAGTAAACTTTAAAAGGTAAACAATATTCGGTAGGCTAGAGAAGTTGGCAGCAAATCAAAGTAAAAGCCTCTTCCATATACTGGTGGACAAAGAATGGTGTGGGTTAATGATAAAAGAATTAAGACCACCTTTCTTGGAAAAATTAGCTCAGTTAAGGCCACTATGATGTCATCTGAGCAAGGAGAAAAAATACCAAGATTAGATATATAAATAAATCCTACAAATATATAAAATAGAAGCATTATATTATGGCAGAAATTAAATAATAACTGCAGCAACTTTGTTCTGAAGAAGACTTTTCTTGGGCCCAGTGACAATTGGCCCTCTGATTATTAAAAGTTGGCAATACACTTCCTGGGAGATGACAAACTGCCCAGGCTGGCTTGGAGGTTTTCTTTCTGTCTTGCGAACCACAAGAGCTACCAGGCTGAGAACAGGCTGTCATGCTTTGGCAAAATATGCCCTTAAAACTACATGACTGTCTATAACATTGGAGCCTCATCTTCAGCCTTCTGGCCCAATATCTCTGCCAGATTTATTCGCAAGGCAGGAATTATTGAGGACTTGCTTACTCTGTATTGGCAGAGGTAAGCCGTCGACTCTGCCTGCATCTAGGCTGCCCATTTTTAAGCAGAATTTTGTTTGTGACTGTTCAGGCAGTAAGCTGTCTCAGTCATTTTGTTCATTTTGGAAGCCGCTAACCTGCACTGCTGGTTCACTCAGGAATTTAAGTCTTATTCCTTCTCAAGTCTCTGAGGGGTGTTGAAGACCAGATAGTTTAGTTTTACAATCAAGTTTAGTTGGTTAGGGGATAAGATCTTTTTAGATCAAGATAAAGGAATTAAGTTAATAGAGATGAGATAGGCTAGATATTGAATTTCATTCAGAAATTTAGACCCAACAAGACAGGAAAGATGTTTACTTCAAGTTTGACAAAGATAAATAGCCAAATCACTGTGAATGTAACATTTATAGAACTCATGATTGTCACATGGCTCTCCTTGAGTGTATAGTTTGTTTTATGCATGTGTGTAATAAAGTAAATGTATATGGAAAAAAAACTATATGACTTAAATATTGGGTTATGGGCTTGATTTTTTTTTTTTTAAGTTAGTAAAAGAAAACTCTGTTCAGTTATGGTCTATCAATGATGACTAAACTTATGACCAAGGAAAGGTTAAAGCACGTGTCCAGGGACAAAAATGATCTGATCTATGTTTCAGAACAACATGCATATATCCCTGCCAATTGAAATCTGTATAAAACAAAAACAAAAAATAAAACAACAACAACAAAACACTCTGACTACCAGGCAGTCAGGATGTAAATTCCTCTTGATGCCCATGTCTGACTCATTCCTCCTCAACACTTTTGCACCCATCCTTTTCCAGGCCCTGATCGCTCACAGGGCTGGACCCCGGCAATGAGTAAGTATCGTGCCCTGATCATGCTCCTCCCGCATGCAGGGGCACGCAGACCCTCTGCACCCTGGTCCCTCAGAACCGCGGAGCACTCCCGCTGCCGTGGTGTGGGAACCTTGGTGTTCCCGGCTCAGAAATCCGTGCAACTCCCCGAACCGTCCACTGGAGCCTCCAAACACGGTCCACACCGCTTGCCACCATCTTGGATCCCCACATGTATTGTTCTGGGTCAGGGGTATATATTACTATGAGTGGCCAAGGGCCTCATGGTAGGAACCAAATTCAGTTTCATTTCGGGACACTTCTAACCTGAAGAGTTTACACTTCTTCCAATAAGGAGATTCTAAAAGCACCAAAATGGTCATAAAATGCACAAAAGTTTTCCCATCCTGACATCTGTGGTTCCATGATCTGCATCCAGTCATGCAGCCCTGCAGGACCAGATTCCTTGTCTCCACCAGACAAGACAGAGCTGTCCCCCCAAAGAAAGCTACCCAAAGCCCAGCATAGAGCAAACAATGTCACAGAATAATGAGATGAAAACATAATGCCTTTTAATCAACCATCACTCCTTTAAAGTCTCATGGAAACTAGAAAAAGAAGCCTGGCTGACCAGCCCCCTAACCCAAACACATCTTCCAGTGAAGACCCATCCCTCACCCCACCCCTCCACCTACTCCACACCTCCACCCCCCCCCCTACTCTCACCCCTACCCCCACCCCACAACCCTCCACCCACCCCCACCCACCCCACTCCCCCCACCCCACCCCACCCCCACCCCAGTTCAGGTGGATTTGTAGCCAGTATCTTGCACAGCTGGGTGACAAGGCAATCTGAGAAGGTGTGTTCTCCCTGCCCCACCCCTTGACTCTCCTGGGCTCTCTAAGGAAAGCATCTGTTTCCCTCCTTCACCCACCCCCCACCTCAGCATACTTCCCTCCCCTTCCAGATCCCAACGTGGACCTTTCCTCTTCACAGCCTACTTCCCCCTTTTGCCCGCTTCCACCAGCAGCTGCCTCTGCATGACCAAGAATGAGCTCACTTTTTACTCCCTGCTCTTAAATTACCACGTTAGTTAAGGAGAGCTGACCAAACCGGGAGCACAGAGGTCAAAAATTTAAGACCCAGCATGGCACAGGCCTAAGCACCAAGTGAGTGTGTGAACCCTGGATACTCTGAAGAGACAGCAGGGAGTGGGAAAGTGGATCTGGATTGCACTCAGGGGGGTTGTGGCCATAAATGTAAGGCATGTTGAACGCAGCCACATAGACCATGCACTGCATATTGCCAAGGGCACCAAGCAAAGGGAGCAGGTTGCAAGCAATGCCCTCTGGAGCTGTGTAACAGTGAAGCAGCCAGTGTGCACATGGAGATCCACGGAGCCCATCTTTCAGCTAGTCTATCAACTATAGGTAACCAACGGGCTTTGCCTGGTTGAGCATGCTGGGAGCCACTCGGTAACTTTCAAACAGCTCTTAATCCTCAGCTCTGGGGAGAGCCTGAGAAACCCATGTGCTCTGCTTTAGAAAAGAGAGCCTGTGGTAAGCATACTGGAAGCTGACGCAGCGGGATCAACAGTTCAAGGCCAGCCTGGAAATCCATCATAGAACTATTTACATTTTCTCCCAGGCGCTGGAGAGATGGTTCAGAGGTTAAGAGCACTGCCTGCTCTTCCAAAGGTCCTGAGTTCAATTCCCAGCAACCACATGGTGGCTCACAACCATCTGTAATGAGATCTAGGGTCCTCTTCTGGCCTGCAGGCAGACATGCAGGCAGAACACTGTAAATATAATTAATAAATAAATCTCTAAAAAAATATGATGGATATAAGTCAACTCATGATACAGCTCCCCACAAACAAGTATTACAAAAAAGAAATAAAGAAAGAAAAGAAACACTCTCTCAAGAGGATCAAACACACAGGAAGCTCAGGAAACTTACAAGGCTCAGGAAGGCTCAAGACTTACAAGACCCTCCCTAAGGCTCTATAAGCAACGAACAACTCTGAGCAAGAAGAAACTCTTCGGTAGATCTGTCTTCAGAGTGGACAAAGAGTTATAGAGGTTCCACTTTCCTGAGTCACTGTCCATGTGCAATGTGCTTTGAGGCACCCACACTCCTGTCAGTCACCTCTCACCCTTGTTCCTCTAAGCATTCCCCAAGAAACTCATCGGCTCACCAAATCACACTTGAGAAAACTGTTACTCTGGTCTGTTGTGGATGCTCTATCTCCAGTGAGTACACGCTGTTCATATCCCTGCAGGAAAAGTTATACAACACTGACCTACACAGGGAGAGTCTTTCTAGAAGGAAGAAAAGGGGGCAAGGGGGGAGTAGAGGGGAAGAGAGGAAAGGAGGGAGACAGGAGGACCTAGCCAAAAAAAACCCAACCAAACAAACAAACAAACAAAAAAACGATAGATAGATAGATAGATAGATAGATAGATAGATATAGGCATAGATATCTGGAGGTTAAGATAAGAAACACATAGAGAACCAGACTCATGTTGAAGGAGGGAGGTTGCAGGGTTTAGGCTTCATGCCTTCCATCCCAGCTCTGCCTTAAGAAAATCATGACTGAGGGCACACATATGGCCCAAGTGTGACCCAAGTCAGTGGGAACACTGATACTGCCTTCTCCTTACCATTGTTTTCAAGAACACAGGGACAGCTCGCTGAGTTTACAACAGCCCCTTTGCCAACACAGTGGCCAGAGTCCCAGCCACCCACACCTCAGCCTGGCACCCACACCTCAGCCTGGCACATGGGGACACAGCCTGGCACTCGGGGACACATACCTTTTGTTCCTCCTTCATCACCTGCTCAATGAGCTCAGATTTCACCGGAGGCTTCGAGTACTGGCCAGAGAGGAGGCCATGCCCCAACTTAGTCCTAGCCAGGAGAGAGACAAACAATAAAGAGATGTGCAGAGGACACACGGGATCTTGTAGCCAGGCTGCTCACTAGCTATCCGGATTCCTCACAAACAGCTTGGCATTGCCTCTGCTTGATTCTGACACCACTTTCAAAGTGTCCTCAGTACTTTACAGCTTTATTAATAATCTCTTCTTATAAAGGTAACACACACCCATTCTATAACACTTTAAAAAATATGGAAAATAAAGAAGAAAATGGAATTGCCTTCAACTCAGCAGTAACCAACTTGAACACCTCACCGGAAACTCAAAACCCAGCGCTGGGTACTCACATCTGTGTGTTGAAGTCCTGCGTTGGATCTAAAGGTGAGTAGTCAAATATCCTTGGGAGGTTTCCTACATACCTAGGAGACAACAGGATGGTCACCACACAGAAATGGGACAACAGACCCAAGCTGTCGCTCTACAGCCACTCTGCTGAGGTAAGGCTTTCCTGAGTTCCTCCCTCTCAGCAGACTCATGAGCTATCCCCCCCGCCCCGCATCCAAAGCGTCCATAGATGAGTTTCACCCACCCTAGAGGCTCTGTCCCCCACATCACTCCGACATATCAGAAACCATGTCACCACAATCGCTGCCGCCCAAACAAGCAGCATCCAGCAAATGGGGAGGCTAAGGCAAGAGGGTTGCAAGTTCAAAGCCAGCCTGCTTGTGCTACATAGTAAGGCCCTGTCCCGTGCAAAATAGCTAAGGTTCTTCTTCAAGCTCTTCTTTAGCCAAGGTGACAATCAGACCCTGAACCCTGCCTGTATCCTTATGTATCCTCAAAACAAAGCCCCTTCCCCAAGCCTGCCCATGCTCATCTGTTAGGAATCTTAGTTGGCCTTGCTAGAGTCACGGCCACATCCTTCACCGTGACCCATCTTGAAGAGAGGTCTGCTCTACTATCTTAGCAGGTATTTATGTAACATTTCCCTCTACTGTTAGGAATTGGGCCAATGATTTCAAAATGCAGGCAACAGCAATGGCACCTACCCTAACAACCTTTCTTGAAGTAAGGCTTTCTTAAGAAAAAGGCTTCCTGTGTGGCTGGGGAATTCTTCGTTACACCCCTATGATAAAGGGGGTGACCCTGCCATTATCCCGTGAGAGAAGCAACATCATGGGGTGCAACTCCACTAGGTACCATGCAAGTCACCCACCCCCAAACCTGGCTCCAAAGCTGAAACTTTGCAGGCTGTCACTGCTTGGCTACTCTTTCTCCCAGCTGGTCACACTCTTGACAAAGCAGTACTAGCCTTAGCCCTGACACCTGATACTGACATGTGGTCACTCCCTCCACTTCCACAGCTCATTTCCTATTCACCCTCTCTACTTTTGGTTGTGATTGAGTGATTCATTGATTGATTGATTGATATCTCTGACTATTCTATACTAAAGTGCAACCTATGTGATGACAGAGACTCTGTGTAGACAGTATCAACAGTAACAGAAGAGTGTCTAGCATGGAAAATATTTGGTACGCATCTACTAAATAAACAGACTTACATCATCTATAAACTTAAGGTCCCCCCCCCCAAAAAAAAGAAAAGCCATGCTTGAGTTACAGATTCTACAAGCAAATGGCTGGACTTAAAGGTTATAGAAAGTTAAAACATAGCAGACCAGCGCTAAATTGTCTTGGGCTATTTTTCGTTCCTTTGAAAATCATTCACTGCCCACTCATGGAATGCAACTAACCTAACATCCTGTAACTATTAAGGCCTAAAACGTGTGTTCTCAGCAGACCACTAGCTTCCACGAGTCAAAAGTCATCAGATAGTATCTGATTCCTACAGCAGAGATGGCCCCACTTTCTGGGGTCTGTCGCTCTGTGGTCCTCAACAGTACATTTGGTAAGACTTTGACTTATGATTTTCTTTATTTTGTAACTAATAAAATCTCATGTGACCAATTTGAAGTGAGCATATCTTTTGGGGCAACCTGTACACAAATTCTTTGGGCAGGGTCGCTCACATTTTACTCAAGGATAAACAATCTGTATTCCTTTTGCAATGAGAACTAACTATGTTAACACACTATAACATCACATCGCCAAGCTCAACAAATGATTACCACTAATCAAATGGGAAACGCATTGCCACACCTGGATGCCTGTCCCCAAAGGCCACATGTTGTTAAAGGTTGGTTCCCCAGCCTGTGGCATTACTGGAAAGTGGGACTAGTGGGAAGAGGTAAAGTCACTGGGGTTGCGAGGTGCCTTCAGACGAGACAGTGGGGCTTCTCCATACTACACAAAACGCCCCTGAAATGAATGCCTCTACTTCACCAAGCATTACTGCCACCATGCGCTATGTGTACTAGCTGGTTTTCTGTGTCAACTTGACACAAGCAAAAGTCATCAGAGGAAGGAGCCTCAGTTGAGGAAATACCTCCAATTGTGAAATATTTTCTCAATTAATGATGAATGGGAGAGGGCCCAGCACCTGGTAGGCGGTGCCATGCTTGGGCTGGTGGTCCTGGGTTCTATAAGAAAGCAGGCCGAATAAGCCATGAGGAGCAAGCCAGTAAGCAGCACCCCTCCATTGCCTCTGCATCAGCTCCTGCCTCTAGGTTCCTGCCCTGCTTGAGTTCCTGTCCTGACTTCCTCCAATGATGGACTATGATCTGGAAGCATAAGCTGAATAAACCCTCTCCTCCCCAGCTTGTTTTTTGGTCATGGTGTTTCATCACAGCAATAGAAACCCTAACTAAGACACTATGCCAAAGGCCCAAAGCAATGGGGCCAATTGGTCAAGAATAGAGAAAGGTTTAAATCTTATAATCAAAACACAGGCATGAGTTACATGTTGATTAAAGAAAAAAATGTACAAAGTTAATTATCTGTCAAACTTGACAATGTAGGGAAAAAAGTTTCCTAAATAACACCAAAAATGTTGAAATTTGAAAGAGCACAAGACTCTCCCATTATAACTTAAAGTAAATAATTTATACACAACTTTCCAGGGGGCATTCCACAGTCACTACAAAAAGAAACCTTAGGGTGTGTATCACGTAAGACAAGACTGCCATACTCAAGAGATGAAAACAGACAGAAACATGGTTAAAAATTTACCATACACAGCACATGCCTCTGAAAAAGCTTCCCAAGCTAGAGCTTCAAACTGCCTGCCCCTCTTTCCCATCCCTCGCACTCACCTGCCAGTGGTGTGTGTCCCCCCTCCTACCTCCTTCCCTCCCCTTTCATGGGATACACCACATTTATAACTGTACTCTTAAACTTATCTACTGAAAGTGTCTGTCTGTCTTAGTATGTTCCCTCAGGCCAGATATCACACTCTTGAGTTTACTCTTGAATCACACACACACACACACACACACACACACACACACACACACACACACACTTAAATGTAACATAATAGCTCATTCTTTACATGGAACTTGAAAAGTGTATGTGGGAAATTGACAGTATGTTTTCAAAGCCAGACACAGCACTAGGAGGTCATCTGAGCTGCCATACAGTTACGGAAGCACCATGGGACTTGTAGGCTTCATCTCCACGTGGCACCCTGTGCTGCTGCTCCTAGCACGATGCCTGTTGGTCAGTCTCTCTCAGTACTCATGTCTTCTCCCACATCTAACCCAGTGTAGAAACCTACCCACTCTAAACTCCGGGGCTGTGAGGCTTCCTGCCCTAAGCACAACCCAAGGCAGGAAATGCCCCACAGACATGACAACTTATAAAGGAAGGCACAGGGGAAAAGAGGGCACCTCGTACCTGCAGAATGAGGAAGCACTCTAAATCAGTGCGCCCAGGGTGTCAAATTCTCCAACTCAGATAGATAAATGATTTCAAAGCAATCATAAAAGTACTTAATTGGACATCTGAAATTCCACATTCAAGGTGAGGTGACACCAAATACTACACCAGTCTCTAGGAGTTTGATCAGTGTCCACCCTTTGCTCACTGCAGACTCACACCAAGCAGCCCAGACTACCTGAGAATCACACTGTTAACCAAAAAAATGAGAATCCAAAATCCTCTATACAATGACCCTCTACTGGACAATAGATGCTGCCCGCACAGGTCACTGGCCACGTACAGAAAGGGTCTGGGAGGTAAAGCTGGAGGCCGATATATTCTTGCCATAGAGAGTGTGGTCCAAGAGCCATGATGACGTGAGGTGTGGTTCCATCTCCAAGCACTCCTCACGGCATCTGATTGTATAGCACTGCGTGAGTGTTACTCTCACGGGGCCTCGGAGTGGGGAGCCACACTTCCACCGTGATGCAGCAGACTCCTCAAGCAGAGCGGACTAGCCCAGGGAAACTGACAACACAGTGGCCCACCATCAGCGGGGCACACTTACGCTCTCTGGAACTCTGGGATGCTGAAGATGGCCTGCATGACGGAACTGAGGTAGCAACTGTTGCCCACGTTCTTCAGGCCCGTGTACCCTGGGCCATACATCGGCTTCAGCTTAGTCCCCGACTCCTGGATCACTTCCCACTCGCTGACTCTGGGTTTGATGTCGTTGTCCTGGAGCCCGTTCTCTGTCTGAGGCATCGTTAAAGAGAGAGAGGACAGAAGGGAGCTTTATACAGGATTCACACTCAGAACTCAAGTCCAGGAATCAGTTCTGACACAATGGCTATTTCTGCCATTTTCCTCGGATTACAAGGGGGAAAAAAAAATGAACAGTCTATCAAAGACCTAAAGAGACAACGATTACGTAAGAGTGTAAATGCACCTAATGCCACAAAACTATACTTGAAATTAACTAAAAGGGCAATTTTATAAATATTTTACTATAATTTTTTAAAACATGAAAAGGGTTTGGGTTTTGTTTGTTCTGGTTTTGTTTTGTTTTGTTTTGTTTTGTTTCAGGAAAGAGAAAGAACAAGAAGGAGAGAGAGATGTCAACTAGTGAAGGGTGTGGCTCAAATGCTTGCAGAGCGTGAATGAAGTCCTGGGGTCTGCCCATGCCCCCCACCACATAGCCTGGGCATGGTGAGGCAGGAAGAGCAGAAGTTCAAGGCCATTCCCGGCTACAGGGTTGAGAGGCCAGCCCTGGCTATATGAGACCCTCACAAAAACCAAAAGTGAACAAACAAAACTCCACATAGCAAGACAAGGGAGCAACACAGCCCTGCAATAAACAAAAAGGCAAGTAAGGGAGAGAGGAAGGTGAGACGAAGCTACTGCCGCGTGGAGCACCTAGGAGAGGGAGGAATTGAAAGGCTGGGCAACGGAAAGGACGGGTACCAATGAGAGAGAGCCAACGGCATGAGAGCATAAAGACAGAGTGCTGGCCTGGGAGGAAGGGAAGACCACCTGGCACTGAAGCAGGCCTCGCAGGCAAAAGTACTCCATCATCAAACGAGCAATGAAGCAAAGCCTCAACAGTTTACTCCACCCACTACCCAGCATCCCTCACCTCATTCCCTGTGGGCAATTAGTTAAGATGACATAGGTCACATATAATCTTAAAGGTCATCATCCTATAGGTTCTCCTTTCAGTGGAAAAAAATAAAAGAGAGATTTATGAATCTACCCATCAAAGGAGACAAAATATTTGCAAGTGAGCCCCAAATAAACCAGAACTTGATAACAAAATTCTAAGCCGGTAACCCAAACCAAATGCTAATCTACTAAATCCAACAAACTAATGCAACAATTAAAGCAAACTCTACGAAGTAAAGTAAAGATGCACATTAGAATAATTCTACAGCAAATACATTAAAGGCCCCATACCCATCACTAACACTGTGTAGAATTAAGAGACAAAAGATTTTTCTCACCCCTTGAGTGTGAAGCATGTCGATCCCAAAATGTGCTAAGTGTTTGGCCAAATGAGGATCCGAAACAGGTCCCTCTTCTTGAAAAGAATACACATCTGGAGGGCGAAGAAAAAAGAGCACTGAGGTCTGTACATGGTTTCCACACGACACTAGGCATACGCCGACTTAGCCGACAGCGGGGCTGCAGTGTATCAACAAACAGATGCTCACAACGCCCAAGCAGAGGACCACAACAACGGACAATACATACACATATTCTGTAAACCCACATCAATCTTATTTTTACGCTTCATGACAATGTTAATTCATTTCAGATGTAGTCCTTCACCATTTCCAGAGACTGGCCTATGGCAGGTCATGAAAGACACTATGTGGAAGAGTAGAAAGGGCACAGATGTGCACAGAGTGATGTTACGGTGCAGGAGCAGGCGGCTAGAGATGCCTATACTCTCACAGCTAAAGGACTCACTCAAGTCTTCTAACACCCAGGCCTGCCTAGCTAAACTGTGAAAGGAGCACCAACCAGCATTTGACTGCTAACCAGCATTTCCCTTCTTAACAACAATAAAAAAAAAAAAAAAGAACAGTGCTACTTCCGGGCCAGGAGGCCCCTCAAGACAGACATCAATTCTTTAGGCAGCTAAAAGACTTAAGAAAATGATGAGTTTTCTAAAGTGTGGGGAAGAGAATAGTTGAATGTAACTTAAAATGCAATGACTATGATATCTACACTTTCAGCTTTGTAACTAAAACCCATAAGGGCACAATTCTAAAGTTGGAAAGCGGAGAGTAAAGGGTGGGGGGAGAGGGTAACTGCCATCTGCCAGGGCAAGAGGGCCCAAGGTGCAGCTGAATGTGAGATGTGGTCATAGAAGCTTTCGGGTCTCGTGCCACTCCTGTTCTTTCTCCCTTCTCTCTGGTGTTAGTGTCTATGTCTCACAGAACTAGGGAGAGACGGAAGTGAGAGTGCAAGCCCATACAGCTTCCCAAGACACAACTCACCCAACAGCCCACAACAGACCTGAAGAGGCAAGCATGCTCACCCCGGGGCTCACAGCAGAGCCAAGGTGGGAAACATGATCGATCTGCTTGCCCATGACACTCATGGCCTGTGCTCCAGGCCTGAAAACATACACGCTCACTCTGAGGCTCACACTGGCCCTGGGGAAATGGGCACACTCCCCCAAGACCTGACACGTGTACTGAGGAGGCAAGTAACTGGGTTTTTTTTTGGTTCTTCATTTTGGTTTTTCAAGTCATGGTTTCTCTGTGTAGCCTTGGCTATGCTAGGATAGCTTTGTAGACCAGGCTGGCCTCAAACTCAGAGATCCACCTGCCCCTGCCTCCTGACTACTGGGATAATAGGTGTGCGCCACCACATCCAGCTTGAGGCAAGTAACTGAAGAACCTCAAAGGTATTCCCCTGTGGTACCCTGGTCCTAAAGGGCCACATCTGCCCTCGGGATAACATAATGCTTGTGTGGAACTCCATCAGATGTACAGACCCTGGACCAGGAGTCTGAGGCTCCTTGGAAATGTAGACTCTGGGCCCCATGCTAGCCTTACCCAATCACACTGTGTTGCCAACAAGAGCCCAGAGATACAACTTCAGACCCACTGTAGAGCCCTATGTGTCCTGAGATAGCAATGCAAGGAAGGAGAAAGTCTGCATTCCCTGTGTCCCATGGAGAGCCTCATAAAGGTTAAATGGTTTTTACTCTCATCCCACCTGTGGTCCAGACCCCCCAGTGTCTTACTCCAGCCTCATCTCCCTTCTTCTATCTCAGTATCCTCACGGTATCTCAGGATATGGATGATGATGTGCCATCCAGGCGCACCCTAGGAATGGAGACCCCAAACCACATCTCTTTCCTCTTGAATTTGGGAAATAAAATACTATAAGCATGGTGGCACACGCCTTTAATCCCAGCACTCGGGAGGCAGAGGTAGGCAGATCTCTGTGAGTTCGAGGCCAGCCTGGTCTACAAAGTGAGTCCACAACAGCCAAGGCTATTACACAGAGAAACTCTGTCTCAGGAAAAAACAAAAAACAAAAGCAAAAAATGAAAAACAAAACTTGGGCTGGAGAGATGGCACAGAGGTTAAGAGCACTAGCTGTTCTTGCAGAGGTCCTGAGTTCAGTTCCCAGCAGCCACATGGTGGCTCACAACCAAATTCAATGAGATCTGGTGCCCTCTTCTGGACTGCAGGCAATATATACAGGCAGAATACTGTATACATAATAAATAAATAAGTAAAAATCTTTGTTTAAAAAGGAAAATAGATACAAAGACATTATTCTTTATCACAGCCTCTTAGGGCTGTCTAAGGAGTTTTCTACTCCTTGGAACACTGGAAAGGATTGAGGGAGGAGTAATATGCAGATGCCATGATGCTAGGGTGATCCCCTGGCCTAGATATAGTAGGTGGAGACTCACTGCCCCCAAAGGCAGGTGGCCTTCCTGTGACAGAGTGGTAGGTACAGAGATTTCTCTCCTACAGGTCTGTGAGGAGAGGCCTTCGCTGAGGCCTGCTTTACTATAACCCAAGTTTTCTCAAAAGCAAAAGATGAAATCCCCAACTCGAGTCAGACAGTTTCCAGAGGTCCGAGTAAGGTGCCACAATAGAGACGGCCTCTGCATGAAAGATACAAGATTCACAATAGGAAGAAATAGACTTCATCTCAAAGACAGGAGCCGAGGAAATATTACATAAGCCCACAAAGGAAGTAAAAAGATTCTGAAAAAGAATAGAAATAACAAGCTTCCAAAAGGTTTAAATAAAATAAAATGTTTTCTGAACTAACAATTTGAAACAAATACACTAACATTTTAAATCAATGAATGAGAATTGAAAAATATCAAATACTTGTCAGAATGTGAAAATGACTGTCTTAAGGAACATTTATTCTACTCCCTCCAACTGGTGAGACAATTATGAAATTTTAAGTCACAGCTTCTATGGAAAAATAATAAAACTACTATAATCACCCCCAATTACAATGCCCTAGGATCCTATAATGAGTGGAAATCATACTGCCTCCAATGGTTCTTAACCTTACTAGGCTTTCTCACATTAAGAAAATACCATTTCCTGCCTCAGGTGGTTAAATGTCTGAAGACACCACATGATTTGACCAAATACAATAGTCATTTCTTAATTCAATAATAAAAACCAATTTAGGGAGTGCTGTACAAGAAACTGAAAACAAGCTTGATCCTCCTGCGGCAATCATGAAAAACTGCACACGTGACACACAACACATTCCGATGTGAGTGGACGCTGCCTTCTGTGTTCTCACTGGGATAGTCACCTTATCTCCGAATTCAGCTTAGCAAAACTGTCAGAACGATCACAGTGTAAGTATTGCTGACCAGGGCGTTTCCACACTCCCAGCCGTGGTGTAGAACCAGACGTCACAGTGACGAAGCCCAGGGAGAGGCTCCTGGGCCAGCCCCAGTGCTGTTCAGTGCATATTACACAACCGGTGGTGACTCTCTGGGTCCCAGGTCAATGACAGCTAAGCCAAAGGGCCAGAGGCTGTGACCCACAAAAGATATAGGAACAGGTTAGAAGCAGAAACAGGCACAGGAACTGAGGACTGAGGCAAGAAAGGGATCTCTAAGTAATCACAAAAAAAAAAAAAAAAAAAAAGACTGCGTGTCACCTGAATAGACAGATTTATTGTACCTTTTCTTTCTATTTTCCCATATTGATATTTTAATTGAAAAGCATACACGGGTATGGTACATGTCCCTCAGTTGGTAGTACACTTGTCTAGCATGCACAAAGCCTTAGGTTTGATTCCCCGCCCTGCAAAAGCCAGGCATAGTGGCAACATACCTGTAGTCACACCATTTGGGAGGTAGAGGTAGAGACATCAGGAGTTCAAGGGCATCCTTAGCCACACAAGGGAGTTTGAGGCCAGCTTGGGTTATGTGAGATGCTAGCTTGTTTTATATTATTTTTATGCTTATAGTTCCCACAACTTAAAAAATTATCTTAAACAGTATGTTCTTGGGGTCACCACTCTTGTGACTTTAATATCGCAATCTTGGAAGTTATGCTAGACTGAGACAGAGGACCTCAACAGACACCGTCTTAGCTGAGATTCCGGTGTATAACCAAGCTCTTCGCCTCAGGGAAGGTCTCGTGTTCAGAAAGGAATAGCCAGGTAGTCCCACCGCTAGGCCCCAGCCAAAGACAGAGAAAACCAGAGACCCTGTCGGACACAAAGAGAAGCAGCGAAAGGCTGCGAAAGTGCAAGCTGGGTCCACAGAGCCACACCTCTCACCAAGAGCTACCTGTGTCCCACAGAAAGGAGATGAGAAATACTAGCGAGCAAGCGCACTAGAAAAATAAAGGCAAAACGAATGGGCTCACAGTGTATGGCCATTCCCAAGGCCAAGGGGAAAGAAACCTACACTGAAGTCAGGAGAGGATGCCTGCTGAGAAGAAAGCATCAAGATAAATGTGCAGTGCCTTTCCTCTATTTGTTCACTGCATAAATCCTTACTGAGCGACTACTATACCCAGGGAGCTTTATAAAAACCGTAGAGCTAGAAGACAATAAAGATGGTGCCCAGGCTCCATTGTTCCCGGCTATCCTCACTAACCTCACTGACACAGGGTCCTGTAAAAGATCCACTGGGCAGCAGCACACCAGAAGGGACAAGGCAGGTTAAAGCCAAGAGGAAGTAGCCAATGCCTTGATTCTAACACAGCAAGCTATGAGAACTAGAAGCGCCCAGGTCAGGGGTGAAAACAGTCCAAGATGGAAAGACAAGGTGAGGAGGCATGAAGCTGGCACTCCCAGTGAGGTGGACATTTCGCAGCTGCCCCAGGGGCATCTGGACCGTCTGTGTCTAGCCACAGGAGAACCTTCCCACATAAACAACCAGTTTCCATGATGGAGCTAACACAGCCTTCTCCTATGCCCAGCTCATCTTACCACCTTCCTGACAAGAACATCCTCCTAGTTTAGCCAGAAGAGTGTCTCCTCCCACACAGAAGAGCTTGGCTTGTTTGTGTGGTAAGCTGGCTCTTGTTTTGTTTGTGCTGTTGGTACCCATGGGGACCCAGTGTGGAACTGGATACAGGGTCCATTTCTATGACACATGCCTCGCTTGGTGGGTCAGGCTTCTTGGGAAACCAAAACCGTAAGCTTTAAAGATGAAGAGGGTCACACTGTGCGGGTACAACTTCACTGGGAAAGGAACCAGGGTGGTGGGCAGATCCGGATAGCGCTGGACATTTGAATGCACAACCTTAGATTTCATGGCCACCAAGCAATCTTCTAAATATAATTCAGCTCCCACGGGGAAAGAATGTCCTGGTTGAGTTGACCTAAACAGGCCCCGGGCTGGCAGTTGCAGCTCTCATGAACTAAAACCAAATGCCCTGACTTTGAGACTTCCTCTTTTCCACAAATTAGCCTGAGGGACCTATTGAGTGGAGAAGACCATTCCTCAGTCACATGCCCCTCCTCAGAACTGCCTGCTCCAGAGTGCGTCCCACAGCCCCACAGCGGGCACCCTACCAGCTTCAACATCCTCAAGGCTCTTCAATGACTCCTTAAGGAAACTTGACTGTTAGGCATTTGTTTGGCTCACAAAGAAGTCGGAAGTTGCAGCTAAACATGTATTTAAAAAGATATAGAGGGAAACCATCTACTAAAAAGATGGAACAATCGCTGCCATCCATGAGCTAACAGGAAGTGAGGAGACTGGATAAGACTCCGTGGAAGCCAGCACCATACCACAAACACAAGAAATCAAAGGCTAACCCTTTTCCCAAAGTATGAATTCAGAAAGCCTCACCACAGGGCACACAAGCAGGTCGCTGTACTACCCAGTCTTTTGGGCTTTACATAAAAGAATTAAGGGGCATGTATTCAAATGATCTTGGCCATACTATATGACCAGTCTTCAAATTACCCCCCAAAGGAAAAGATAAGAATTCTCCACCTTGACAGCAGCTATGAGAGTTGATCACAGAAAAGAGTTCATAAGCCTAATAAAAATACCTGCAGACATGGAAAGAGCCTAAGACGCTACAGTGGCAGTCTATATCTACAATTACAAAGGCAGAAGGACCACAAGTGTGAACACTTCCTGGACTACAAACTGAGTTCATGGCCAGCCTGGGCTATATATCCACCAAGACCTTGTATCAGAAAGGAGGGGGAAAGAAGTCTAAATTTTTCAAGAAAAAAAAAAAAAAACTACAAATAGCCAAGAATAAAATAAAAATCTGGGTGTGTAGTACACTTCTGTAACCCCAGCACTCAGATCTAGAGACAGGATGGTCAGGGCTTCAAGGTTAGCCAGGGTTACATGAGACCTTATCTCAAAAAAAAAAAAAAAAAGACAAAAAACAAAATAAAGACTATAACACTATGAGGAAGACTGACCTTAATAGAAAAGCAAATTCAAGTAAGATGGCGGATCAGCAAAGGTTTTTAATAACGCTCAGTCACCCAGGGTTTGTTGGAAGGAGTGCTCTCACACACCTCTAGCGTAGGACAAATGATGGGACTCTAGTTACAAGTCTGGTGTAACTGAAATAGTGACAACTTTAAAAGAGAAACCCAGGGAAGGAACATGGCCTAGTCAGGAGAGTGCTTTCCACACAGCAACTGAGGTTGAGTCTCAAATGCATGTTAAAAAAAAAAAAAAAAAAAAAAAAAAAAAAAAGCCAAGCATGGAGGCAGAAATAGATTGCTGGAATTCACTATAGGACTGGCACAGTCAGTAAGCTCTGAGACGAAGAGACTAAGTCCCAAAAAACAGAAATGGCTCCTAAAGAACCATACCCAAGGGTGAGCTCTGTTCTCAGCGTGTGGAACACACACACACACACACACACACACACACACACACACACACAAACTGCACACTAAATACATCTGATACACAGAAAAGAGAATTAACTTGTGTTATCATGACAGATCCACTTCATAGAAGCTAAATTATTTAAGTCCTCATTTGCCAATTGGTGACTGAAAATATTTATGCCTAATATGCCTAAGATTTTATATGGAATCCAAAGATGAGTGAGGCACCACTCTGACGGCACTATTAGAGTTGCAAATAATCCACATTTGCAGATAGGTAAAGTGTTGGTGCTATATTGGTCCCTTTTGTCAATACTGTGACAAAATGCCCAGCAAAGGTGACTTAAGGAAGAAAGGGTTTATTTTAACTCACAATTCTAGGGTATGGTTCCATTAGGGTGAGGGAGTCATGGCAGCAGGTGTGTGAGGCAGCTGGTCACATGGCAGCCAGTGAGAAAACAGACAGAGGGATGCTGGTGCGCCACTCACTTTTTATGTGGTTTGGGACCCATTAGGGTAGGCGGTGGTCCCATTCAGGGTCAGCCTTCCTGATTCAGTGAACCCAAGCCAGTAACCCCTCACATCCTGTACTGCAAACCTTTCTGTAACCCACTAATGGACACAGTAAATGCTTCCTGTGTCTGCCCCGCCCCCCCTCTTTATTCATTGCCTCTCAGACAGTGTTAGCATCTCAGTCTGTAAGTAAGTTGCAGTGTTGACTCCGTAGCATAGCCTGAATTTCTCTTTAAATGCCAGAACACTCCGACTGAGACCTGGCTTATGTGCAGTCATTCACTTGGATGGAAAATGTTTCGTACCTGCACCTCATACCTTCGCAACCACTTTTCTTTAATGAGTTCAAATAAGTCTCTGAGGAGAAGTTAGGGAGGGAGAACGGCAAGTTTGAGGCCATCCAGGTACACAGTGAGTCTGTCTCAAAAAAACAACAACAATACTAACGCCACGAAATTCGGGAGCAGGAAAATTCTCCAAACGTGAAACAAAAGAATCCTAAAGTGCTCTAACTACTAGCCCTCAGGCACAAGATGAACGGGAAACTCAACCCGGCTCATAGGAAAGCAACAGTCAGACGGGAAGACCCTATGCTTGAATAGGGAGGCGTTGGTCCGTGAACCTGAGGGAAGCTAACTCCACCACAGATGATCACCAAGAGAAAAGAGAGGAGACAGATGCCTTTACTCTACAAACAGCACCACAGCTGAGAGCAGAGAAGAGACAAACACAGAAGAAAATTGAAAAGGTGGAGATGCCAGGGCTGGTTGCTGCTCCTGATGTGAGTTTAAAACCTGTTGCCACGGTACCCAGATGATGGGTCCTCGTGGCCACTGTCCAGTGTTTAGGTTTTGTATCTTGACTTGGAATGATTTCCCTTTTCCATCATACAATGGTGGGAGGAATGAATGATGTGTAGAGATGGAACCAAGAGCCAAACATTTGGAGAACATGGCCTGGGAGCAGAGAAAGACAAACAGCTGGCTGGCCAGGTGGGAATGTGACCCTTCTGAAGATATGACAACTATTGTCCTTGGGGCTTGTAGCACAAGCAATTTTGTTTTCTTTTTTTTTTTTTTTTTTTTTCTTTTTTTTTTCTTTTCACATTTTTGTCTATCTACCTATTTATTTATCTACTTACTTGTGTGCACAAATGCACATGCGCACACACACACACACACACACTTGCAGAACACACTTGCACGCCACAGCACACATATGGAGACCAGAGAACGCCTTGTGGAAGTTGTCTCTCTCTTTCCACCATGTGGGCCCTGGGAATCAAGTTGTCAGGCTTGGCAGCAGGCATCCTTACCCCTGAGCCAGATCGCTTTCCAGCCCCACTAAACTCCTGTAGTATCATTCACCCCTAAGTGGTATGAATAATGTCAACTCTAGGGCTGTCTCCTGCCATCTTAATAGAGCATTCAAAACGCACATCACTTCCCAAATCCTACTTCCTGCTTGGGTCCCCTTGGCCATGAGATAAACAACAGCTAACTTTTACTCACGCCTTACTGAAAGCCACTGGGCTAAATGCTTTATGCTCATGAATAACCATGAGAAAAACACCATGGACGCCCTCAAGATGAGGACTCCTCAAGTACTCACATTACCGTTAACAAGAGGCAAAGTCTGGGTCTCAGACCCACGCTGAGACAGGTGTGCAATGCCAGTGGTGCAAAGCCACACTCACCTGCCCCGTCAGGTGTGATGGTGCCCAGCTTCACGGCCAGGGGATAGCCCGTATCTCTATGATGCTCCAGTGCGTGGCCATTGCCCACTGAGCTGTCAAAAAACCACTTCCCGCACAGAACAGAGCCGTCAGTCAGATTCAGCCAGAGGTTCTCCCGTAGGTCACACTGGGCACACTTCCAGCCACTAGAAAGTCACCAGAGAGCAGTCAGAACAGCCAGTGAGCCAGCACAGGAAAGGTGGGGGGTATTGACAAGCAAAAGATGAACAGTGCCTCCTACTGGCAGCACTTCCCCTGCGTTCCTGCCTGGGATATTACTGAGCCCTCAACCCTCCCCCTCCAGACAGGACATCCAGTGCCTGACTGCCTCCTAGACTGGGCCAGAGACCATCAGCCCCTCCAGTGTGGCTCTTTAAAAAAAAATTCATTCTTCGACTGAGGGACATTTAGGCTGTTTCCAGGTTCTGGCTATTATGAATAAGGCTGCTATGAACATGGTTGAGCATATGTCCTTGTTGCATGGTGAAGCATCTGCTGGGTATATTCCAAGGAGTGGAATAGCTGGATCTTGAGGTAGCCCTATTCCCAGTTTTCTGAGAAAGCACCAGATTGATTTCCAAAGTGATTGTACAAGTTTGCATTCCCACCATCAATGAAGGAGTGTTCCTCTTTCTCCACATCCTCACCAGCATGTGATGTTGCTTAAATTTTTTATCTTAGCCATTCTAACGGGTGTAAAATGGAATCTCAGAGTTGCTTTGATTTGCATTTCTCTGATGACTAAAAACGTTGAGCATTTCTTTAAGTGTTTCTCAGCCATTCGATATTCCTCTGTTGAGAGCCCCATTTCTTAATTGGGTTATTTGGTTTGGTGGAGTTTAATTTCTTGAGCTCTTTATATATTTTGGATATTAGACCTTTGTCAGATATAGGGTTGGTGAAGAGCTTTTCCCTGTCTGAAGACTGTTGCTTTATTCTGCTGATAGTGTTTTCTGCCTTACAGAAGCTTCTCAGCCTCATGAGGTCCCATTTATTAATTGTTGACCTTGGAGCCTGGGCTGTTGGAGTTCTGTTCAGGAAGTTGTCTCCTGTGCCAATGAATTCCAGGCTCTTCCCCACTTTTCCTTCTAATGGGTTTAGTGTGTCTGGTTTTATGTTGAGGTCTTTAATCCACTTGGACTTGAGTTTTGTGCATGGTGATAAATATGGATCTACTTGCATCTTCCTACATGCAGACATCCAGTTAGACCAGCACCATTTGTTGAAGATGTTATCCTTTTTCCATGGAATATATTTGGCTTCTTTGTCAAAAATCAAGTGTCCAAATGTGTGTGGGTTTATTTCTGTGTCTCTAATTCAATTCCATTGGTCAACCAGCCTATTGCTGTTCCAGTACCATGCTGTTTGAATTACTGTTGCTCTATAGCACAGCTTGAGATCAGGAATGGAGATTCCTCTGGAGGATCTTTTACTGTTTAGGGTTGCTTTGGCTATTCTGGGTCTTTTGTTTTTCTATGTGAAATTGAAAATTGTTTTTTCAGTGTCTTTAAAATATTGTGTAGGTATTTTGATAGGGATTGCATTAAATCTGTAAATTGCCTTTGGTAAGATGGCCATTTTTACTATGCTAATTCTCCCGATCCATGAACAAAGGAGATCTTTCCATCTTCTGATGTCTTCATTAATCTTCTTCAGCGATTTGAAATTTTTCTCAAACAAGTCTTTCACTTGCTTGGTTAGAGTTGTTCCTAGACATCTTATATTGCTTGTGGCTATGGTGAAGAGTGTAGTTTCCCTAATTTCTTTCTCAGCATGTTTGTCATTTGTATACAGGAAGGCTATTGATTTTTTTTTTTTTTTTTTTTTTTTGAGTTACTTTTGTATCCAGCCACTTTGCAGAAGGTGTTTATCAGCTGTAGGAGTTCTCTGGTGGAATTCTGGGGGTCACTTATGTACACTCTCATATTATCTGAAAATAGGGATATTTGGACACTAGCCCAAAAGGGATGTCCCATGAAAGTCTTCACTTCCCAGAAGATTGGGATAGATGCAAGGACCTCCTATTGGGACTTTAGGTGAGAGAAGTATGGGAGAATGGGGAAATAAAAGGACTCAGAGAGTCCTAGAAACCTACAAGAAGAACATGATTGGCAGATCTGGACCCAGGGGCAACTACTGCACCAACCAAAGACAATACATGCAGTAAGCATTGAACCCCTACTCAGATCTAGCCAATGGACAGGACATTCTCCACAGCTGTGTGGAGAGCAGAGACTGACTCTGACATGAACTCTGGTGCCCCATCTTTGACCACTTTCCCCTTGGTGGGGAGGCCTGGTGGCACTCAAAGAAAGAATAAGCAGGCTACCAAGATGAGACCTGATAGGCCATGACTATATGGTGGGGGAGGATATCCTCTTCTGTCACAGACCTAGGGGAGGAAAATAAGATGAAAGAGGGAGGGAAGGAGGAATGGGAGGATACAAGTGAATGGATAACAATTGAGATATAATCCGAATAAATTAATAAAAAAATAAAAAGTTATTTTTTTAAAAATCTGGTACGTGACATGATGAGCAAGAAAGAGGCCATGTCCTCCACACTCCCACTTGCACGACCCTGGCTCCTGGGCAGGGTATAGCCTGGAGGGTCCTAGGCATTCCCAAAGCACCACTCACACATGGTAGAACTGATGTGGACAAAACTATGCTGTAGTCCAACTTGGCCAAATGCCAGGAAGGCCTGACCATCAAAGGCCTGGTCTTCAGACTGTCATTAGGGAGCCAACATACTCTGGAAGCTATCACATGGGCACAGTGGCCCTGTAAAACAGCTGTCTATATTTACATCTGGGGTTGTAGATTATTAGTACAGTCAGCTTTGGTCAATGATGTTTCTCTTCTCTGAGACTGTAGAATGCCCGGCTATACAGAATACTGCAGAAAGAACACGAGAGGTGGAGTGTTGTGGAATGCTGTCTTCTGGGTCTGGCACAGTCACTGCACTCTTGAATTCCTAGTAGCTGTGACTACAAGATGGAGCCCATTCCATCATAGAGTAGGGAGGCGCTCATGAGGCCTGCCCCCCCCTGAGAACGTAGAGGCAATTAATGGTTCCAGAATAGTAGCATAGCTGCTGGTAATCATCATCATCATCATCATCATCATCATCATCATCATAAATTATTATGATTATTACTATTATTATTATTCAGATGTCATGGCTAACCATCCCATGTACCGCTTAGCACATGTTGCCAGGTAGAAAGTCCCTGAGCAGAGTTGCACGCATATGCAAACACCAGTTTCACTGCAGGCCAGGGCCTGGGCTCAGGTGCAGCTGCACCTGCTGCAAAAGTCCAGAAATGTTCAAAGAGAAGTTTTTAATCTCTCGGATTTGTTGGTTTGCTTTCTTTCCTTTGTAAACTAATTGTTAAAGTTAGCATACAAAATGGTGGGTCTCGTTGTGACACTTCACGCATGTGGCTCACTATAGTTTGTTCTAATAAGTCTTCCTCCACGGCCTCCCTCATGCCCCCTTGCTCTCTCCCTCTGCTTTCATATCATGTGGGTCCCATTGCCCTCTGTCTCACTCCATCACTAAAGATCTCTTCCTGCAGTCACGATGGCCTTTCAAGTTTCCTGATCTGTACATACACACATATACATGTGCATGCGTATATGTGTGCACACACTTATGTAAACTTAAATCTAAGTCCACATATGAGAGAAAACATGAGGGATTTTGTCTTTCAGAATCAGGCTTATTTCCATAAACAATTTGCAGCTTTTACTGAATTTGTAATAAAAGGCATTGGTTAAGAAAATATGAAACTGCCCAGGGGTCCTGCTCAAACTAGGGCACCAGCCAAGGACAATACAGGCCGTAAAATTCAAATCCCTACCCAGATCTAGCCAATGGACAGGACAGTCACCACAGTTGAGTGGAGAGTGGGGTATAACTTTCACACAAACTCTGGTGTCCCATATTTGACCATATACCCTGGATGGGGAGACCTGGTGGCACTCAGAGGAAGGAGAGCAGGCTACCAAGAAGAGACTTGATACCCTATGAGCATATAAAGGGGGAGGAGGTCCCTCTCAGTCACAGTCATAGGGGAGGGGAGTAAGGGGAAAATGGGAGGGAGTGAAGAATGGGAGGATACAAGGGATGGGATAACCATTGAGATGTAATAAGAATAAATTAATTTTAAAAAATTAAAAATTAAAAAAATAAAATAAAACCTAAAAAAAAAGAAAATATGAAACTGCTAATTCAGAGAAAAGGTAAAAAATCAGATGTTGCTTTGACTGGTGTTAGGGGTGGCTAAACTTCTATTTTGCTAGCAGTCTCTCACCTGGGAGGGATCCTGACACCGTTGTCCAGTTGGACGAGGTTGTTGGCGTACTTCGACACTGGCAGCTCATTTTCCCACGTGTCGGGATCCTGCTTCCTGTACGGGGACTTTGAGCTGAGCACTGCATCGCAAGCAATTGTCACCTGTGAGACAAAGCCGGGTGAAAGACAGAAACCTCAGCTTCTGGACGTGAATGTAGAAGCTTATTAATGAATGCAGGCTCACTGAGGAGACCCAGTTACACCACAGAGAGGTCTGTTCCCCTCAAATCTGGCTAGATTTGACCCAGGGTGTGGGGTTCTGAGGGTGACACGAGAGAACCGGGAAGTACATTCCGTTCACCAGCACAAGCTTAAGAGTTCACAGGGAATAATCCGTACCACTCAGCAAGTGAGAAGGCAAGGGAGCAAGTTAGGAACAGGACCTGCCTGAGGGCCGTGTTTCCTCCTCACGTACCAAGATACCCTCAACATCCTCAACTCAGGTGGCACAGGGTCAAGGGCACTCCAGTAGGATACACACAGCACGGCTCCGCTCCTTGGTCTAATGCAGATACAACACTGGCAGAGGATGTGCCAGGGTGTCTCTGTGCTAGATGGGTTCCCCTCCCACCCCCCGCAAGCAGATGTGCAATGTCCTGCTTGGTGCCCTCTGCTTAGCAGAACAGGAAGACAGGTGCTCTGCTTTGTCTCAACTCCCACGCCTGATGCCGTGAGCTGTTCTCCAGCCACCTGTAAAACTTAAAGTCTGAGGGACATTTAGGGTGGGGAGGCCTGGTGGCACACAGAGAAAGAATAAACAGCCTACCAAAATGAGACTTGATAGCCTATGATCATACGGAGGGGGAGGAGGTCCCCCTTGGTCACAGACTTAGGGGAGGGGAATAGGGTGAAAGCGGGAGGGAGGGAGGAATGGGAGGATACAAGTGATGGGATGACAATTGAGATGTAATCTGGATAGATTAATAAAATAAAATTTAAAAAACTTGAAGTCTGCTGGAAAGTAATAGTGCAGCCACTTTGAAGACAGTCTAGTTGTTCTTCAAAGTACTTAACCATTGCTGCAGGGCACAGCAGATCTACAGCTAGGGAGACATCCAACAGACATGAAAACATTCTATTACGAGTGGCTGGGTTAAGAAGTATTTGTAGGGGCTGGAGAGATGGCTCAGTGGTTAAGAGCACTGCCTGCTCTTCCAGAGGTCCTGAGTTCAATTCCCAGCAACCACATGGTGGCTCACAACCATCTATAATGTGATCTGATGCCTTCTTCAGCAGATAAAGCACTCATATACAATAAATAAAAAAATAAATAAATCTTTAAAAAAAAAAAAAGAGGCATTTGTAATAGCATTTTAGCTACGGAACAAACGCAGACCAAATGCCAATGAATGATAAGCAGAATGAAAAACCAAATATAATAAGTTCATACAATGAAATTTGATTTGGCAATAAAAAGAAATGGGACTCCAATAATATGATGCAATGTGACTAAATCTGGAAATCATATGCTGAGTGAGATAGGCAATCACGTTTCTTTGGGGGCCTCAGAAAGCTTAGTCCTATCAGGACAGGCACGTGTGGATATTAGACCTTTCAAAATGGATGCCCTTACCCTGTCGTGTGTATAACCTACAGTGAGCTGTCCTGTCACCCACCACAGTGCATCTCCCATCACCTGGCAGATGCCATGCCTGGACCCTGCAGCCTCAACATTTCACCCCAGCAACCAATGTCCTCAGGGCAGCCTTCTGCTACCTGCCACTTCATGTTTTCCCAGCTGCTTGCACCATGCCCCATCCTCCTCCTCGCCACACCTCACACCTCGCATTGTCAGGGGCTCTGACTTAACAAGAGTCAGATAAAAATCTTCTTTCTTTGAGTACCTTTTCTGGAGACATCCAACAAAATTTTCCTCAGGCCCCTGGGCCACCACAAAACACTGGCAATGTCCTCCAGAGCGTAGACTAAGGTGAGGAATCCTAGACTCCACCTTTAATCCCACAGGCCTCAAATCCAGTGCTGCCCTGGAACCGGTTTCAAACTGGGCCCTGAGAGTTCAATTTTAGGAGACTCAGCACCCCTATATCTGTCACAGCACTATTCATGACAGCCAAGAACTGAGAAAGAGCTAAGTGCCTATCGACTGGTGACTGCAGAAAGGAAGCGTCATGCTTATCAACAGCGGGACGCTGGATATGCATGAAAGTTAACGAACCCCAGTCATTTGCAACAGCATGGATCAATCTGAAGCTGGGGGTGTCCGGTGAAGTCAGCCAGGCACAGAAAAAAAGGAGCACCACACGCCCTCACACCTGGAACCTCACAAAGTTAATCCCAGTAAGTTTAGCATGAGCTGCAGGTGGTGACCACGAGCTGGGAGGAGGCACAAGCCGGAGCGATGAAGACTGGCTAGTGAGGACAAGACGTTGGTTATGTAAGGGAGTTCTGGGGACTTAGGCACAGCGCAGTTTTCACACATAGCAAAGGACTCGGAACATTTTCACCAGAGAGATGTTAAAAGTGGTTGAAAAGACAGATAGGAATATTCCAGCACACAGCTCAGAAGTCATGAAGCCGGTGGGGTGGAGGGCAGCCTAGGCTACATAACAAGTCCCTGTCTCAGAGCAGAACAAAACAAAAGGCTGTTTCACAATATAATCAGCACTGGGCCACTGAACCACAGCCCAGCCCTACGCTTGTGTGTGTGTGTGTGTGTGTGTGTGTGTGTGTGTGTGCGCGTGTGTGTGTGTGTGTGTGTGTGTATACATATCAAGTAAATTTAAAAAGGACATATTAAGACGTTTTGATAGATACCTGCTAAACAGTCCCTATTAATATTACCTGACTTAACCTAACTCCCCTTGAAAAAGCCACATAACCAAACTCCATTCCTCCCTCACAGCTTCACTGCACCTTACAGTCACCTCTGTGCTCCTGACATTTTTACACCTGTGTGAGCTGAATGTTACAAATTCCAAACAGCAGTGTTTCTTCCTAACACGTCCCGAAATGCCTCGCCGCCGGCCCGGAATCAGCCACGCTGAGCATCTGCTGAGCGTCTTCCATGGCAATCCGCAGGCACAGGCAGCCTGTTCCACTCAGGGCTGTTGAGCAGGTGAGAGCACACTGTTGCTGGATCACCTCTGGTGAAGACCCCAATGCCAGGCTCTGGGAGTCCTACTGGGAGCCCCTCCGCTCAGAAGTGGTCCGCCTCTCTGGGGGTATTCACAGGGTAGCTCAAATTTCTGTGCTGCCACCGCCACCACCACGCCCCATTTAGAGAAAGGATCTTATGTAGCAGTGAATTCCTAGCAATCCTCCGGCTTCGGCCTCCTTGTCCTGGATTCAAAGCATGACTCAAAATATGCCTGGTTTGAGACTTTTCCTTACTATTTACTTTTCTCACATTAAAAACCTTCGCATAAAAAGGTAAGTGAATAAAAACTGTTCGTGACATTTATTCGCCATATGCTTCTTTACCTTCTTTCCCACAGCAAAACCAAAATTATACTGAACTGGAGTGTCAAGAATTCTCAACATTTGGGGCTGGAGAGATGGCTCATCAGTGAAGAGCACTGGCTGCTCTTCCAAAGGACCCTGGTTCAATTCCCAGCACTCACAGGGCAGCTCACAACCATCCATGACTCCAGTGCTAGGAGGTCCGACACCCTCACATATACATGTAGGCAAACCACCAACGCACATAAAATACAGGAGCTCTGGGCACCTGAGACACAAGCACTGGTACACTTAAGGTGAAGGACTGGCTGGAGGAAGACCATTTTATGCACTGATGTATCTTTTTCCTGGTAACAGCCATATGAGTCAACGTGGGAAATCTGAGAAAGCAAGAGCGATTCCCTCTCACCTGCCTCAGTGAACAGCTCATATGGAGAAGGATGCCTTAGTCGGTGGGAGGGCTGCAGCGCACACACGCACAGAGCACTCACTTCCGTGCTCTTAAGTTCAGCAATATGATAAATCAGAGGAAAGGAGGGTATGTTATAAACCTAGTCCCTCTGAACATGGAGCCTCTGAGCACAAACAGAAGCGACTAAGCAGATGGTTCTCAGTGGTCAGGGTCTGTCAGAAGGTTCTGGGACCCACAAGCCTGGCTCTGGTTCTGGTGAAGTTTAAAGGGAGGGGGGAAGCTAGCATGTCTAAGCTCAACCCACCTTGCCCCCACTGCCATCTGGGACCAGACCATAGGAAACAGGAGTATCCATGCACAGGATCGAAGGAAGAGCAGGGACAGAGTGTTGGAGGCCACGCAGGAAGCGGGAAGAAGCAGGAAAAACATGTTGGGTCACAGAAGCCCTGTGACCCCTCAGAGGACCCCGAATCAAACACAACAGGCAGCTTCCATACCCCCACCACACCAGCACCACTTCCTCAGGAACCTGACTCTGAGGGGGAGCTCACTGCCACCAATATGAGAAAGCCATCTTGGTTCTCAGTGGAGCAAGGCTGAGGTGACATCCGTCTCCCCGCTGCTCCCCAGGCCAAGATGAGAACAGCTGGTTCTCTTTATAACGACACTGTTGCTGTTCCAGCAGGCAAACTCTCCCAGCTTCTCAAACACAACCATACATGGGAGGACAGAGTGAAAACCTCACAAACACACTGTCATCCTCCAACCCAACTGCATTCCTCTCGGGCTGCCCCGGCACCTGTGAGGCGCCATCTTTGACAATCCCAGACTGGCCTAGCCAGAGGAGCCCAGACTCATGGGCAACAAAGGCCAAATAGAGGTGGCAGGAGGAGGCAGCAGCAACAAGGAAAGGCCACTCCAAGCAAGCTCACGGGAGACAGACACTCCTACTCACACTTTGTCTTTAGTTATTTATTTTGTTGCTTTGGTTTTTGAGACAGGTCTCACTATGTGGCCCTGGGTGGCCTTGAACTCACTATTTAGCCCAGGCTAGCCTCAATCTCACGATCCTCCTGCCTCAGCATCTTTAGTGTTGGGATTATAAGCTTGTGCCACCACACCCACCCAGCTTTTACTCCATTTTATCCCCTTCGTCTTCTGGACTGCCCTTCCCCACCCACCCACCCACACAACACACACACACACACACACCACACACACACACACAACACACACACACACAACACACACATCACACACACACCCCACACACATCACACACACACACACAACACACAAACACACACATCACACATACACACACACCACACACATCACACACACACACAACACAACACACACACACAACACACACACAAACACACACATCACACACACACACACACCACACACATCACACACACACACACACACCCCACACACATCACACACTCACACACACACACACACACCCCACACACATCACACACACACACCCCACACACATCACACACACACAACACACACAACACACACATCACACACACACAACACACACACATCACACACACACACACACCCCACACACATCACACACACACACACACACACACACACTTGACATGCAGCCACACGCACACTCACTAACCAGGGCTGGTAACTCCTCAATGTTTGGAAGGGCTATTTCATAGTGGTCTGGGAATATAACAAGTTTGGCTTCGTCTTCATATTCATAATCGTCACCGTTTAAATCGTCATCCATATCTAGATCTGAGGAGAAAATAAGAACAAAGAAAAGAAGTGAGGAAAGGGTAGCCCAGGCTAAGGCAGCCCTCACAGGGAATCCACAAGGTTAAGATACCTGCCCCAGCCCCGGCAGGATCGGCCATGTTCCTACCCCACACTAGGAGAAACAGGCCTTGCCTCCTTTCCTGAGTGATGCATATTTGTTTATGACTGGGTCACATCATAAAGCCTCACAGCATGGACATACATGCTACAAACTGAACTCATGAGCTTTAAAATAGATGTTTCCACTGTGAGTTTAGGGCCACAATTTTACCAGAACAAAAGAAACAAGTGCTGTGTGTGTGTGTGTGTGTGTGTGTGTGTGTGTGTGTGTGTGTGTGTGAAGGTCAAAGGTCAAATTCAGGTCTCATTCCTCAGGGGTCATCATCCTGTATTTTAAGAGAGGGTCCCTCACTGGCATGGAGCTCACTGATCCAGCCCTAGGCCTAGAAATCTGCCTATTGCAAGCATGCACTACCACACTCATTATAGAGGGGTCTGGGGATCAGTTCAGGTCCCCGTTCTTGCTGGGCAAGCTTACCGAGCACATGAGTCTGAGAGTGGGTAAAGCTGCCTTTAACGCTGGTCCACACATTTAATACAACTTTAAGCAAGTCTCAAACTCTAACCCATGTATTTCCCTTATGTCCAGCACAGAGAAGACAGCACTCCTCTTACATAAGAGAGAAATGAGACATGGCAGAACAGACCTACCACAAGGTAGTCTCCAACAAACAGCAGCTGTTACTTAGAACACTCCCTCCCTCTCCCTTTCCGCCTCTATCTTCTTTCTGTCACCCCCCCATTTCTAACAGCGGTTAGTCTTGTAAGCCGGGGGGGAATCCATCATTTGAGCAATCCAGGGCCTGGAGTGAAACAGGTCGCTCCAGCCCACCCTCTGTCAGGCGCCCTCTGTCCTTGGCTCATCTCAGGGAAATGTTAGCTGATAGCTCAAGGAAATGTGTAGTCACAATATTTCCATGGGCAGCACGGCCTTGCCCTGACTCAGGGTGCCAGTGTCCTAGGACATGTTTGTGTATTTACGTGTTTGGGACTATGGTGATGAAAACAGTCATGTGAAGTCATGTGACACTGCATTCACAAGCAAAGGCACCCAGACAAATGGACTGTACAGACAGAAGGAAGGTCCCCGGCTACACTTCAGCAGGCACTTGAGACCCAAGCGCCTTTCGCTGGGCTTTTCACTCTGAAAAGCTGGACCTATTTAAGCAAAAAAAAAAAAAAAAAGATACAGCAAAAATATAAACCAAATATAATGAAAATACTCTAATCCTAAGAATCAGAAACACTAAAGTCCCCAACGTTGCAAATGACTAACTCAACTAAAGAAAGCTTCGAAGGAGAGTCTACTAGTTAAAGACAACTCAAGATACTTATGTAAACAGAATGCTTTAAACAAAAAAGATATTAGCTGTGTCACAAAAAGATTGAGGTGCCACCATCTATAACAACATTGGAGCTAATGTTCACTGAGAAAGATGGTCAGTTCACTCCTAGAGTAGAGGTTTAAATTGTTTTACTCTGCATAGCAATGAAAATAAACACCAAGGGACCCTCGAGGCACAGGCAGCTTTATACTAATCTTGTGCAGGACACAGGTGTGTGGGATGAGGTGTTCCACTCTGTGCTCCTTTACTATTAACAGATTATGCACATAGCAGTTTAAAGGAACAGAGCTTGCTTTTAAAGGAACAGACTCCATACACACAAGATACTGCCTACCTCTTTTCTATAGGAAACATATGCACTTAATGCTACATGAAATGTTACCTCGCCTTAATAAATAAAGTGAAGCCAGAAGCCTGCTCTGACATTTCCTAAGTGTGTAACTCTGGGTGAGGTACCCAGTGAACAGTTAAGGAGATTAAACAGAACGAGGCCGTCAGGAACCCGGGGTCAGATCTGGGAACTACTCCAGAGCCTGGAGCCACTGCAGGTGACTGCCTCCACCACCATCCCCCTCGGCTTTGCTAACGTCCCAGCAGATAACGTGTGGAGCCTGCACACACACCCCAGGGCTGGTCCAGCTCTGAAGCAAAGCCTCACCTATGAGTCACCTGAGTGTGGGGAAGATGGGCTTTCGCATGCTTCCGTGAAGCTCAGAGAACAGGAACAGGTCCTATCCGCCTCCCTGGCCCCACGTGCTAGTGTCCTGAGGCCTCTGTGACAGCATATGCCACACAGAACATTTCTGTCAAAGAGCTCCATGACACCAAAACCATGCAATGCTCAGCAACTAAAACATCAAAAGGGGGGTTACTGTTATATCAGTAACCAACCATTGCCTCACTGGATTAGAGGTGGGTTCCACGATTTCACAGTGGGGAATCCATGCCCGGGCCCTATAAACTTGGATGTATGTGTGTGTGTGTGTGTGTGTGTGTGTGTGTGTGTGTAGTATACTAAATATATAACATATTACATTATAGAAATTATATTATAGAAATTATTGTATAAATATATATATATATATATTAAAACATATATGTGGTTGGGGACATGTATATACACATATATAAATACAATACACATACTGGCTATTCATATTAAACCATT